>NC_136485.1:43843589-43868589 GCF_053919585.1 Euprymna scolopes
TAAAGTATAATCTTTTAAGAGAATAAACTTCACTTACATTTTGTAGTGTGGGTCAGACTATCTTGACATGAAAAAGCAATACATTACGCGAGTATGAAAGTGAAGACCTTTGCGATGATTCGCTTCTGTATCGTACTCACCCCTGCTCTTTGATATTTTTCTTTATAAAAGCAGATCTTCACGGCGATTTCAGGGACATAAAAGAATATAGAAGTTAAAATAGAAAAATAAATTGTGAATGTAACACTTTATATATAAACTCTGTTTCTTATTTTTTTTTCTATATCCCTCTTCGTCAATTATCAGCATCTTTCAGTTCCAATTCACCTAAATCAATTTCTACTCCTGATTTGATATATTTAATATGATAATTATGTAAATATTTTACATTATCTCTCAATCTTAAAGTGATTTCTCTTGAGAACTATTTGATGTCTTCCCTAATTATCTCCTAAATAGTTTACTGAAATCTAAAAGCTCTTATATAATAATGTATTCGTTTATTTCCAAGAAACGCCAAGTTTTGTAGCTCTTTTCGTAATAATGTCATTATTTCAGTTAATCTCGGGCAGCAGAAAAGTTTTCTCGGTTCGCATCACTCATACACGATATTTAACATGCATTCTATTATTTTACACACCTAAATATTCTAGGGCATTGAAGCGTGTGTCTAAAACCATGCATTAATTTTGAATAATCGTATACCACTTATCAATTATAATACTGAATGATTATTGATGCTGTTTTTATTATTTTTTTCTTCTTCTTCGTCTTCTTCTTCTTCTTCTTCTTCTTATTATTATTATTATTGGCTTACAGAGAGCTTTCACACGGGTCATCAAATACCTCTCCTTTAAAACTACCTGTTGTATCCCTGGAAGCAGAGTGGAACAAGTCTCCCCAGATTTGCAATACTCAACACCTCTTTCGATAACATTTGCAAATGAAATTGCGTCACCGCAACATGCGGTTACCATTGATTTCTCGCTGGCAGCCTCCATTCGTCTCTACTGAGATTTGAATGGCAACAAGCCCTCCCAAGGTTTCTGCTCTCTTCGCATTTGTTCAGCAGATGTCAGTGCACTCAGTACGCTCTTTCCATCATTCTTGACCCTTCCAATTATTTGCCATCCCTCTTTGGTACGGAGCGATGATGAGGCAATGGGGATGATGAGGAGGGGATAAAGAACTTATAGATATGCAGCTTCAATGTTCTTGGTGCCATTTTTCATGTTTAGCTTCTGCAGTAGTTTGTCTCGCCGGCCATGGGTCTCGTGTGTATTTTTTTCCGCAATCAAGAGTTTTCCTTAATATTTCCGCCGTTTCCTTTATTGTTATTTGTTTATTTCCTTATTGTTCCAGCCATTCCTCTGATTCCAAGTTCTGCCATTCTTGCTTTCCGGAATTGTTTCTAGTGCTCCGACTATTAGAGGTACTATCCTGATTTACTTAATCAGCCATATCCCTTTCAGCTCTCTGGCTAGCTCGGTGTACTTGCTCCGTTTCTCTTTTTCTTTAATATTCACCCTGTGATGAGATGGAGCAGCAAAGTCTACAATTTTACAAGACTGTTCTTTCTTGTTAATTATTACGACGTATGATATCCTTGATTGAGTGGGTTTATAGGTTTGTATGATTATCTCTCATATAATTTAGTAGTTCTCGTTTTCAAGTACTGTTGCCGGCTTATGTTTGTACCATTTCTCTTTGCGTTCGAGATGCAGTTGTTTGCATAATTCTTAGTGCACTACCCTCCCTACTTAAGTGTACCTGTTCTTGTATTCCTTGTGGGCCAATTTGCTGCATTCGCTTATTATATAGGGTATCGTTTCCCCACTTTGTCCACAGAGTCTGCATTTGCTGGTTTCTTATATTTTGTCGATCTTTGCTTTGAGATGGTCGGTTCATATCGAGTTATCATGTGCTATATTTATTGGGGATACAGTTTCCTGGTTTACGTGTCTTTTTGGCGTCCATGTCTCAATGTTTTCGTTGTGCTCATCTTTTGTCATTCTTATGCATCTTCCGTGTGTTTGTTTCTCTTCCCATTTTTTCTCGTCTTATTCTTTGTCTTTCTGTTTTCTGTTTTGTTGATTGTTTCGTATCTCTCGCTTTCAACATTATCCTTTCAGTGTTTTGCATTATGTATTTTTATAGTTCTTTTTGTGTCAATCATTATTGTTGTTGTCATCATTATTATTATTATTATTATTATTATTATTATTATTATTATTATTATTATTATTATTGTCCTTGTTGTTGTTGCTATTAATATTATATCTCGTGTAAAAATAAGTTAAAAAGAAAGAAATGTTCTTTTCTACCGGACAACGCTGACTATAAATAATTTTGATCTATGTTAATGTTTATTGTATGAAACAAATCCCGTGTTAAACTGTTGCCTTATATTCATTGCATTCGCTTACAATCGGACTAAAATAATTTAAATAAATAAAAGACGCCTTAAAAATTTATAAAACGACTCTTTCTGGTTTTATTTCATTTCGTGCATCTTTATTGAATTACAGTGTTTCCTGGTGACTAAGAAAAATTTCCAGATTTTTTTTGTACAAGCATTAAAAATTGTCTTAGACGCATAAAAATTCAGTATGTTATTGCGACAGATATTATGAGGTGGCACTACGATAGTGTTTATAGTTTCCAGTTAAAATAAATAGCTACAAAAGGATATAGAATATTTCTGAGTAAAACATGATTGTCACAGCTGATTAAGTTTTTAAAATGCAATCTAGACTTCAGGACACTTTAGAAGGACATTTTTTTTTTAACTTGGGAAAATTTAACCGAGACGTATAGAATGCATAAGGCTGCTTTTATGTCATCATGCATGGATTGAGCATCAGTTTATCAGTAGCATAAGAGATTCAAGGAAGGAAAGGGGTTTGTGGGGGTTATGCGAGGTGTGGGATGCGTAAAAAAGTTAGATAACCAAATGAATTAAAAAAATAAGGTCATCCTGTGTCTATAGAAACAGTAAGTGCACGGTTTTATATACATTTGGGAACAGTATACAGCATTTCTCGTGAAGAATTGAAGATGCCGAACTTTTGCGCAAAGTTTGTCCCAAGGTTTTTCAAAGAAAAACCAAAAAATGAGAGGAGAGCCGCATCAAGATAATTCCTCATCATCCCTATACTCTCGACCTCTCTTTCTGTGACATTTCGTTTATTTCTAAGCTCAAATATTATCTTAGAGGTTGTCATTATATAATAATCGAGGAGACAAAAAAACTTTGTCGGAAGTAATTGACATGCTTACATGATGGGCTGCTATGGAGCATTGTAAAATTTATTCAGAAGGGTACAAGTGCATAGCATCTGGCGGAGATTATTTTAAATGGGGACTAGTTGTGCACGTGTGTGCTATTAAAAACATTGTCTATACGACAAATTTCTGATAAACTATTAAAGCGACGTCGTAAGATCGAAAAACCTCGGGCATTGACAAATATGCCTAATAGCATCGTCAAGGTTCTATTTAATTATTGGGCAATGTATCTTTGCGGTTCCAAGTTTAGCAGAGAATACACCTTTAAATTTTATGCAGAGTCTATATATATATATATATATATATATATATATATATATGTGTGTGTGTGTGTGTGTGTATGTATATTTTATATATAACCCTACCTTCTAAGCCTTTTATATTTTTAATTTTATTTGCTTTTTCTTTTTTCTTTGGCCGGTTTTCGATCTCCTGTCTCCGTTTTATGGTATAAGTATACCTATTAATTAAATATATACATCAACCTACTCATTTTTATTCTATGTATTTGTTTACTAATATTTTACTATATGCATTTACATATGCATTTATTTGACTTATTCCGGAGTTTGTAGATACCGGCCTATCCTTCCCCTTATTTTGTATGTAAGTGTGTATGTTTTTGTTTAACTTGTATATGTTTTTGGATATGTGTATATACTTATGCATGCGTGTGTTTGTATATATATATGTGTGTGTGTGTTATTGTATATGTATACATATATGTGTATATATTTATATGCGTGTGTGTATGTATATACATGTATGTGTGCAGTTGTGTGTCTGTATGTATGTATATGTATATATATATATGTGTGTGTGTATATGTGTGTATATATATAATTTTCTATTTTTTATTTATTTACTTTCATTCTTTTATATATATATATATATATATATATATATATATATATATATATATATATATATAACAGACGCTCCATTTCATAAACTTAGTCATTTATTTGTTCTGATCAGTTTTCTTAATTTAATTTTGGACTTTCACGTGCATATCTAAGCTGACCTAATTATTTACGCTAATTTTCGCGCTTCTTGTCTGGGTCAGTTTGACCTTGCTTTTCAAATTTAAATCTTCACCGATTTTCGGGTGTTTTTTTTTTAACCTTAATTTTTTAAACCTTAATTTTTTTATTCATCCAGCCTTGACAGACGTGTTTTTAAATATTCTCTCCAGTACTTTTCTTTTAATGATTTGGAACCATTTTTGGATTTTACCCTTCACCGGACTGTCCATTCATGTGAAATCTTTTTATGATTTTTCTTTTGCCTCCTGTTCCCCTTACCTCACCCTTTTTTTTTAACCAAGTAAGATCTGTGACTTACTCGTAGTTTCATTAAATACTTTTATATGCAAAATCCGATCCTGCATTTTGCTAATTCCTGCCCTCTGATGAGAAGGAGAGTATTTCTTCGAAACTCCGCGGATTAAGGACTATCCACTTATCTTGTGTTTCCTTTTTTAATATTAAATATGATTTTAACTCTTTTTCAAGATGTCTTTTAACATATTTTATTAATCATTTGTTTATATATATATATATATATATATATATATATATTATTAGTGCGTACATACTTACACACGCATGCATGGAGTTATATATATATATATATATATATATATATATATAATTGCCATTTTTATTGACAAGAGCAAAAAGCTTTTGGTCGATTTAAGATGTCAAACTTTCGATTTCATCTGATGAAATGTCTTTGGCAGCAGTCAGCATACCATTTTAGTGGTCATCCTCGGAGGTATACTGACGTCCTTCGGAGTAAATATTTTGTTTCAAGATGCGCCACAGATTATTTATGGGATTTAAATATGGACAACAGGCTAGCCATCGCATTATTTTCTCATGTCCGACAAAAACTCTCTCCAAATATTCAGTGGCTATCCTTGCAGAACGAGACAAGGCATTATCATGCATGAATACTATCTTTTTCCAGAATGCCAAATTCGTATTCTTGTGCACAAGTTCCAAGTGTTCTTTAATGAAGTCAATTTAGAGTTTGGCGGTCATTTTCACTGCATCTGCTACTCTGAATGGTCCTACCAACTCATTGCCAATGATTGCAGCCCAGAACAGAACACCACCACCTCCTTGTTGACGCATGATCCTTTGGGGGCGTAGAGCCTCATCGTTGAAGAAAACAGTTTGAAAAATATACTTCATGTGATCTCTTGCCTAATCAATCCTCTTTTTCTTGTGGATATCCTTCAATTAATGGAGGACCTTTGGCTTTCCCAATTTTGCAATCGTCTTCAGGATACGACAACGAGTTAATTCGGACACATCAGGAACGCCAGCCTTTTCATATGACTTGTTTGCTAATTTCAAATGAGTTACGGCGAACTTCTCTCTTGATTTTACTCATTGTTCGACGTGACAGATATACTTTTTACGAGGTTTCCCTTTGTCAGAATGTGAGTTTCAAAGTTGAGGGGTAGTACAATATTTTTTATTGGACGATGATCACGGTGTAATTCCTTCGCACTTTCCAAGGTTTACATCTTATTTTTGGAGTCTTAGAACAATTTTAGGCTTCTCAGTTTGACTGAAAGCACCTTTATGTCCCATCTTGCATAAAGAGTTGGGACGCTGAAAAAAAACCCTGCAAGTCACCAAAATGGCTGCTGTTTCCTCGGTATTGCCCAGATCAGCTTAAAACTGTATACCTGCACATGCGCTAGTGTTGCCGTATAACGTGCGGAATTTCACGAATTTTAATCGAAAACTATCGGAATTAGAACAAAAACATCGATTTCCATATAATTCTGGCACAGGCCGTAAATATACACCACAGTTCTGTCCTCCTTTAAGATTCATGGTTTCGTTGGATTAACATCTACAAAAACTAATATATGCAACAATTATACACACACACATACACACACATATATATGTATATATATATATATATATATATATATATATATATATATATATATGCATATGCATGCATAGATAAATTGATATATAGTAAGACAAACAGATAGATATACGTAAAAAGAGGAAAACATGTTCGAAACTCTGCGAAATAAAATCTTTTTTCTTTATTTTTACTACTGGTCAGATAATTATGTATTATCACTTTTTATTACTAGGATATTAGTATGTTTATACTAATTTTGTATAGCTGTATTTGATTCTGCGATATTTGATTAGTTTTTCTACAATGTGTTTATCCTCTATCACGTAAATGTATTTTATAAATTGCATTCTTTATAATTTATTTCTTCATTTTTAATACTTTATTTCAGTATTATTCCTTATAATTTATACTTTTTTAAAACTGTTATAATTCCCTATACTTCTTCTAAAAGTGACAAACATAATATACATCCCGTATTTCAAATAAAAACATTCAGTAGTATTTGTATTATCTCGATAAATCTCCTCTTAAAGAATCGATATAATACTCATTTTAACTCCCCCTTTATATATATATATATATATATATATATATATGTGTGTGTGTGTGTGTGTGTGTGTGTGTGTGGGTGGGTGTGGGTGTGAGTAAGCTGTGTCAACCGATTTATTGCAGATTAGTAAAATATCAATATTTCACTAAATATATGTCACAAAAAAATAAAAATTGAATCATCAAATGACTATTTAAACGTTATTTGTTTCCCAAAAGTTTATTTAAATCTATAGGATATTCACGAACTTATAACATTTTATTTATTATCAAGTAATTTATACTGCCCATCGCTTTATTGGAGGTTTTTCAAATGTAAAAATAGTGGCGATTAACCGTTCTCGAATAGGAAAGGATTGTTGCTTGACTCGCAGAAGAATTTGTGATTAATGATTTAGCTATGGAGCTGGAAATGCATCCATTAACTTTGGCCTTATTCGCGCACAACCCCAACACGAAATTCAGAATGGATAAGGGCACAGGGAGAAACGTTTCGCATCATGATATTCGGAAAATCCGTAGGGAGGTCAACCGAAACACAAAAAACACCAGTGCTTCTATTTTTTCAAGAGCTGGACTCTCTCCAAGATCCAGACAGGCCCGATGTAATGTGTTGAATGAGATAGCAGGGCACATAAAAACTATTCCAATGCATTTATTGAGCAAACAACGTAGCCACGGAATTACAGGGAAATAGATTTCTAACGTGTCCTATTCGCAGATGAGACGCGTGTTACTCTTGACGATCTGGATGGGTGGGCCAAAGTTTGGAACTCGAACGGGACTCCAATTTCTTACAGAGTTCATCGCCAACAAGGAGGTGAAGGCATCATATTTTGGACGGGAATCATATGGGATAAGTTCGTTAGACTATTCCGAGTTTCAGAAGGTGTAAAACTTTCCAGCAATATGTGAACGGCCTTTTTTGATAAACATTTGTAACCATGGCTAGATGAGCGACCATTGTCACGTCGCTATCAGATGATTTTTATGCATGACAATGCACCATCCTATTCTGCTATGACAACTGCAGCCTGCCTCGAATCTGTGAGCTTCTTTGGAGAGACCCTTATGAGCTGGCCTAAGTGTCCTCCGGATCCTAACGCCATGGAATATCTCTGATCAATAATGGAAAGAGCTGTTTATGAGGGAGGATAGCAATATACTTAAAAGAATGTCCTGTGGACGAAAAGTAGTTGATGTCCCCAGAACCATAACTCCTTTTTCGATCAAACAATTACCTTCTTCACTCGACAAAAGGCTGTGTAAAATTATTGAACAAATGGTGGATATGGCGATAGATAATTTATTTATTTGAGGCTTAGTTCTAAGGATGTGCTTTAGTTTAATATTGATTAACAAAGAAATCTAATAAGAAGTACATTTTTCATGATTAGACACTATATTTGTGCCCTAATACAACATTTTAAGATCCCTGCAATAAAGCGATGGAGAGTGGAAAATCCTTGATAAAGAATAAAATGTCAAAAATATGTGAATAACGCATTAAATTGACTAAAATTCTGGGGAATAACTAACCTTTAAGCTGTCATTTGTGTATACTAGTTTTATTTTCTTGTGACATATATTTAGTGAATTATTGATATTTTACTAATATGGAACAAAACGATTGACGCAGTTTATATATATATATATATATATATATATATATATATATATATATATATATATATATATATATATATATAAATAAATATATATAACTATATATATACATATATACATTTCTTTCTCTATATATATACACACACAAACACACACACACACACAACTATATATATATATATGTGTGTGTGTATGTGTAGGGGTTAGTGTGTGCGTATGTATATGTATATATACTAATTTCATGGAGGTATTTAATCTTGTTTTAATGATATATGGTGGGTGATGCTATTTCGTTTTTAAATTCGCGAAACAGTTTTTTATAGATAACAATTGATGATTCGCATGATAATGCTGTGATTGGCGGAAATTCTTCGAAATAGGCTAATACATTCGTGGTAAGGGATTGATTAACTACATGTTCGTGAGTTTTTAACCAAGGAAGTAGAATTACTTTTTTTTAAATTTATGTTTCATCTTTTAAAATGTTTCAATACTAGTATTACCGAGGAGTTAAACATAGTAAAATAGAACCGGTTCGAAGTATGTAATATTTTAAATCTCACTAGCAACACTAACACTTTGTTCAATAGTTTTAGATTTTTTTAAGTATGTACTATTAATTGAACTTCACTTTCAACTTCTAGGGACACTATTGTTGCAAATTACTGATTTTTTTGTTGAGAGTTATCTGCGAGAATAAAAATATGACTCAATGCCGTATTGCATACTTGTTATATGCTGCTGTTCCATTATGTTATGTAATCGGGTGTTACCTATGAAATTAATTCGAAAAAGTAACAACTTAAGACAAGGATCGAAAATGTGTTGGTAAAAGGTTTAGCTCATAACAATTATTAGTGTATTGAATCCATGCATGCCAATGTATTTTGAAAAAAAAAGATGAAAAAAAAAGAATTTACGAAATTATCATGGCTGAGGAATATGAATTAAAATCTGTTCAGCGATTTACCCAGATTGTCCAAACAGGCATTTTATTAATGATTTACACTGGATACAAAAAATGCAGACAAAGACAGCCAAATATAAATGAAGAATACGTTGACTTTTCTACGCATGTATAGTTCGAAATTTGCCAAAAAAATAACACACTTTCTTATCTAATTTGTATTATTGATTAAGAAAATTACGTTAATATTTTCAACAAAATATTTCGTCACCGTCTGAATAAGTGACAAGGAATCAAAGTCAATTAAATAAAAATAATGCAATCTGTTATTGAGTGATAACGAAAACAACATATTGGAAGTCACGAATGGAAAAAAAACTGTATATTATATTCTCATTTTATTTTTATATATTCATAACTTTTTTTAATTTTAAGAATTTTCGAAAGAATATAACCTAATTAGTAGAGAATTAAGACAAAACTTTGACACATTCATCGATAATAGGATTGCAGGACAATATGCACGTGCGCACATCAACGGGCACGTGTTTGTGTATGCGTGTGATAGTTTGGGCCAAATTGTAAAGTCTGTAATCTGTGGAATCGCATTCATTGTGAATATTAATGCACTCTCATAATTGAGATATATAAGGACCAGTCAGCAACGGACATTTATGGTTAAATTTGTAGATTAGGTTAAATTAATTGTATAAAATGAATGCATTCGTTTTGTTACACTAGTACACAATAATAAATTCTTTACAGTGTCTAACACATGCAAACATAACACACATGCATGAGACGCCTGTACAGCGCATATATATATATACATATATACATATATATATAAATATATATATATATATGCAGATTAATGTTGACTTGAAACGTAGTTGGTTGTAATATACTAATCGTAGTAGGTTAAGACATCTTTCTCATAAATAGATTTTATTATAATGGAAAAAGGTCTTTTAAATATAAATTATGTAAATTTAGAAAAATCATCATAACTGAGATAGAAAGGCAGAGTGTGCTGGTTACAAAGCCTATGTCAGTTGTTGAAGAAGGTGTGTTTTTATAAGTTTTTACGGTAGACATGAAGAGTACGTGGCTTAATACGCAGCAATAACATAATTGTGTACACTTATCAGTCGCAATACGTGACAACATTGTATTGGACAACTTTTGAATAATAATAAATGGCAACAGAGTAAACTTGATATCTTGGAGAACTATTATACTACACTATGTATTTATGTATGATGTATGTATTTATGTATGGTGTATGTATGTATGTATATATATATGTATGCATGCATGTATTATGTATGTATGCATGTATGCATGTATGCATGTATATATATGTATGTATATATATATATATATATATATATATTGGTATATGCGTGTGTATAAACCTACCTAACAATACAGTTCTTGTAACGACGGGTGTATCCTCAATCTATACAAACATTCCCAATGAGAAAATAAATATGTGAGTTTTTTGTTTTGTTTGTTTTTTACCTACTCGGAATATACAATACATCCACATCACAGACATAAGTAACATCACACAGTTTATATTTGCAACATCAGTTTACTTTAAAAATAAACACTTTTACGAATACAAAACAAAGGTATGGGTGTTATGATTTAATTTGTTGTTAAGAGTTATCCCCCTTGGGATTGACATTCATAATAAAAGCGCCCTCTGTTTCATTTTCCCGCTCGATCCTTTCAAGAGCGTACGTGTATTTTACAGTTAATAAAACCTTTCTAAAAGGCAATTCTTTACTTACTGGTACTATTCACTTCAATTTTATTAACTGTAAAAAAAAAAAAAATAAAAATAAAAAAAAATAATGGATCGAATCTTACGTCCCGACAGATTCGAGGTGGAACCTACATGCCCTAATTCCGAAAAATCCTATAGGCATTGGAAATTAACCCTCCAGAATTATATCCGCTCACATAATAACGGATTAATCGAAAACACTTCAGATAATTTCTTTGCCTTGATCAATTGTATTTCAGCCTCTGTTTTCGATTTAATAAGCGATAAAACCGACTACGATAGTGCATTAAGAACATTGGACGCCACTTATTTAAAACCTGAAAATATTGTTTATAATAGATATCGATTGATGACGACGAAGCAACAAACAACACAAAATATAGATGCCTTCATACTACAATTGGAAATGCTTGCCAAAACATGTAACTTCGAAGCGGTTTCTGCTGAAGAAAACAAAAATCAATACATTCGGGAAGCTTTCATCGGCGGAATTTCTTCTTCGTCCATCCGACAACGACTGTTAGAAAAACCCATCCTGACTTTACAAGACACATATGCCACGGCCAGATCTCTTGAACAAGCAGAAAAGCATTCGATAAGCTACGCAAATAACTTTACTGTAGCAGCTACAAATAATCCTTCGGGCTACAATCGTATAGCTGTGACTAAAGAAAATATGCATCCAAAAGGGGTTTGTTTTTTCTGTGGAAAATCACGTCATCCTCGATATTTATGTCCTGCACGAAACGCCGAATGTAAAAAATGCAAAAAAAATGGTCATTGGGCTAAAGTGTGTAAATCTTCTATTTCTAACACTCATACTGCTGTTCTTTATGACGACTCTGACTACCCCTCACCTTCTCTATCCTGACTAGGAACTAACTCCAAAGATGTCACATTCACTCAATGCCAAATTAACGGGCACTTCGTGAACGCTATGGTGGACTCCGGCAGTGTAAAAACATTCATTAATGAAAATACTGCTAAAATCTTAAACTCTTCACAATACCTAAAAACAAAACTATAGCTCTGACTGCCTCCGATCAACATGCTAAAATAACTGGCGAAGCTGCCGTGGATTTAATACTGAAAGATAAAACCCATTCTGGAATAACAATTGAAATCATTGAAAACCTTTTCATTGATTTAATAATCGGAAAAGATATTTTAAAAAAATATAAAAAAGTAACACTTAAATTCGACGGTCCTAGAGACAAACTTATAATTGGAGCTATAAACACGAATAATTTTTTTCCTACCATAAACGTTCCACCCCCTCCTCTCTTTTCTAATCTTTCTCCTCATACTACTCCTATTGCGACAAAATCCCGACGTTACACTTTTGCCGCCAACAAATTCATAAAAGAAGAGACTGCTAGAATGTTGAAAGAAGGCATAATTGAACCTTCGATATCTCCGTGGCGAGCGCAAGTTCTTGTAACTTCGAATGAGAATCATAAGAAAAGAATGGTAGTCGACTACAGCGATACCATCAATAGATTCACGGAACTAGACGCTTACCCAATGCCTAATATCAATAAGATGGTAGACGACATCGCTCAATATAACATCTTCTCTACTCTCGACCTAAAATCTGCTTATCACCAAATACCTATAAATCATGCTGATCGTAAATTCACTGCGTTTGAAGTAAGTGGCAAACTTTTTCAATTTACTCGTCTTCCTTTTGGCGTCACCAATGGAGTAAGTGCTTTCCAGAGGAGCATAGACTATATTATAGAAAAAGAAAATCTAACCGATACCTTTGTGTATGTTGATAACGTAACTATATGTGGGAAAAATCAAGAAGAACACGATTACAATCTTCAAAAATTCTACAAAATTGCTAAACAATATAACATCACTTTAAATGAAAATAAAAGCATACTTTCTTCTAGTTCTATTACTCTACTCGGCTACACCATAGAAAATAATCAAATAGCTCCCGATTATCAAAGACTAAAACCATTACTCGAAATGCCACCTCCGCTGAATCTTAAATCTCAAAAAAGAATAGTTGGAATGTTTTCCTATTACTGCAAATTCATTAAAAAATTTTCTGATAAGATTTTATTACTAAATCAAAACAAAGAATTTCCACTACCTCCATCTGTATTAAAATCTTTTCAAACATTGAAAAATGATCTAAAAGACGCCACTTTAATAACGGTAGATCCAAATAAAGAATTTGAAGTAGAAACGGACGCTAGTAACTATTGCATTGCTGCAACACTAAATCAAGAAGGTCGTCCTATTGCATTTTTTTCAAGAACTCTCAATACTAACGAAATTAAGCACCATGCAGTAGAAAAAGAGGCAGCCGCTATTGTAGAAGCTCTCCGTAAGTGGCGACATTTTCTACTCGGCAGGCACTTTAAAGTCATCACAGATCAGAAGAGCATCAGCTTCATATTCGACAATAAAAGAAAATCAAAAATTAAGAATGACAAAATATGTCGTTGGCGTATAGAATTATCCCAATACAATTTCACTATAGTTTATCGACCTGGACCTGAAAATATTGCTGCTGACACATTCTCTCGCATCTCTGCTCTTACTTACAATCTACAAGATCTTCGTGATTTACATAAACAATTATGTCATCCTGGTGTTTCAAGATTAAGCCATTTTATAAGAACGAGGAACCTCCCTTTTACTTTGGATCAAATTAAGAATATTACTGACTCTTGCTCATCCTGTCAATTACTGAAACCCAAATTCGCCAATACCAATGGAGGGACTCTCATTCAAGCCATATTACCTTTTCAACGATTAAATCTTGATTTTAAAGGGCCTCTACCTACTTCTATACATGGCAACAAATATCTACTTACTCTAATTGATGAGTATTCCCGTTTTCCTTTCGCTTTTCCTTGCAGAGATATGACAAGCAAAACCATTATCCACTGTCTAAACAAACTCTTTTCAATTTTTGGTTTGCCTGACATGATACATACTGACCGTGCTTCTGATTTCTTAGCAAGAGAAATAAAGGATTTTTTACACAAAAAAGGAATTGCTACTTCTAAAACAAGTAGATATCATCCTGAAGGTAATGGACAGATTGAAAAACTCAACGGTACCTTATGGAAGGCCATTCAAACAACATTACATTCTAATCAAATGAAACTACCTTATTGGGAAGACATACTACCGGACGCACTTCATTCAATTAGATCATTACTTTGTACTGCCACTAATATGACTCGCCATGATAGACTATTTAAATATAGTCGTAAATCTGCTTCCGGAATTTCAATTCCTTCTTGGGTTAAACCAGGCCCAATATATATTAGAAACCACACTAAAACAAGTAAACATGACCCTCCTGTAACGCCTGCCACCCTAATAGATGTCAACCCCCACTACGCTTATGTTCAACTACCTTCTGGTACTGAAACCACTGTCAACGTTCGAGACTTAGCTCCAAACTCATCAAATGAAGAAAACTCTAATAATAATCCTACTACTTCAGAGACTTTATTTGAACCTTCTACTAATGAAAACATTGGTCATGAGGAAGACAAAAATCAATCGTCTGATCTTGAAGAAAATCAGATTTCACTAAAAAATAATACTGAAAATCAGCATTCCTGCCAATCTGTGCGGAGGTCGTCCCGAGTTCGACAATTCCGTAGTAAATATAAGGATTTTGTGACTAAATACTGAAAAAACTGCAGTTTGGGTTCATATGTCATTTGTAAATAAAATGATTCTTATGTGATTGTAAAAAAAAAAAAAAAAAAAAAAAATTTGACTATAATTAATTACCCCTTACTTGAATACTTTAGGACGGGGAAAATGTTATGATTTAATTTGTTGTTAAGAGTTATCCCCCTTGGGATTGACATTCATAATAAAAGCGCCCTCTGTTTCATTTTCCCGCTCGATACTTTCAAGAGCGTACGTGTATTTTACAGTTAATAAAACCTTTCTAAAAGGCAATTCTTTACTTACTGGTACTATTCACTTCAATTATAAAATGTCTTCCAGCTATGCTAACATCTTCCGGCAAAGATTCAGACAATTTTACATATACGCATACCACCTCGAACAATAATATTACTACAGCTGCATATGTTACGTTTTTGTCATTTGAGTACACAAAAGGGAGCATTGATAGATTTCTATCAACAAATATCAAAACAACATGATTAACTACCGATTATACCACAGGTTACATCCTATTTTATACATTTAGTCAGCAACATCAACAAGTACATCACCTCAGCAGTGTACATTAAACACACCATCGAACATAAGTACCTTCATTTTGAGAGCTGGACCCCCATCGAAGCAAAAACAAATGAAATATGCATGGCCCCCCGCGAGTGCACAGTGAACGAGGCATAAAAAATAACTTAGTTCAGCATTTGCCCCTCATTTAGCCCAAAAATTCCTCAGCGGACGTCAAATCCTTGTGAAAATGAACAAACGGTGCAGTTGTAGGCCTTAACATATATAAATTTGAGTTCTGATTAAGTCCGTCATTCCCTCCGCCAATATCTCCAAGCCGTTTGCATATTTAAATTTGAGCTCAGCAATATTCAAAACTGCTTAATAGACACACAGAGAAAACTTTGGTCAAATATGGTAAAAAAAAGTCGCAAACATGGAGTGTTTTGATTAGCCCTAAAAGATCCCTTTGAATATACCGAAGAGTGATCGTGAAGTATAGACAAACTAAATTATACAGAAATCAGTTAGTTACAACTTTTCAGAAAGTTTTATAGAATCCAAGGCACCGTTTGTTTGTTTTATTATTAAGCACAAAATTGCTATTTAAACCATTTTCACTTGAAAGGCATACCTGGGGGGGGGCAACCGCAGTTTACCCGGAAAATCCGTTTTGTTACGTTTTTACTCATATCATGTCTAAGATTTGTGCAAAATTTCAAAAATTTCAAGGCGTACTTCTTGAGAAAATTCTGAACAGACGACCGGACGAAGGACAAATAGACTAGGGTGAATGTACAGGTCCCCCATCCTTTTGTTGGGAGACGAAACCCCGAACGTCTACAGCTAATGACTGCGAATTACAAGAATGTATCCAGCTTTATCTGAGTGTGACATACAGGTAGGCATTTTAACCAAGCGCGTGCTTAACAGCAACTACCCCAAAAATCATTTTAAAAAAAAAACAGAGCAGCGAGTATAAGCAGACATAATCAGCTGACATACAAAAAGAAGAATAAAATATAGACACGGAAAGTTATGTTATCTGACTTTAACAAAGACATATACAACCGTCTTTAGCAGATATTCAAGCAACTGCAATAGAACTCCACCTCAACACAATATACAATAAACTGGGAATTAGTGCACAAGGACAGCTTCCTTTCCTACATTCTATCTTCCCATCCACAAAATAAAAATGTAGTCCGCAGCACCGCAAAGAAATAAAAGATATAAATAGCCAAGATGCAACATAGACACTAACAGGATAATTTTCCCCTGTATGAACCCTCATAGAACTCTATACTACCCTCTGATATGTCTGAGCTTATTTGTTATACCGAATGCACGAAGAGCAATTATATTGCTGTAACAGACCCGCAGTCTCAGCATACACGATAACAACTACACACTCACAATTACAGACAAATTCCCAAAGAAACCAGTAGCTATACACTTCAATATTCCACAATGTAAACCACCTGACATATAATTTATAGAATAAAAATTTAATGCTCAACAACACGTAAAAAAAACGCATAATAATGTTTTTGTTCATGATCGATATAACAATTGAGAGATAAGTGGTTACTTTTCTTCTCTAGCAATCTGACTTTTCCAAACCCTTACATTGTCACCAAGTTTTAATTTTTTTATATTCGCGTACACACACACACACACACACACACACACACACACACACACACATATATATATATTTATATATATGTATATATACACCACACACACATATATATACATATGTGTGTGCGTGTGTGCGGGGGTGTAAAAAGGAGCATATAGATGCCAATTAGTATGAAAAGTCATATTTCAATAAGCCGATTTTTATATTCCCACACACACAAACACATACACATATATATGTCTGTATATATATATATATATATATATATATATATGTGTGTGTGTGCGTGTGTGTGTGTGTGTGTGTGTGTGTGTGTGTAAAAGGGGGGCATATAAATTCCAATGAGTGAGAAAAAGTTATATTTAAATAAGCGTGTTAACCAACAATGGTTTTGGTTTCAACATCTCTGTTTATTTATATGATATTTTCATTTTTCAATTATTAAAATAAGTTTAACGTTTTTCATACGATTTTCTACGTCCTCGTCAGAAATGTTAAAAAATTAATTCATGAAAGGCGTTACGAGAATAAATGTTATGTTCACGAAGCTGAAGGCATCTTTAAATTATTATTACTTACAACATGTGACCCCCCCCCTTAGTTTAGTTGGGCTAAGGTCACGTTCATTGTGTTGATATTCAACTGGTGGGTCCGATGGTGTTTTTTATTTACATTGTTCATCCTTTTTTATTGTTATGGTTTATTATTCCTCTTACATATGTGGAGATGTGAATTCCTTCTGTGGAGAGGCGAGGTTTCTGCGCGCATGCATATAGTTATCTGCGGTTATTTTGTTGTATACGTCTGTGGTAAGGTGTGCGTATTTTCGCTTGCTTGTACGTGTATATTTTTGAAAGTTCATCCGTGTGAGCGTGTGTTTCTAAGATGATAAATATCATGCAGACACGCCCACAGATTATTCCTCATTATCACATATACGCAGGTGTAAGTTAGTATTTTCTCTATTGTTTTTGGTTTAATCTATTATATACAATACCAGCATTTCGCCAGGGGTTGCTCGGTCTAAAAATACACTTAAATATAATATTTTTATTAGTGCCCATTTTGCATTTATGATTATATAACAATAATATAATAAATGACATAAATATAATAAAAATGACTACATTCAGAATTCACGCTAAAATCAGGCAAAAACTCAAACAAAAGCAACCTGCCTTCTCCCCTGAGGCTCGCATTTACGAACATTCGTGGGCTTAGAACTAATTTAAATGATGTTGAAGCATTTCCCCTAACAAACACCCCGAATATCTTAGCACTAAGTGAGACTAACCTACACTACTCGATCCTCTCTAACTACTTTAACATGCCTGGATACCTCCCACTCTGCTGTAAGGATTCTGACAGACATATGCATGGGCTTGGAGTCTACATTCGAAACACCCTCCCCTTTACTAGAGAAACTAAACTAGAATCGGACGATCAAGCCTTTATGTGCTTTAGACTTAACATGCAACATAACATTAGCTACTTTTATTTTCTCTATTGCTCTCCCTCGACACAGGACTGTACCCTAATAAACAAAGTCTCTGACAGCATAGATACAGCACTTTCCCTCGACACCAGTGCACAAGTTCATCTATTTGGTGACTTCAATGTCCACACAGCAACTTGTTTGGATTTTCTACTTACACAGACGCAGCTGGTACCACAAAACGTAACTTCTCTATATCTCATTCCCTATCACAGATGCTTACGTTTTCAACCCGTTTTACGGACCAGCAAGAACCACAGGCATCACTATTAGACCTGTTTCTGACCATGGTTCCCAATGACTGAGTAACGAATGCCCTCAGCCCTCTTGAGAACGCCGATCATGCAGTGGTAATGGTTGAAATCGCCCTAAACTCTAGAGCCAAAACTGAAGAGCCACTGCTCAAAACAATGAGATATTATAATAAGGCGTACTGGGAAGCCATAAGGGACCTATTCAAGGACGCTCCATGGAAAAATATCTTTTCATTTCCTGCTGAACATTGCGCTAATGAGACCACTGAATGGTTCAAAGCAGCAATCAAAGCACATGTTCCCACATGCAAATTCTATAGCACACCCCACTCTCCCCAATGGTTCACTTGTGCAGCTGCCATAGCGCAAAAGCAGCATGGATACCGCAGATTTAACCGACATAAGTCCAGTTTAAACAGACGGAAGTACGTAGAAGCCAGAAATAACTGTAAGAAAGAAATAGAGACAGCTAAGGGGGGATTTACTGAAACCACCCCAAAACGCATCGAAGCACAGAAATTAGGAACCCGAACTTCTGTAGAATCTACAACATTGTAGTAACTAATGGACAATCAACAATTCCCCATTATCCAACAATCACGAGGTTGTTTGCTCAGCAACTTATAAGGCTAACTTGCTTGCCAGACGGTTAGTCTCCAACTCCACACTGGACTCTGCTAATCACCCCCTCCCTGACTTTCCTTTGCAGACAAACGCCACAGTAGATGATCTGAAAATCACCCCTGCTAAAGTGCATGCTTTCATGAGAAAGCTTGACACTGCAAAAGTATATGGACCTGATCTCATCCCGGCTGTGCTATAAAAAAAATGCGCTGCCGAAGTAGCTCCAGTTCTCTCAAAACTTTACAACATATGCCTTAATGAATCTTGCTTTCCTGCCTGCTGAAAAACTGCTTCTGTAGTGCCAGTTTTCAAAAATTCTGGCGAAAGAACTGACCCAGTAAATTATCGCCCCATTAGCCTCCTCCCACTTCTCGCCAAAATATTTGTGACCATAATTAACCAAGCTCTAGTCCATCTCCTTACAGATGCTAAACTTCTCACTGACCAACAATATGGATTTAGGCAAGCTCGTTCCACAGCAGACATCCTAACTGTGATCTCAGAACGTATATATCAGTCACTGGACAAAGCCGGTGAGGGCAGAGCGGTAGCTCTAGATATATCTAAGACTTTTAACAGGGTATGGCATGAGGGTCTTCTTAAGAAAATCAGATCATACGGCATCACTGGAAGAATACATAATATAATTAGATCCTTCTTAGATAAGAGAAAAATCCAGGTTGTCCTTGACGGTCGTACATCAAAACAATATGATATAAACGCAGGAGTGCCTCAGGGTCTATCCCTGGGCCTCTGCTATTTTTATATTTATAAATGACCTCCCTGAGAAAATTGTCTGTAAGATAGGTATGTATGCTGACGACACAACGCTCTATAACATATACGACAGGAAAACAAATGAACACATACCTAAATAAATGGCAGAAACACTAGAGGATGACATCCGATCCGTAGTGGAATGGGGATAAACATGGGTGGTCACCTTCACTGCTGCCAAGACTAAACTTGTTTCCTTCAATAATTCCAAGAACCCTTCCCTACCGCCAATAGCAATGACCAATGACTCTTTATCTGAAAGTACATATTTTAAACTCCTTGGCCTAACGTTCACAGGAAACATGAGTTGGACCAATTACATTGAGAACATTGCCAGGGCCGCTGCGAAGAAGGTTGATTCTCTCTACTGTGCTAGAAAGCTACTAACGCCTGAAAGTATACTATACCTCTATAAAGCCACCATTCGCCCATGTATTAAGTATTGATGTCATATTTGGGCTGATGCATCTGCCTCTAGTCTCTCGCTCCTAGACAAGGTTCAAAAGAGAGTTGCCAATCTGATAGGTCCTGAAATGTCAGCTGAACTTCAGCCTCTGTCCCATCGACGAAATGTTGCATCCCTCTGCCTGTTCTACAAGTACTTTAACGGAGAATGCTCTGACGAACTGCAAGCACTTGTGCCCCCATGACGTAAATACCCCAACAAACCCGACCGCAACTAAATCCCACCCCTTCACAGTACAGATCCCTAGATGAAGAGAGCCTTCTACGCCAGTAGTTTCTTCCCCAGAACAGCTAGACTTTGGGATTCCCTTCCGGGTCCCTGCTTCCCCGACTGCACTGACATGCAGAAGTTCAAGTGCAACGTAAACCGACATTTTGCTGCCCAACTTCCTACACAGTGCCTCTGATGCTTATGCCCCCGATAGTAGCCCCCTAAATCAAAGCTGACATGTGCCTTGTTTGGGGTGAAAAAATATATGATAATATTGGATCCTATATATAGTGATGATTTTAAAAAAAACTCTTTTTAAGAATTACTCGTGCGCTAACACCAAGAATCGATACCAAAACGTTTACCATATGGTTTATATTTTCATTTTATTCAAACGCCTAAGCTAAAAGCATGTCTGCTGCAATATAAACTATTAAAACATGAATAAAGAGCTATTGCGTTCCGCATGCATATTCGTAGTGTTGCCATTCGACCTTTACCTAGCATATTCCATTCTTCTAATTATCCGATTTTTTTCGGCTGAAAGATATAAAGATTCGCATGGGTTTGAATACCATATATATTAAGTTTAATGATGTAGACCAACAACGGAGAGAGAAATTAAGTAAGTATTTTTTTTTAACAAATATATATACGCATGTTAATTTTATTTTTATTTCGGACTATTAGTCTCATCTTTATTAGTTGTTGTTTGTTTGTTTGTTTTTATTGGTTCACAACGTTTCGGCCACCTTCCTCTGGCCTTTGTCAGGTGGTAACCGCGACGGATAGGAACTTCGAATCTCCTAACTGCATTCTCAGCCATCACTGCCATCCGTAGTTGTCGTCTCACCACATTTTTGACCAATTACCTCTGGCACGCTTTGGGTGGGATTGAAACCGCTATCTTCAGACAATGTTCATCTGGAACCGTAGATATTCAACGTCTCTATCAACTGCGCCACGGGCCCCGAAGGGCGATCAAGGTTGGATTCTTTGATCTTATAAATCCACATTAATTCATTATCTGATCTTCCATAGTCGGGTCCGTACCGATTGGTATATATATATATTATTCCTTAATTGGATTTTTTTTTTTATTTTGCGATGAGCATTTTTATGTTAATTTTATTTTTATTTCGGACTATTAGTCTCATCTTTATTAGTTGTTGTTTGTTTGTTTGTTTTTATTGGTTCACAACGTTTCGGCCAACTTCCTCTGGCCTTCGTCAGGTGGTAACCGCGACGGATAGGAACTTCGAATCTCCTAACTGCATTCTCAGCCATCACTGCCATCCGTAGTTGTCGTCTCACCACATTTTTGACCAATTACCTCTGGCACGCTTTGGGTGGGATTGAAACCGCTATCTTCAGACAATGTTCATCTGGAACCGTAGATATTCAACGTCTCTATCAACTGCGCCACGGGCCCCGAAGGGCGATCAAGGTTGGATTCTTTGATCTTATAAATCCACATTAATTCATTATCTGATCTTCCATAGTCGGGTCCGTACCGATTGGTATATATATATATATATATATATATATATATTATTCCTTAATTGGAACAGGTTACCACCTGACGAAGGCCAGAGGAAGTTGGCCGAAACGTTGTGAACCAATAAAAACAAACAAACAAACAACAACTAATAAAGATGAGACTAATAGTCCGAAATAAAAATAAAATTAACATAAAAATGCTCATCTCAAAATAAAAAAATTCCAATTAAGGAATAATATATATATATATATATATATATATATATATACCAATCGGTACGGACCCGACTATGGAAGATCAGATAATGAATAAATGTGGATTTATAAGATCAAAGAATCCAACCTTGATCGCCCTTCGGGGCCCGTGGCGCAGTTGATAGAGACGTTGAATATCTACGGTTCCAGATGAACATTGTCTGAAGATAACGGTTTCAATCCCACCCAAAGCGTGCCAGAGGGAATTGGTCAAAAAATGTGGTGAGACGACAACTACGGATGGCAGTGATGGCTGAGAATGCAGTTAGGAGATTCGAAGTTCCTATCCGTCGCGGTTACCACCTGACGAAGGCCAGAGGAAGTTGGCCGAAACGTTGTGAACCAATAAAAACAAACAAACAAACAACAACTAATAAAGATGAGACTAATAGTCCGAAATAAAAATAAAATTAACATAAAAATGCTCATCTCAAAATAAAAAAATTCCAATTAAGGAATAATATATATATATATATATATATATATATATATATATATATATATATATATATATACGCATGCATAAATATATATGGAAAGACGTTTGTTTATAGTATAACCTTTTCACTCAAATATTATGCACGTATACAGGATGTACATATCTGCATGAATATAATTACACACATAATTTACAAAAGATGATCATCACATAAAAACAAAAATAAAAAAAGTTGTATGGATTAATTAAAATTAATATTTAAAAAATATGCAAATTAGCTAGATATTTTGCAGATGATATTTTAATGTATAGAAAAAGGTTTTATTATGAATATCAATACACAAAACAGTCCAGATTGATAAGGGTATGGATCTCTATCTATATTATATTGAATCGATTAACGTACATTCTTGATAACAAAATGCGCGATATTCAAAAATGAATTAAATTAAAAAAGATGAAATACAAATAAATGTAAAACAAAAAAGTACAATTACACATTTCCTTAGTGCCATTAGTCTAATAGTAAACTTGACTGATAGTGTTCAATGTGTTACACAAGAGACAAGGGAAAGGTGTGCTTATGCGTGTGCACCCGCGTATGTGTGTGCGTGTGTGTGTGTGTGTGCATTTCAAGGTATACACATGTATGTATGAACAGGTTTTACATTTTGTTTGCTTGTATGTAAATATTAAACTCTGTTCAATTCGGGAGCGACGTTTATCATATTGTATTTCCTGTGTGAGTAAGCAGAAGGATTTATCAGTTTGGAGGATTTGCATTATTTTTAAGTAATTTCCGTAGCATACATATTCGTCTTTTCGAGGATTTTTATATTATTTTTATGTAAGGCTAGTCCATTGCCGGAGTTATTGGAAGAACCTATATAGAATGTGTCTTTTTCCTGCACAGACTACATTTCTGGAGGAGACGCCTATGTCTTTTTTCTTAAATTTTAAATGTGAGCGTTAGGTTTTTGAATATGTATCTGATTCCTTTTATTATTATGTCATAAAGTCTACATCGCTGTTTTTTACATTTTATAACTATTTTATGGTGTTTTGCTTGAGCTGAATAAGGCTACAATGTGTTTCAGGTTTTCTAGTTTTCGTTTAGTTTCATTGTTTAAAGTACATTGTTTAGTTTGTTCATTTGGCTTGGTAAACACGCCGTTTCTTTATTTATGTAAATAGTTGTAGGTTGTTTGCATTGCATATATATTTTTGTTACTTCCATTCATGTTTTGGAGTTTCTTGGGTGATCTATTTGTATTTTTATAAAGAATACATATAACTTTATTCTGGGAACGTGTGTAAATAGATTCGAGTATATATGCTAATTTAGCGTGAAAATAGTTTACTCAAAACAATTCAGTATGAATTACGTGCTGTACAAATAAAAGATTGACAAAATAGTTCTTGCGGATTATTTTCTTCTAAATGTTTTAACGCGAAATAAGTTTTCGTCATTATACTTTTATTTTATAGGGCATTTAAAATAGTGTTGTTCGCACTATATTTAAATTGCACTATCGAATCGTTAAAACTACAATCGTTTAAAAACAAGTTTCTCTTTTGTCAAGAAAGTTGAATACAAGATTAAAAAACAAATTCGCACACTTCTCTCGTTTCACTTCAAGCGAAAAGCTGCTAAAACAATTATGCCTTTTTGCCTATAAACAAATACTGAACGCAAAGAGCAATAATTGTTTACTATATTTCGTGGCATCGTTGGAAGTCTTGAAGATGCTGAGTGTAGTGGTCGGTCATCGGATGTAAAAAAACAATTAATTCGAAACCTGAGTTGAAGACATACCACTTACTTCGTAATTAGACCGACGTATAATACGCTTTTTAACCACATGAATTTTTGGTGGTCTTCAACCGATCTCATGTATTCAGTTATTTTTTTAATGCAAGCTAGACTATTACGGTGGAAAAGTACTATCAACCAATTGAGAGAATGCATTAGAAACTTCGACTACAACTCCTAGCCATAACCAAGAGAAACAGCTCAATTCTTTCTCCGACAATGCCTGATCGTACCTTGCTAAATCGACTCTGCAGAAGTTGAACGAGTTTAGCTACGAAACAGT
>NC_136485.1:43871089-44118589 GCF_053919585.1 Euprymna scolopes
GGTTCTTGCATGAAAAAAATTCAAAACACTTATGTCCTACTTTATTGCATATAAAGCATTTTTTGTTAAGTATAGGTAATCCTTGACTCAGTGTTTCCCATCAAATTGAAAAAAGGGAGTAATTTTATGTTTACATCTTGTATTGTGGCCGGCAGTTTTTTTCCAGGTTATTTTTTTTTATATTTGCGATGCTCGCTTCGATATATATCGCATCTTTTTTTTATTATTTCCACTTTTTGACAATCATCAGTTAATTTTTTGCAGTCTAACGTTTGGTTCGTTATCTTGCTTCGTTAGATCTCTGCGCCTTATTTCCACACTATTTCCTGAGGTTGAACCTTGCGCACAAACAAGACATTTAAAATTGTCTGTTGTTAATTGCGACACCTGGAGTAATCGTAATGCTTGTTGACTATCGCTGCGTCCGTAGCAAAGTCGTAACCATCGTCTTTGGTTACGAGTAAGCATTTACATCTCTTAGAGAAGAAAAACTTTCCTGGGGACAAGAGTTATCGTAGCAGATTTTCGGTCACGTTGAACAATAACTGCACTGTTTTGCGCGGCAAGATCTACGAATTTGTCGTGTTTATTCATTTCCAGCTAACGTAGTTGAAGTCTTCTTCGGGTCAAAACAGTTACCGCAGTCGATATTAGAGTATTGATATTAGCTGTGAATGATTTATCATCTTGTTCGTACTTGAAATTATTTATTGTGGGCCATATTGTATTTTGGGAAAAAGTTTAATCATTTTCCACGTACGCGTTACATTTCAAGATTTGTGTCAGTACATCCCCTGTCTGTTTTTGGCGCTCGGACAATTGTTTTTGATTTTCCATTACTTGCTCGGGGCATTGTTTTTGATATCGCATTGATTGTCCGAACCAGTGTTTCATAATTCGACTTGTTGTTCCTCTAGCTTTTGTTAATGGTGTGCAATCATTTCCTTTTTTTTTTATTTATCCGATAAATATTTTTGCATCTTTACGGTTCAATTTTCAGTTTTGGTAACTGTGCCAAAGCTTACCTTAGCTACTCCATTTTACCTGATGGCTTAGTTCAGAGATAAAAAACTACAGAATTAGTTTTTTTTTTCTTGGCCGTCAGGAAAGAGAATTTTCTAGTTCCCCCTTTTTCTCTTTTTGCTAAGAAGAAATATATATAATGATTTATTTCACACTATTTGAAACAGTTGGAAAAATAAGTTTACATATTTGTTGCACTTAACAAGTTAAAGATGTTAGCGTTTTCTTTCTTTGGCCAAAATGAAATCGAACTATTAAAAAATATATAACCCTCGCGTTTAGCCGTAATAAAGGTGTTTAACCGTCACAACCAGAAATACTCTCAAAGATGCAAAAATTGTTTGCATTTTTTCCTTTGCCATAAAAATGTCAAACAAAGAGAAAAGTAAACAGTAAACAAAATTACGTATATTTTTTCTGATGGAAATAAAAATAGAGTATTTTTGTTTGGTTTATAGGCATGCAGAGAGAACAACAGAAACGGTGTTTTTAAACACTCAACACAATAAAACGATTCAGTACTTATTTTATTTTAGTTCTTTTAGAGCTTTGTAAACGAATTTTAAAGTATAAGGGACCAACAATTTTGTTTTGTAAAAGGAGTCTTAATTACAGTGCTTCGGCCTGTTTTTTAATACGTTTTGTTCGGAGACTTGGGTTTACCCAGGTCAATTAACGAAGTTGTTGTTTTAAGTTACCGTGTAGAAGAAATTCTTTCTCGTATCCTCGTGTTGCCAGTGTTATAAGAACACTGCTTTATTAAATTCTTTTTTTTAATTTCGTGGGTATTATAATCGTTCTGTAGTTAGTATCATGAGAAAGTCGGAGTGCGTTTTTCGAATCTTCTTGTTGACAGTGTTAGGGTTTTGTAGAAGCAACAATAAAATCAGAACAACGGTGTAAGCTAAAAAGTGTATTAATAAAATAAAAACAAAGGCTTACAAAAAGAAAAGAGTGCTCTGCGTTCCACCCAGCAAGGGAAGTTAACACCGGGACTAGAGCCCCTACCTGTGATCGTTTACAGTTCTGATATATATGGACGGTGGTTGAGTCTATGTAAATGGTGGTTCCTACACAACAGTAAGATTTATCATATATGCGTTAGATAAGATTATTCTTGGTAAGTTGGTGTCAATTTCAAATTAAGGAAACCTTTTGTTAACGGCCTATATTTGGTAAATTTAAAGATAGTTTGATATCAATGAAAACGAATAGAAGCACCTTTATCTTTCCATCAGGAACACACACATTATATATATATATATATATATATATATATATATATACATTATATATATATATATATAATGTATCAATCGCTTTATTGCAGATTAGTAACATATCAATATTTCACTAAATATACGTCGCACAAAAAATAAAAATGTTATCATCAAATGACTGTTTAAAGTTAGCTATTTTCCAAAATATTATTTAAATACATGCGATATTCACGCAGTCATGACATTTTATTTATACTGGGCATCGCTTTATTGCAGTTCTTTTAAAATGCCTAAAAAGAGGCGATTAACCGTTAGCGAAAAAGAAAGGAGTGTTGTTGGACGCGCAGAAGGAGGGTTCAAGAAAGATTTTGCTATGGAGCTGTAAAGGGATCCCAGAACTTTAGCTTCATTCGTGACCAAGACTAACACACACCCCAGAAAAGATAAGGGCACCAGGAGTAATGATTCACATCGTGATAATTGGAGAATTAGTAGGGAAGTCAATCGACACCCAAACAGCAACAATGTTACCAATTTATCCAGAGCTAGAATCGCTACGAGATCCAGACAGTCCCGATGTAAAGTGTTTAATGAGATGGCAAGGAACATCAAAATAATTCCAAGGCCTCCATTGAGCAAAGAAAATAACATATAAAGCATTTTTGTTAGATATTGGCATCCTTGACTCAGTGTTTCCCATCACATTTGAAACAAGTGCTCAGTGTTTTTAGACTTTCAGACTTTTGGGAGTAATTCTATGCTTATATCTTGTATGCCGGCATTTTTCCTGGTTATTATTCTTATATTTGCGATGCTCCGTTTGATATATCTCGCATCTCTTTTTATTATTTTCACTTCTTTACAGTCATCAATCAATTTTCTCAGTCTAACGTTCGGTTCGTTTTCTTGCTTCGTTAGATCTCTGCGCCTTATTTCCGCACTATTTCCTGAGGTTGAACTTTGTGCAAAAACAAGGCATTTAAAATTGTCTGTTGTTAATTCCGACACTTGAAGTAATCGAAATGTTTGTTGACTGCCGCTGGGTACGAGGAAAAGTCGTCACTATCATCTAAATCATTTCCACGCACGCGTTACTCCTCAAGTGTCAGTATATCCCCTGTCTGTTGTTGGCGTTCGGACAATTATTTTCGATGTTCCATCTTCAAAATATTTCCAGTTAGAGAATAACTGAGAATGTTCTCTCAATCATGAAATAACATGGCCTGACGGTTGTAGGTCCTGTGCGGAAACAGAGACATGACCTAAAAATGTCACGTTACTTAGGTATGTGTAAAATCCGAGCTCTGGGAAAATGAAATAAATTATTCTATTGTTGTTGCGTTTTTACTTATTCTTTGTTTTTGTGCTTAAAAATCATAGACACGACATATTTTCTCCGCTGATATTTTTTAATTAGTTTCACCAGGGGATCTATTTCTTAGTCTGCTGCAAAGATGCAGGACTATTTTTTTTACAATCAGGAATGTTTGTTTTCTGTTTTGACTTTACAAAAAAGTAGTGAAAACTGTGTTTGATTAAGTATTAGTTTTTTATTATCAAGAATTTCTAACAATTGCACATGCTTTTTGTATCATGGAGTATATATGAAATCAGTTCCTTTATTTTAAACGGGGAACCAGGACGCTGAACCAATAAGGAGATCGAGAAGGGTAAACAAATAAATTAAAACAATGAAAAAGAAAAAAAAACATCAATATTGAAACGCGATACAATCGTATTCTTTTAATTCTGCTGCATATATCGAAATTTTTCTTACTGACAAAAAATGTAAGTATTTTTGTACGTTTTCAATTAAAAATCCAATAGTATTTTTACTTTAAAAAAAAAATAAATGCAAAAAATAGGGAGTAGCCTCGATGTTAATAAGAGATTTGTTCTTCTGTTTCGTATAAGAATTTCAAATATCTGAAACTAACGTAATGTTAAATCCCTGATAAATATAAAAACGTATTACATTTGATTTTTCGAGGTATCACTTTACGTCTTCTAAGGTAAATGATATATTGGCTGCTATATACTGACACATCGCCTAAAAATTCTCACGCTAACAATAAAATCCTTTTCATCTGAAAGGTTTATATAAGTACTCTTTGATGGGTAAAAATCTCAAGTTCACAATAAATTAATGCTCAAGAATAACTCACATTTTTCTCTCGTCGATACTACCGTCTATGACAGCAATTCAAAGCACGAAAAAGGTAAGGACCTTTTTGATTCTCTCCCATCCTCCCATGGATGGTGTGTAGAAATATAATAAGTAATAACAAGTTACATTTACTTCATCAAACATCAAGCAACACTCTTTTCACTACCAACGATAATATCCCTACTTTTAACCAAACTACTGGAACTGATATTTATCGCTTGCTTGCAACGGAAAACCTACATCAGATGAGTTGTAAAAATAACTGGAAATGTTTATAATCGTTGTATCTCACCTGAAAATATTTCACTCCCAATACAATCCTCTTTCTGCGCAAGAGGGTTATACGCCTTAAGAAAAGCACTGTTGTCGCATTTAAGGTTGGCTTCTAAGAGTAACCTTTCCTGCCTTTACAGAGTACAAAACAGTCTACGGAACTTTTTCGCCTCCCTGCATCTTTTTTCATAGAATAGATGTTGCGAGTCCGTATCTGCTCTTTCGCTACATTTATTGTAGGTGCTATACCGGGTTGTAATCTCAAGTCCTTTGGGTAAAAATGTCCTCGGAAATACTCGCCAATCTACACCTGGCTACAACTTATCTCAAATTAAACAAAACGGAAGTTTCATGAACAAAGTTTGTTACTCTGTGGAACACAATACACTGTGTATGTTTTCTGTCTATTATTATTAAAAAATATTATGTAAATAAATTAATATTGAGACTTTCTTGCCAATAATCTAGTCTTACGTTGTTTCCACCTTAACTGATCATATTGTCCCACAACTTATATTATACGTAACCCTTATCATAGAGTGAATTAAAGGTTACATAAGTGATAACTGCTCCCTAGAAAGAAATTCTTGCTCTTATAATTAATGATGCATTTAACAGTTTAAACTGTCTCTTATGTAATTGTATGTAGTAAACTACTGATATCAGTTGTTAATAACTGCAAACGTTTACTCTTAAAGTATGTAATGAAACAATTGTATTAATTACAGAACAGAATTTTTACATTGTATCTATTATTTCTTGCAGTATCTATCTATATATATATATATATATGCGGGAGAACATCTATCATCTTACATGTTAAAGATATGTCATTTTAATTAGTCTCATGGAATTATTTTGAATTGTTTTTGTTACAATATACTCTTGCTTAAGCATTAAATGCATGCAATATTTATACACACAAACGCACACACATAAATCATAAGTATATATATATATATATATATATATATAAATATATATATATATATATAAATATATATATATTCTTATATGCAAAGGCATTTTTTATTGTGCTCTAATTAAGCAGCATTCAAGGAAATTAAATACAATGACTTCATGAAATCTAACTGATAAATTCTTTGCTGTCAATTAAATCGTAGTTTTGATGCAGTATTATTTTTTGTCACGAAACGTAAAGATAGGATTTGACCGAAAACCGTTTTCCCAAACTAAATACGAAAAATAATGAAACAAATGAACAGAACCGAAGAGACTAAATATTAGTTGAATTGACTTATTCGTGCAATAACGCACATGTAATTCTACGCCATCTACTGACAGATGAAAACAAAACGTTATATTTAAGTGAAGCGTGATTCACGCACAAAACATTTTTATTTCCAAAATAATCATGACATACATGAAAGGAATCATGAAACATGAAATTCTAAGTTAAGAGCCACTGCTATATTAAACGTTGGTTTTATATACATAGGGAACACTGGACAAAAGAAAACAAATGCATTAAACAATAAAGAAAGTTATTGCTTTGATAGGGAGATAGTTGAACCTGAGAGAATATATCTATACATATTTTCACCTAACAAAACGAATTTACTTATATTTCAGACTAAAGCTAGACTGATAAAACGATGTATAAAACATTAAATAGAGGTTGTTGGTTGCAACCAATGTATATAGCACGGCTGTGAAATACGCTAAAATATGATATTATCATAAACAAAATTTCCTATATATTACAATAGAGCCAATCTCTAGTGATATGTATATTCTATTTACTACATCATAGTAATTTTTAAAAAAAAATTTGTAATGTAAAATTAATGCGTGGGGAGGGGGTCCGCTAGAATCGAAGACACAACATTTTGGTCTCTAGTCATATTGGATATCATCTGAGCTAAGGAAACATTCATATACAAAGTAAACAAATTAACGTACAAATGTATATATACGCATGCGTTGAGCACAAGAATCACGTTGATCTATGCCTGTCAAGTTCCATTTTTCCAGTTCACAACCAAATAAATTTTGTTTCACATTTCAAGAAATATTGGCATGAAAGTAATAATCAATACCATAAAAACAAGGAGTGCATCAATAAAAGTTTTGTTTTAAAACAATATCCAAATTAGTTATGATATTTGAAGTCGCTGATATATTCACGACCAAATATAATAAGATGTTATATAATATTATCGTTAGTGCGCAAATAATTAATATTTCCACAAACACACACACACATATATATATATATGAACACACGTACGTACATATATATATATATATATATATATATATATATATATATATATATATATATATATATATATATACTGTAGAGGGTAAGTCAAACTAAATTATTTAATGTATTATTATTATTATTGTTATTGTTGTTGTTGTTATTATTGTTATTGTTGTTATTATTATTATTATTATTATTATTATTATTATTATTATTATTATTATTATACTACTAGTCGTAGTCAGTCAGGTCATTATCAAATATTTCTCTTTGGGGATAACTTGTGGCGTTCTCTAGACTGTCAGTGACGACAAGTCTCCTCAGACTTGTGTCGCTCAAACGCTAAAGAACGTCACAATTTGTTCTCGAAGAGAAATCCTTTATTATTATTATTATTATTATTATTATGATTATTATTATTATTATTATTATTATTATTATTATTATTATTGGGTCACAATGAGCTTTAACACAGGCCACAAAGGATATCTCCCTGTTCCCTGGAAGCTGAGTGACACGTTTTCCCAGATTTCCAGTAATCTCCACCTTTTTCGATAACATTTGCAAATTAGTTAGCATATCGCAACATTCGCCTACCATTGATTTCTCGCTAGGATCGGCCATTGGTATGAAATCTAAGTAATAATAATCCTGCCCAAGGTACCAGTTCTTTCTGCATTTGTCCAGTGGAGGTCTAGTCAGTGCTCTCTTTGTTTTCCCATCCTCCTTGAGCCATCTTTGCTATTTGACATCATTCCTTTTTTGTGAGGGTGTGATTTGATAATGGAAGAGGTAATAGAGAATTTATAGATATGCAGCTGCATTGGTATTGGTACCATATAACGCTTCGTGTTTTGTTTTTGCTGCAGCTCGTCTGACCCGCACATGTTGCTCTCGTGTATCTCCACAGTCAAGTGTTATCCTTTATATGTTAGCTGTTTTCATTATTGTTGTTCGAAGAACATTTCCAGCCATTCCCAAAAACTTGGAAACAGATTAAGAGAAATTGGAATCAGAGGAATGATTCCAATTTCTCCCGTTATTTTTTCAAAGTTGTTCGGCATTATTTCTAATGCTCCCACTATAATAGGTAATTTCTTGATTTTTTTCTAGATTCATATCCCTTTCTGCCCTCTAAAAAGCTCAGCGTATTTTATCCGTTTCTCATTTTCTTTGACATTTATCATGTGGTCAGCTGAAACAGCAAACATGGCAGGTCATTTCTTTTTATTAATTATTACAACATAGGATCTTCTAGCTTGGATAGGTAAATTTGTTTGTATTTCCATATCCATCAGGATTTTGTGATTCTCATTTTCAATTTCTGTTGCTGGCTTAAGCTTGTACCATTTATCTTTGCGTTCAGGATGAAGTGTTTTTTTTTACAATTTCGAGTGTACTGCCCTTCCCACTTGGTCGTTCCTGTTTTTTTTATTCCTTTTTGGCTAGTTAGCTAGATTCACTTACTATATAGTTAACTGTCTCGTCTCTTTGTCCACAGAGTCTGCGTTTGCTGTTTTCTTGTGTGTTATCTATCTTGCTTTGATGTGGTTAATTCTTGTAACGTTATCTGGTGCTGCAGTAATTCGTGATTCAGTTTCTCGGTTTAGTGCCTATTTCGCATTCAGGTCCATTCAGGTTTACACGGAGGCTACAATACAAAGATTCCTACTGTCAACAACCTGCAGTTGTCAAGTTTCACATGGTTTCGAATAGTTTATGCTTATTTCGATACTCTTGGAAAATGAATTTGTCTTATTGTGCTCCATTGATTTCTGGCTTGCAACAACTATTGATCTTATATAGAATTTTGGTAATATTAAGCATCTTAAGCTCCAGGTAAACTTCGCATTTATCAAATGAAGGTCAAGTTAGTGCTATATTCCATCGATTGTTCCATTGTTCTTGAGCCTTTACGGCTATTTGTTTTGATGCAAGTCTTGCTGAAATTTCAGTTTTAAATGAGTATCATAGCATCACATTGCAAGTTTTCTTGATTCTATGTGATATCCTGTTTTTTCCAAGCATCGATGTTCTCATTGCTTTGTCGTCTATTTTGTACAAGCGCATGGATCCAGCCGTATGCTTTCTTGTTGTTAGTCTATGCCATGTTTACATATTTTTTCTACTTCGTCGAGATATTTCGTCTATGTAAAATGAATCATATTCCCTCTAATATTGCTTTTCAGCATCCTTTCTGTTTCTTGGTTGTCTTAATTTTTTTTTTACTCAGTTGGGCTGTTGAAATTTCCATATTGGCGATAAGCAAATTACATGCTTGTATTTGCCAGCGGCAATATTTCCCTTTTTGTATAGGTGTGGTTCTATCTGTAGTCATCAAGATCGTATCCTGAATGCATCCTCTTAAGATCTTAATTGGCGTTTTATCTAGTGCTTCTATTCCGCTATTACCTAGTGTTAATTTTCCTATTTTTGTAAGGGTTGTTTTGAAAATGTCCTTGCTTAATTTATTCTCTGTCCCTTTGTTGATTTGCTGTAACCTTTCGCACATATCTTTTAGCAATTCTTTGTTTCTATTGTGATCTTGTCGCTCATTCCTTATCTTGTTCCACCAGAGTTTGCTTCTTCTGCGTCGGATATATTTGTCTGTTTTTGTTTTCCTATGTTTACATTTTAATAGAATTGGCATCCACTGTGTTCAAAGGTCTTTTTCCCTTTTACTGTTTCGATTTGTATCTCTTCGGTCTTTGTCTTTTTTGACTTGCTGCTATTTTTTCTGTAGTTATTTCTGTTCGAAGCTTAGCCACTTGCTGCGAGTCACATTTCTATCATTCTCCGTTCGATTTGATATTGATTATCGCTTTGATTTTTTTTTTTTTACTTTGTTGATTTGGGTTTTCAGCCTGAATTCCTATCCACGTTTTATCGGTACATTTTTACCTGTTTTTATTTTACATTAAAACCCATGCTAAACGCGTTGGAATATGCGTGAATACCATTATTAAAATCTGTAATAGTATGTGTCAAAATGTGCTGAGAGTAGCTTGATAACCTCTATTTCCGCTTTTACTTTCATCTATTCTTGGTTCATAAAGGTGATGAGTCTTAATTGTTCATAGTTCATACATTGTATGGTTTTTATACTTTGACTCTCTCATTCACAGTAAGGTGCATTGTTTTGGACATATTTGTATACGTGTTTGCAGGGTGTAAGTTTTACAAAAAAATTATATAATGGGCTCTTGTCTGCAGTTGCCATGACGGGTGTGATTTGTTTGTTATAATGTTTATTTTCGTAGTAGTTCAATTTGTTCTACACTTGAAATCAAATGTTTCTTGAGAATAATATTGGCTAAGTTAGTGATTCTTCCTTCCGTTTTTTATAAGGCAGTTACAACTTATCAAGGCCCGGAACCAACTCGGGGTAAGGGTTATTGCGTGTACAGTACGTTAGTATTGGAGATTTGATAAGGTGCTTTACTTAAGTGGCCGGTTCATCAGGAATTTGTTGACATTGGACTTGAAGACACCTGGATTGTAGTCAGGTGGGAAACAGGCAACCGGAACAAAATTCCACAGACGTGCACTTCTCAGAAAGAAGCTTTGTTCATGGAATCTACGTTTTGATTTTGACACAGATAAGGAGTGGGGAAAATTGTTGACGGTGGTTTCACCTAAACGGGTGTTTTTCATGAAAGATTGGCGAGGGGGGACCCAGAGATTGGAACTCAGACGAGCACTTGCCATGGTAGTAGAGATAAAAACAAAGGCAGGCTCGCAACGTCTGTCCTCTGGGAGAGAGATAGCAGGGAAGAGAAAAGGGCATCACCCACTAGGCCACGAAGCCTATTTTGTCCTCTGTCAAGGCAGGATAGGCTGTTTTTAGCAGCTCCTTCCCATATGTGGTAGCAGTACTGCATCTTTGGACGTACTTGGTTTTTATACAGATAGAGAATTACATCAGGGTTGAGATATCTTCTGGAGCGATAGAAGGATCCTACCATTTTTCTACCGTTCTATCCCAATGAGTTTACATGTCCAATAACTCATCATACGTTTTTAGTAGCCACATTTTTTTATGGTAATAGCATTCTCTTATCAGTCTTTTTTTAATTTTGCTGTCCATTTCTTCCATCAGCTTTCTGGTTTATGTAAGTTATTTGTTCTTCCCTATGTTTGATCTGTATTATTTTACCACCTGAAATTACACTAGATGCAAACCTGTCTTTTTACTGTCTGAAGAAAAAATATTTAACCTTAACTGGATTATGACTGGGTCCTCTATTCTGGCCACCTATTTATCAAATGCCGGGTAAGACTGCTAGATCTTTTTTCTGTCCTACGTTGTGTATTATCTAGTTGCAACATTTTTTTTATATTGTGGTGATTGTGGCACCATCAACACCGCCATTGTTGTGTCTGTGATTCTCTCGTAGGAAGAGTGTTTACCCATATCTAGATAAAAGGCAAGTTGCGTAGTAGACATAGACAGGCATTAATATAATCAATAAAATAACTAAAATAAAAAATAATAAATATATATATATAATATATATATATATATATATATATATATATATGTATATGCATATAGATATACGTGCATATACGTGTATATGTAGATAAAGCACGGTGACAGACAGTAGATAAAAACACACTCATTATGGGAATTGGTATAAATTATTCTATCATTTTTATTATTTTGGGGGTGTTTATACGCATAAAGTAAATTTGTTGATTTTATTATCTGTATTTCCTTTAGGAACAAGCAAGCACATATAGCTCCCTTTCTCAACGGTGATGAGACTATTATTATTATTATTATTATTATTATTATTATTATTATTATTATTATTATTATTAATTGTACTCATTGGAAAATCATACACAAGTCATCATCTCAGATTGTCCACCGACAACTACCGGTGGTGGTCTATGAAATTTAGCAACAACAAGTTTTCCAAGATTTCCAGTACTCTGCAACACTTTTTTTATAATATATGCAAATAAATTTGCACCAGGGATAAAAGCCGCTTTCCGATGACATCTTCCTCGCAATGGTCACTCGCCTTAGGTCATATTTGGATGACAATAAGATTAACACAATCTCAGATTTTTTTTTGGCACTGGCACGCTGGAATTCTTGTTACTGCTATCTTCCCTCGGTACTTTCAGCTATGGCGGCACTACAATTTAGGGGGTGCGATTTACGATCATACAGTTTCAGTTGTTTTGTTCAATATAATATTCCCATATGGTTCTGTTTCACCTCTGTTGCGATTTCCACACTGCACTTAGTTTTTCTAACCCTGTGCATTAATCTCAACATTCAAGTTTAATGTTAGATAGTTCAATTGTTTTTCATTATTGCTATCCGTTTGATCTTCTCAATCATAAAAATTATCCCATACATTTTTCTCACATTTTTTCGAGATAAAGCATAGTGTTTTTTTTTTCGATTATTGGTGGTAACCTTACTATCATGATCTTCCCTGTACATTTTAGCTCATCTGTCTGTTCTGTGAATTTGCTTGTTTTTTCCGTCTCTTTGATATTCATATTGTTGTCTGCTGGAAGGATATGACAGTCTTTCCCCCAATTTTTACTGATTATTATCATTATTAATAGTAGTAGTAATAGTAGTATTTAAGTGAGTAATATGTTTTACATTCTTCTTTCCCCTATATCTTGAATTCCTCAAATATGTATTATATCAGCATCCCACCAAGCCAAACTCTTTGCTAAAAACTTCACATCAAACTCCACCATGTGTTATTGGGGGCTCCTACCCCATGAATCCCCTACTACTACTAAAATACACTCAGCAACACACTTATATCTGCCAGAGATGCTTCCAGAATTACTAGTGACGTTGAATTAAGCTTACCAATGGCTTGATTACATTGCAATTCTTGTCTCAAATCCAAGAAACTGGAATATCGCCCCGATCGAAATAGTCGGCCGTTCTATTGAGAAACCACCGCTTTGACATACCTATGACCTGACATGAAACACCTACTTCAGATATATTGCCAAATGATGAAAAAATAATGAAACCATTTTGCCGCCCAACAATGTATCTCACTCCCGATGCAATTTTTGCCTGAAAAAGAATCAAATCCGTCTCAAGTTGGGGTACTGATTCTCCACGGTGTAGTTCGTAAGGGTAACGCTTCTTGCCTTGGCAGTGTACTGCACGGTTTTCGAAATTTGGTTGGGGAGTACCTGTTAGTTTTCTTATTACCTCTTTCATGAGTAGATGCGGCAAGTCTATCTATTCTCTATCTTAACTTTCATAGAATGTGTTAAATGAGCGTCGATCTATGGCACCCAGTATAACACCTTCGCAGAACCAATTCACCTAGCTGAAACAACTATTAATAGTTTCTCTCACTCTCCACGTGTGCTGTAAACTAAAAGAATATTCCATGACCAATGTTCCCATCTAAAAATTGTCCGTTTGTGGAACACAATAGTGTGAGGATGCTATCATTCTACATAACACATATCAATTATAATACGGAAGTGTATATATATATCTTTAAAAGCAATGAGCCTTTATATATATATATATATATATATATATATATATATATATATATATATATATATATATATATATATATATATATACAGTCCTGGTCCAAATCATAAGGCCACTTAAGAAAGTAAGCGTTTACGCATATTATCGAATTTTTAATAAAACAAATGGGAAAAACCATTGCCAAAAGGGGAAATATGATGGTAAAAATTAAATCTGCTTCATTCGAAACCTTAACCCTGATCTAATAATTATTTTTCAAAAAACAAACATTTTTCACCTCGTGAAAATGATCAGACCACCGATAATTTATCTAATAAAAGGCAATTATAAATTACTAAAAAGGGGCTCAGTATTTAGAATAGCCTCCATTAATACGAATTACTTCAAAAATTTTCTTCGGTTGTTTATCAGTTGCGAAGGAATGTTCTCCCATGTACTGAAAGCTGAATCAGAAAGTTCTTTTATCGCATCATACTGGGTCCCATCCTTGAACACTTATTTGGGCATCCATCCCCAAAGATTTTCAATGGGATTGATGTCCAGAGAATATTCTGGATGATCTAACAATTCTATATTATTTGAGAAAAGCATTCTCGCGCTTGTCGAGAAGTGTGTATCGCAGCGTAGTCTTGCTGGAAAATCCAATTTCTTCCGCACAGACGTGGACTTTCAGTCCTGATAGAAGCATTTTCAAGCATTGAAATGTACTTCGATGATGTTTACTGGCCTTTCATTATTTGCAACTTTGGGGTCCCAGCTGACGAGAAAGCACCTCAGACGATTAAAGACCTTCCTTCATTATGCCGACTTGAAAAAGTCTCTTTGGGCAAATTTTTATCATGCCAATAGTGTTGAAATCAATCTGGACCATCTAGATTAATGCTTTTCTCATCGGATAAAATTACATTTTCCCACTTCTCTTCATCTCAAGTCTGGTATTTGGCGGCATATTTAAGTCAGTTAGTTTTGTGCTGTTCTAGTAGACATGGTTTCTGCAGTTGCTTTAAATGATTGAAAGCCTTCATTTTCAGATGCCTTCTGATGGTTTTAAGACTAGATTCTGCTACTGTTTGGCTTTTTAATCGACTTGAGCTCATACTGGAGTTTATTTTAAACTGCTTCTGATACGGCGATCCAGTTATGGGGTTATTTTGTTTGATCGACCTGGACTTTTTTGTGCCCATATTGTTCTGGATTTCTTTAAAAAATTGCGATGACCGTTTTGCTACGATTCACTTCGTTTGCAATCGATCTATGCAGAGTCCACCCCTATTAAGCTCCAAGATACTTCCTCTCTCAAACTGTGATAATGGTTTCCCTTTTGTCATTTATAATTTAGTAAGATGTATTTTATCCACTAACAAGTTGCTTTTAGTAACATAGAAAGCTTTTTCCTATTTTTTCCAAACTAGCCGATATTATTAAAGTGGTCTTATAACTTTGACCACGTGAAAATGTTTATTTTTTAAATAACAATTATTAGATCAGGGTTAAGGTTTCGAATGAAGCAGATTTCATTTTTTTCCATCATATTTTCCCTTTTGGCAATGGTTTCAACCATTTGTTTGATTAAAAATTCGATAATATGAGTAAACGCTTATTTTTTTAAGTAGTTTATTATTTGGACCAGGACTATATATATATATATATATATATAGTAAGTTATACAATTTTATATGGAAATAAAACTACACAGAATATTCCGCGTTTAATCCACGCTAGGATTCGCCAAGCTTAATCAAAGAGTTGTGGTTCTCTCGCGTTTTTATATACGCGCATTTTAAAGAGTTTTTAAGTTCACACATCAGATTACTACTTTCCATCGCGCCCCTCATAATCTGCTAATGGGCAGGCACTTACAGGGCGAAGGCCAAGTTCACCTAAAGTTCAACCATACATTTCTGTATGTTTTTTAGCGGGAAGCGTAGATATCTAGTGATCTGACCTATTTTAAACCTAGGTGTAGTTAAATGTGATTGTATTTAATTAAAAAAATCACATTTTACTACACCCAATATTAAAAAAAAGACACATTTAACCACACCTAGATTTAAAATAGGTCAGATCAGTCGATATCTACGCTTCATGCTAAAATAAAAACACAAAGGAAGGGATGAAGCTAACATCAACTGGGCCTTTGTCCTGTAAATGCCTGCCCATATACTGACTAGAAAGGGCGCAGTGGAAACAAGGAAGCGGATTGGCTTACTTAAAACTCAATATAATGTGCATATATCAATACTCGAGGTAACCACAACTCTTCGATTAAGCCTGACGAATCTTAGCGTGGATGAAACGTCGAATATTCTGTGCAGCTTAGTTGACATATATATTTGATAACTTACTACCAAACTCTACTTATGTATTGAGCACTGTTGAAGCAAATACTAAAAGTTTACGCATAAACTTATACTTTCGTACATAAATTTATGTGATTGAATGAAGTAGTCATATATATATATATATATATATATATATATATATATATATATATATATGTGCGTGTGTGTGTGTGATGAGAATAATGAAAATAGTACTCCAACAAAATAGAAAAATAAAAATAAAAAGGAACAAACCGAGTTTAGTGTTTATCGTCTTTATTTCGAGACGTCCTCTGTGTTAATAAGCTTAAAAAAACAGCAATAGAACTATTTGAAAATGTTTCACGAGCAAAGTGTGACGCTGTTCTATTTCAGACACCGAAAAAGACGTTGGAAATTCAACACTGAATGGAGCTTGCGTATTTAAAGAGAAGGAGATTTTAATAAGGGCATATCATAAATGTTTATATGTTTTTAAAATATATAAAGGAAGTTAAGATTATTTCTGGAAAGAATATGTCGGTTACAACTCAAATATAGGTGTGTAACAGAAATGAAATGTGTGTTTTTTCGTTATGTAATTTATTGATTGAGATTATATGTATTAATTATTGCCGGGATGATTCTATGGGGTGAGAACGTTTACCTGTGTCTCCAATTAAATTATGTTCTTTTAATAAAGGTTTACTTATTAATGGCGCTATATTATAGAAACCTGCACGTTGTTTAATTGTACTTGAGCTTGCGATAGGTGTTGATTCAAGAAGTTTCCGTCGCCGTTTATTTGAAATGAATTAAACTTTTTTACTTGTTAAAAGTCAATGGTGTGATTATGTTGCAATGCAACAGAAAATAATGCACTTAGAGAATTGCTATGTTTATATCTCTTTTATGTTTACTGAGCCTTTTTTCTAACTTACGCTGGCTTTCACCAACGTTCCGATGATGGCAATGTTGGCAAGGAATTGTGTATATGCCTGCATTGGAAACTGCTTTGTTTTGGAAATGGTTTGTGGTTGTTAATATTTGTCTCTTAGTTTGCGATGGGGGTTGTATGATTGGAATTCCTAGTTTGTTTCGTGTGTTGTAAATTATTGTATTATTTGTGTGTGTAGGTAAAAGAAGGTGTCTGTTTATAAGAGAAAGGTCTGGTGTATATGATCTTTTGACTATTTATCCCAGAAAATATTTGTTTGGCTTTTCGCTTAGCATCCAATAGGAAATATCTGAGATATTGCAAGGCTTTTACAGTGTTTGTGAGGTATTTCAATTCTTCTTCCAGATATTCTGGACTGCAAATTCTGAATGCACGTACGAAGAAACAACAACTTATCATAGTTGTTTTTTATGTTGTTGTTATGGTGTTAATAGAAATGTATATACTAATTTTTATGTGTAGTTTCGCGGTGAACTTTGAAGGAGAGTTTATTACTGGATTTTATAAAAAATATGTCTATAAAAGGTAGTGAGTTATTGTTTCTGTTTCATAGGAAAGCTTTATAAATGGCACGACTAAGCTTTAATAATAATCTTTATAAATGGCACGGTCTAATTTGTTTTTAATGTTATATATGTGCGTGTTTTCAGGATGTAAAATTAAAATGCCGTCAATGTATCTAAAATAGTCTGTGTTTGGAGGTAGGCTTTATTTGAAATAACCAGATTCTTGGAACTCTACAAAAAGGCAGGATAATACTTTTCTAAAAGGGTTACCCATAGGAAGGCCGAAATTTTGTTGTAAGAAATACATGCTTTCAATTCAATAACAAGTTATAAGTAAACTTTTATTAAAAGAACAGTTAACTTTAGACACAGGTTAACCTTCTCACATCATAGAAATACTTCATGTAATAATTAATACATATAAACTCAATCAATAAATTATGTATCGAAAACACACACATTTCATTTCTGTTACGCACCTATATTTGAATTTTAAGAGACATAATCTTTACAGAAAGAATAATAACTGCGCTCATATCTTTTAAAAACATATTAACAGTTTTATGACGTTATTAAAATCTCCTTCTCCTTAACAACGACAGCACCCCTCCAGTTTTGAATTTCCAACGTCTTTTTTCCGTTTCTGAAATAGAAAAGCGTCACATTTTGCACATGAAACATTTTCAAATATTTCTATTGGTGATTGTTTTCTTAATCTCGTTAATCTAGATGAAGTCTCGAAATAAAGACGAAACATTGATGAACACATAACTCGACTTGTTCCTTTTTATTCTTCTCTCTCTCTCTCTCTCTCTCTCTTTCTCTCTGTGTATATGTATATATATATATATATAAAGATTAGTAAAGTACGAAAAAAAAAGAAAACAAATACTTTCTGTTATCTTTAATAATATTTGCTTAAATGAAAATATATCTGTCAGAATACAATATATATATATATATATGTATATATATATATATATATATATATATTGTATTCTGACAGCGATTATTTTCATTTAAGCAAATATTATTAAAGATGACAGAAAGCTTTTGTGTTGTTATATTTCTCGTACTTTGCTAAATTTTTGTGTAGGATTAGAACAAGTTTCTTAAACTTTCTTATGTATTCTTTGTGAAAACGCTTCCTACCTTTCTACGGCATTATACGACAATGCGTGATGTTTTTTTCTTGTAATTCTTTTATAACATACTTCAACTTACGATAAAATATTAACGACCCTAAATACTCCGCAGATTTAGATTTAAATTAGATTTAAAGGAAACAATAACGTTAAGTCGATAAAGAATATGATTTAGCGGAAAATTTTAATCGCTTCTTGAATAGACAAAAAGCTGTTGATTATAAAACTGCGGGTTGTTTGGTTCTTCCATAGAAAGAATCCGATACTGTGGAACACTACCAGAAATTCTTCTTTATACATACTTTAATTCACACAAACATACACACACAAATACTCACAGAGAGGCAAATACACACACACACAAATACTCACAGAGAGACAAATACACACACACACACACACACACACATATATATATATATATATATATATATATGTGTGTGTGATGTTGCCCCCTTTTTTGTGAGTAGATTTTGGTTTCGCTACACACAAAATTCGAATATTAGTCCTAATCAAAAATTAAAGCGTATATATATATATATATATATATATACATATAAGTAGGTTGTCGTTTGCTTGAAGCATTGTTGAAGAAAAGTATAAGGTAAAATTAAAGCCAAGAACAATGCGCTGTCTTCTCTTGAAAAAGGACTAATAAGTCTGAAATATATTGAGATTTATAACACCATTGGATACAACAGAACAAAAATTACTGTTGTTTAGAGTTTTACTCTATATAAAAAAAAATCTCGCATTATTCTTGGCTTAAATTTTACCTTATAATTTTCTTCAACAATGCTTCAAGCAAACGACAACCTACTTATATCCCTCAGTCTCGGCCAGACAAAGTTTGCACTCATGAAGAACACTCTTCCGCTGTCTTCTCTTGAAAAAGGACTAATAAGTCTGAAATATATTGGGATTTATAACACCATTGGATACAACAGAAAAAAAATTACTGTCGTTTAGAGTTTTACTCTATATAAAAAAAAATCTCGCATTGTTCTTGGCTTTAATTTTACCTTATCATTTTCTTCAACAATGCCTCAAGCAAACAGCAACCTACTTATATCCCTCAGTCTCGGACAGACAGAGTTTGCACTCATGAAGAACACTCTTCCGCTGTCTTCTCTTGAAAAAGGACTAATAAGTCTGAAATACATTGAGATTTATAACACCATTGGATACGACAGAAAAAAAAAATTACTCTTGTTTAGAGTTTTACTCTATATAAAAAAACAATCTCGCATTATTCTTGGCTTTAATTTTACCTTATAATTTTCTTCAACAATGCTTCAAGCAAACGACAACCTACTTATATCCCTCAGTCTCGGCCAGACAGAGTTTGCACTCATGAAGAACAATCTTCCGCTGTCTGCTCTTAAAAAAAGGACTAAAAAGTCTGAAATATATTGAGATTTATAACACCATTGGATACAACAGAAAAAAATTACTGTTGTTTAGAGTTTTACTCTATATAAATAAAAAAAAATCTCGCATTGTTATTGGCTTTAATTTTACCCTATAATTTTCTTCAACAATGCTCCAAGCAAACGACAACCTACTTATATCCCTCACTCTCGGCCAGACAGAGTTTGCACTCACGAAGAACACTCTTCCGCTGTCTTCTCTTGCAAAAGGACTAATAAGTCTGAAATATATTGGGATTTATAACACCATTGGATACAACAGAAAAAAATACTGTTGTTTTGATTTTACTCTATATATAAAAAAAAAAAAAAATCTCGCATTGTTCTTGGCTTTAATTTTACCCTATAATTTTCTTCAAAATGCTCCAAGCAAACGACAACCTACTTATATCCCTCAGTCTCGGCCAGACAGAGTTTGCACTCATGAAGAACACTCTTCCGCTGTCTTCTCTTGAAAAAGGACTAATAAGTCTGAAATATATTGGGATTTATAACACCATTGGATACAACAGAAAAAAATACTGTTGTTTTGATTTTACTCTATATATAAAAAAAAATCTCGCATTGTTCTTGGCTTTAATTTTACCTTATAATTTTCTTCAACAATGCTTCAAGCAAACGACAACCTACTTATATTCCTCAGTCTCAGCCAGACAGAGTTTGCACTCATGAAGAACACTCTTCCGCTGTCTTCTCTTGAAAAAGGACTAATAAGTCTGAAATATATTGAGATTTATAACACCATTGGATACGACAGAAAAAAAAGTACTCTTGTTTAGAGTTTTACTCTATATAAAAAAAATCTCGCATTGTTCGTGGCTTTAATTTTACCTTATAATTTTCTTCAACAATGCTTCAAGCAAACGACAACCTACTTATATCCCTCAGTCTCGGCCAGACAAAGTTTGCACTCATGAAGAACACTCTTCCGCTGTCTTCTCTTGAAAAAGGACTAATAAGTCTGAAATATATTGAGATTTATAACACCATTGGATACAACAGAAAAAAAATACTGTTGTTTAGAGTTTTACTCTATATAAAAAAAATCTCGCATTGTTCTTGGCTTTAATTTTACCTTATAATATATATATATATTTATTTATTTATATATATATATATATATATATATATATGTATATATATTTACTCGTTTATAATTAAGCAACATTTTTTCATTAAACAAACATTGTTGAAGGCAATACAGATCTTTTTTTAGTTATAGATATTTTTTTAAATTTTACTTGTACTGTTATTCAAACCTTTTAATAAATGCCCCAGAGTTAAATATTTATTTTTTGAAGCATGTCGCGATGTTTGCTTTTCGTCCTTCCTCAAAGCATTGACTGGAGAATGTGTGTACGATTTGGTTGCGCTGACGGTTGGATAGTGTTTAGTAGTAGTCGAAATGGTTAATGTGTGCGAAACCGTGTTAAGACAATGGGAAGTGAGGGAGCTTCCGGGTCTGATGTGAAGCGAAGCTCAGAAAAGGGAAGAGGGTTCGAAAGACATTCTAAAATCTTTTTGCTAGATTAGTATGTTATTATATTTCTGAGTTCTAACATATGAGTTTTAGCTAAATTGTTATGTTACCAGGATGTGCGATCTAAGATATATCTCTTCCATTTTTCTACATTTTTACAAGGTTTGTTTAATGATGTATTATGTTTTTGATGCTCATAAAAATTTTACCACATTCGGAGGAGGATGTTTTTTTCTGTGATTTTTTTTAATAGAGCCCATTATTCTACATTACGCATGGTAAGACGACGAGTTGGTTGGTTGGGTCGTTGTGTAACAAACGTAACCGAGGTAATTACTGCTTTTTATATTATTATAAGAGTTACACTCGCCCTGCCGCTACTTAAACTCATAAGTGACGTTGTATCATACTAGTGGTTTGAAGATATTTAAAGCATTGTGTTTTACAACTAAGTTTGGGTGTTTTAATTTTTTCTAATATATAATCATCTAAAAATAGTGTTGTCAGTTGGAAATGTCTTTACGAATAATATTTTAAGGCTTTGTCTTCCAATTTAATCTATTTGCAGTAGAATCATTAATGTTATTGGCATTTTGATGATTATATGTATTACTTTCTCTGGTAATGTTTTTATTAGTTCCGGAGCATTGATTCTATTTAATGGTCGACGATGTAGTTTGGAAAACAATCTACAAGGTCGCAGGAGTCAATGACAATGTTTTCAGGTTGTCTTGCTTTTATAATTTGTATATGTTGTGTTTATTTTAAACGATTTACTAGGTAAAGCTGAGCTAAGGAGATTTTTGCGTATTTTTAATACTATCTATTCAATAGTCAAAGTATGCAATAAGCCTTTTAGCCCATATTTACATGTTAAATGAATTATTAAATCAATACACTACAAATGCTAAGAGCAAAACAATCTGACAACAAAAGCGTCGTCTCCCTAAAAGTAAGAAGCCTATTCACAAATGTTAATGTAAACATTACACTGCCATTGTCCTTACCAACATATTCAACAGCCGGTCTCTTCCTTCCCTTAACATCAACAAAGAATACAAAAAACATTATTGTTAGTTTGTATTACTGAGGGGTCCTTTTAGAAATATAAAGGGAATATTTACACCAAAATAGAGAGGGTGTATGAGATCGGTCCACAGTCTGCTATTTAGCGAGTTTAACATGAGTGACTTCGACAACCAGATATTTAATTACACCGACAAACGTTGTATCGTTGTACAGTATGTTAACGATATTCTCATCTTAGCATATAACAACGAACAAATACTAAGACAGAAGAACCTCTTTCAATATAAGTCCATTCTAAAATTATCCATGTTTAAATTACAATATTCCTTTATTTGACGTCCCCATTGACACTTCTAACAACACCTTCAGCACCCCCAACTATGAAAACTACTAGTTTTTGCTCCCGCCTCCTTAATTTTAAGAGCAAATGCACCAACCGATGTAAAATAATTATTATCAAAAACATTCTTAACCGCTCCAACCGTATATCCTCGGACAAAACACTACAATTCAAATTAAAATATATCAAGCAAATCCTCATAAGTAACGGATTTCACAACTACATAGTCGATCAGCAAATGAAATTAATGCTCCCTAACTTAAAAATCCCGACCACAAATAGTAGTCTCCATCAACATGAAAATCGCAGTGCAATTAACGTTTTCCACTGCAACCAAATGCAACCAGGATTTTCATTGGAATAAAAGGCAATAAAAACTATCATTCATAGATATGTTTACCTAAGTTATAATAATAACCTTAGACTTAGTATATACAGTGTGACCCGTATATAAGGGGTCATAATATAAGAAAAACGGATATAAAAGATTTTTTCTCTAGTCTCAAATCAGAGTCTGTGTTAACTCGGATATAAGAACCCCGGATATAAAAGAGCTATTAGAGACCAGGGAAGCCTCTAATATCCGGGTTGCACTGTATATATATATATATATATATATATATATATATATATATATATATATATGAATGTATATATATATGTATAAATATATATGTATGTATATATATATATATATATATATATATATATATATACCATGTCGATAAGAATAAAAACACAAGTATTTACTTATTATCGGCGGTTTTTATCTTGCTCACAGCCTTGCGTACAATTGTTTCAGCCATATTATTAAAATTATAATTTGTACAACTATGGCCTAATCTGCGCGATCTAAAAATAGTAATAATAACAGTTTCATATATCACAACTAGGAACGTTTTAGTTCATACGGCTGGTATAATGGCCAAAAAAATACTTTCTGACAATTTGTAGATACTTCTGTTTCTATCCGTATAGTGTGGTACATTAAAAGATTGCACTATTGAGCTACCTTATGATACATTTATATAATATAATTATTTGAAATCACTGCTACACATAGTTAAATTAGATGAAAACATATAAGTTGTCAGTGTTATATTCAGATAAATATATCATGGGTATTGAAAAATTTATTGATCCGTATGAGCACCATCCGAATCAACACACATAGTTTTAAATCGCTTAGGCATTTGAAGGCTTCCTCAGGCAAAAAAATGTCCAAATGCTTGTAAATTTATGGTCGGTAATTGAGATATCTGTGGATTATGGCAGATGAGTCAGAGTTTCGTATCCTTATTGGATTAACTTCTGCAGGGTTTAGCAATGTTGGGAAGGAGAATTGCGCTTCATATGTATATTATGCTGGGTGATATTGTCTAATTTGCTGATGCATTGCATTCATTTGTTAACGATAGTTCCTAAGCTGAGAGCCACCGATTGTCGTAAATAATTTTCTCTTCATTTCCAGTAAGAACTAGGACAAGAAACAGATTTCTATGCTTGCGTATAAGAAATATTTCTTTTAGTTGTCGTTCAATTCGTGATGCACCCATTTCTTAAGGGTTGTGTCATGCCTATCTCTCATAACTGTTGAAAGTTTAAAATCGTCGCATATGCAACGTCTCAGTCGGACACAAGTTCTCGAATAATTGTGCGTAGATTCGTCTCTACTAATGGTGTTAATTGATCGTTGTAAACATTCTATGACTAACAATTACGCGCACTGTCTTCAAGACTCTTGTCATCACAACGAAAATTCAACCCCTTGTTCAGAAGTGATTACTAGGACAAATGCTTCGTTTATATTGTGAGATGTTTCGGCAGATTTTCTGCGAATTCGCTCTTCTTTCCATATTGTATTTAACGTTTTGTAAAGAGGACAGAATTGTAATTTAACAAGGCCGATAACCATTAGTCGTGTGCTCTCGTGTAATGAATGAATGCGTGAATGTAGGATTGACATGCATTTTTAAAAGATAAACTAAAATGACCGAACAATGCGCTAAAATGACTTTAAAAAATAAAAAGTAAATGACTTAGAATAACTTTAATGAACTTAAGAATGACTTGAATGCTTAAAAAATAACTGGAATCCTTCAAAAACAACAGGAATTATTTGAAGAATGACTTGAATGGCTTTGAGACTCACTGTTTGGAAAGTGGGTGATAATTTTACATTAAATCAATACAGAAAAGTGATCCCCCACTTTATATCACAAAGTTAAAAACATAAGTACAGCATTTAGTAAGAATGGATACTACATTTTGATCTTGGGCAAATTGCCAAGAAAAAGATATTTATTTGCTCCCCAACCGAGCAAATTAGGCACAAGGCCGATTTTTAATGTGTGGAGTGAAGGGGAAATGGGGTGCTGGATAGTGACAATTTGTATGAAGAGTTGTACCTACACTGACCAACGTCTTATATGCGGGGTTGCCCCCACATATGGTCTTTGCTTGCAGTATCTGTCGAAACAGATACTACACTTTGATCTTGGCCAAAAGACCAAGAAAAGCTAAGAATAGCATCTATTACCAACAGACCTTTGATCTTAACCAAAAAGGCCAAGCACCAAAGTCTTACGGACAGACCGACAGACCGACCCACTAACCCACCGTCCCACGGAGTAATTCATAGAGTCGCTTGCACGCGACTAAAAATTAAATAAAGTGAAACACGCTCTTTAAAATAGTATGTAGTAAATGTATTATAATAAATACTAATTTAAAAAAATATAATTTAAAATAAAAATTACAAAAAAGAACCTCGTTGTCACGCTAATATATAATATATATGTATATATAATGATATTTATATATACGCAATTACAGTCGTAAATGATTAAATTACATATGATATGTAATGTAAATATATATATATATATATATATATATATATATATATATTCTTATGGACAAAATGCAAAGAGAACATGTGTTCCTGATTATGGGAAGGGAATTATCAGGGGATATTAATATATCCCCGGATCGTCGGTTACAATGAATTTATATATTATCTGTTATAAATAAACTTGGTTTTACTTCATGTATAAAATCTTACATATTTACTTAGTATATAATTTTTTCAGGTGTAATTATTAGTTGTTCAATCATTTAAAGATATATATTGTGCACATCATATATTTTTGCAATAACTTATGTATTGAACATATATTCAATAGGTTTTGCTAATGCTTACTTGATTTGTTTTGCAAAAGACAAGAGACGGTAGCGATACAAATAACCAATTCTTCATTTTGTTAAATATGTATTTAATGTTTAAATTACAAAAAAAAAACTAAGCCGATTCCCGACATAAATAGAAAATTTCTATTTTGACATACACATGAAAGAGATCTTAGATATTAAACAACATTCTATTATTATTGCTGCAAGAGGAATAAGAACAGATGAAGACAAACACGTACGCATAATTCTTACTGATATATATATATATATATATATATATATATATATATATATATATATATATCAGTAAGAGTTACTTTTGAAAGATAAATATATAAAATTATTCATTTGATTTTCAAGAATTCCACGCGCTTTAATTTCTTTTTGTTCATTTTTTTTACATTATTTTACTCCAGTTAACTATAATCTTAATTCATATTTTATGTATCTGTATATATGTATACATAACTTTATATAGATATGTATAGATGTACACAGATATATATATATAAATATATATATATATATATATAAATATATATATTTATATATATATATATATATATATATATATATATATACTCAAAAACAAAGCTAAGTGTTTAGGATCTAAGCGTGATTAGTACATTGTTATATGGGTCAGAGAACTGGAAAACATATAAAAGGCATCTCAAGTTATTGGAAAATGTTGTATTCAGATAACACTCAATATTTACTGGAGGAATCTAACACCTGACACTGTGGTTCTTAAGCGATCAAGTAGTAACAGTATCTGAATGAAAATAATTCAAAATCACGTGCGCTGGATCGGACAGTTGGTTAGGATTGAGGACAAAGTACCTCCTAACAATTTTTTTTTATTGCGAGATAGATGGGGGGGGAAGACCACAGCATAAACTAAGGAAAAGCTATAACGATGCTCTAAAACACAACTGTAGAATACTTGAGATGGATGTACATAACTGGAGAGAGCAAGCGGAAGATCGATCACTGTGTAGGAAAACCATTAGAGAAAGTTGTAAGATGTTTGAAGAGCGGCGTGTAGAGATTGTTGTCTTAAAACTCGTTTACAGAAAGCAGGATTATACTGTACTGTCAGAGAAACGGAAACAGGAAGTAAAGTGCACTGAACGTGGCAGATACTTTCTGTCAAAAGCTGGTTTTGTTAATCATATGAAATCACAGATAGGAACAACAATCTTATGAAGACGCTTCTACAGCAAACCTGGCAACGGTAAGTTGTCATATGTGTGGTCTAATCTGCAAATCTAAAAGTGGCCTGACACGACATTCGATGATTCAGAATATTACCATGCGATCCCTTTCATATTTTAATAATCATGTAGGTATAAAGCTGGATTGACGATGATATTTACACCATTAATCCATGATAGTCAGAATTATCTATGGAATTGTCAAATTGTCTTTTATGTATGAGATTCATAATATAAGTAATACTAGTAAGTTCTACTATTAGAAAAAAGTTTATCTTAAAAATAAAGAAATACTTTATATATTTAATAAATATAACGAAAAGAAATAAATTATCTAGTTCAAACTTTATCTAGAAATATATAAGTATGCATTATATTTGTCTATGTTTACAAAACAAATTATTTCCTAAAATTCAAGATTCATGGGACTACAAAGAGAAACTTTGCCAGGAGTTCTCGAAACCATTATTCAATCTGTATTAACTCCAGAATGAAAGTTCATATATCCCGTACATATTCATATAGAGAATCAATAGCTGCTCAATACATGGAGCTTACAAAGTAAAATTTGCTGGCAGGCTTGTATGTTCGTATTGTTTAATATAGTTATAAAGCAGCGTTGTAGACTAGGTGTTAGCACGGATCGTCATTAATATACGAGTCGCGATTTTACAAATGCGCCTATGAGTTTTCAAATACAGTAACAGTTACTAAAATACCCAGGAAGTTATTGGAGACTAAACCACAACTCCAATCTCTGTACCAATGATAACCATTCTTCTGTTTATTCCATGTTATCAATGGCTGTGCAATACACTATAAATATAGACGATAACTGGTCTATTCGATTACTTAAGCCAAGATCGCAATGGAAGTAAAACAATATCCCATTCAGAGCTTAAATAGTGCAGTTATTAAAGCATCTACTAAAAAATTAATTGTTAGTCATTACTGGACCGGATAAATGTTCAGGGGTTTTAATACTAAATTATCATGAGTATGTTGACAACATATGTTCCATACAGAACGACATGGAAAAAATTATAAAAATAAGCTCTGTCGCACCTCACGATCGTTTAAGTGTAGCTGGTGCCAGTGGGAAATTCGCAAACTAAATCAGCTCAACAGTGCCAAGTTATTATTTTGCTTCAAATGTGCATGTTCTGGTCTCTACGATGACGTTAATGCCATCCTCTAAGAAAAAATTTCCACCCGCCTATATAAATAATAATGTAATTTACAATTTTGAATTCAGTTGCAGTGCCAGTGTGGGTCGAACAACATTAAGATTGGATGGGAGAGTCTAACAATATGTACCTACCAAAAACGGAAATGGGGCACACAAAACAACACAGGTACTTGCCAACACATAAGGGGGTTCAATTATTGACCATCTAATTGAAACCCACCATGTGTTGCGAACTTTAGCACGAACACATTTCACTGATTATTCCATTTAAAGATCTTAGAGACTGTTCACGTTCAGTTGAGGCCTACTCCGTAAAAACAAGCAAAGCATTTTGGGTTTGAGAGAAATTAGTATGTAGAATCTTCGAGAAATTTAATGTTCCTTTTTTTTAATTGCTGTTCCCCATTTTAAATTTCTTATCCGTGCATAACGTAACCCAACGTGATATTTGTACAGATTTTTTTATTCGTTTGTTTTATTTCTCCTAAACAAATCCCTCGATACAGCTTTAATAAAGCGAGGACGAAAGCGTTCAGCTGACTCCCCATTTTTTCTTCTCTTCTCTTAACCCCCTTGACTTTATTGACGCTGTAATCATGAATGTAAGACTACCCTCATGATTGCGATACATACATATATATATATATATATATATATATATATATATATATATATATACATATATATGTATATATATATATTCACGTATATATATATACATATAGATCAGTAGATAGATAGAATATATATATATAAATATATATATATATGTATACATATATATATATTACTATTCTATCGTAGATTAAAAGCGAAATAATGTGTGTATTATTTATTCAATTCCTAAGAAGTAGAATTGCAACCAATGTCTATATATTAACAATAATGTGGTTTCAGCTTTAGAGTATGATTTTTGCAGAACGCATAACTGTAATCCAAGATTAACTAAGTGCACATATATTTTGACAAATATAACTGTTTAGCAGAGAACCCTTCACGTAGCGTGAATATGTATTCGAATTTATATGTGTCAACACCTTTTCTCCAGTGATATGTTAAGTGCATATTTTGTGAGCGGTTATTACGTGCCAAATCGATACTTGACATAAAAGCTTCAATTTCCTGGTGACTTGCTCCTTCCTCTAGCGTTGCAGCACGAGTAGAACTATAGTTCATTATTTCATTGTTGGGTGCGTTTTCTTTCTTTGGTGTGAGTGAAGATTTCGTTTTTTATTCGGGCATTTTCTGACAAAGAATCAAAGCTACACTTGACGAATCAAAGTATTATACTTACTGCATTATTACCTTTTAGATGTTATTTCGTTTTATTACATTTGCTTGGCGTAGATATGGAGAATGTGATGTAATTCTCTATTAGCAATTTAAGGGATTGTAGACGATAAAAGAATATTTTTATATATCGTTTTTTACGTGACAGAGGCAAGATATTGTTTGATTATCTTACTTTTGACATTTAACATACCATTTATTAATGTTAGTTTTAACTTTAGTCGATATAACTTTTTATTGGTTAATTTATTATTTTATGTATTTCTTTGTTTTTAGATATTAATCTGTCTTTGTTCGTATTTCAATATGTGTTCTGTAATCCTTTCATTTCATACAATATTTTTATTTTTATTATTTGTTTGAGAGCGTGATATATATATTTGAGTTAAAAGATGGGCGAATCAAGTTACGCATTTACGCTTTTATTTAAGTAGCAATATTGGACGCCTTACTATTTCCTAGGCGTTAAAAATACGATACAGAAGATATGGCGTAATGCCTAACCCCATTTCACTACAATCTGGACAGTTTGGAGTCTATGGTAAGGAAAATCATATTCTTATCCATGTAATCGAAGGATAAGCAATTAAACTTGTTTTGTTTCCGAACTCCTCCTAGATTTGATAGTAGAATATAGGTATAGTGTAGAATATATTTTGTTACTGAGAAAGAGACGCCACTCTTTACGAGGACTATTTTTGTTTATTTAGTTAACTGTGCGCATCATGGGGAAGCTAAATTTTTAAACAAAACACGGCCTCGTCTCTTACTTCGACCTCATCAGAAAGTATATAATTAGCCGACCCACATTTCGGAGTCCAGTAAAGCACACTACTTAATATATACCTAATATATATATATATATATATATATATATATATATATATATATATATATATAAATATATGCACACATGAAATTTGAAAGTGTGTAATACATACTGTAATACATCAGATAGACCACCTTAACGCATTACTTTCTTTGGTAATGATTTCTCCTAATATTTAAGATTTGTATGTATATATATATATATATATATATATATATATATATATATATATATATATATATATATACAGGGTGATACATAAGTTTTCGCTTCTAAATATTTAAATAGGGAATAGATTAGTAAATGTTTTAATGTGCATTTGAAGTTTCGTTTTCCTTTATATATCGATGCCATATAAGTGTAACATGTTACAGCTTTTCAACTACAGGTAAATAATATTATATGTATATATATATATATATATATATATATATATATATATTGTTGTATAGTGATTTATATATATATATATATATATATATATATTATATTGTTGTATAGTGATTTATATTGGAGGAGATGATGTATTAAAACGTGGCATGTGTTATATAGTGGATTTAAGATATTGTCATTTTAACAGACAGATAATAAACGAATAAATCATGTGTATGTTGTTTACATAGGAGCACATGCCTTTTTTCTCTACCTTGCAACCTCTTTCCTACAGATGAGACTGTGAAGCTGTCGTATCTCTATCGTTATTTTTTATGAAAGGTTTTAGTCTGAGCTCGAATCTATGATGCCCACTCTTACTAAACATTCAAAAAACTCATTCGAATAGTTATATACATTATCAACTAAATTCCGGACACTCTATCTGTGCATAGAAGCAAACGACAAAGCTTATTTTCTAGAAATGACCGCGTGTGGAACAATGTTCTATGTGTTGTTTCTCGGCTGATTTCAATATGGTAGCCTTCAACTCCAATGTAAAAAAGCTCCTGTGAAGTTGTTCCTTTGTAAATAATCTAAATTCTACCTAATGTAAACCATTAACGATTACGAAACTACCACGTTACATTAATTAACCCTGATTCTTCAATGATCGTCGGCTTTGATAAATGGTGCCTTCTTTGTAAAAATATGAAACCTTAATAGATGCAGCCAAAATCTACATTGGTTTTCCAGTAGCTTTCAATTTCTTCATTGTTTTCTTGTTTATTTCATGTTTTTAGTATTTGCATACTGTTCCCGAGATTTTCCATTCCCTTTATTCTTTAATCATGTTTCTTTTATTTATTGTGTATAATCTTTTATTTACTTTAGTCCGTTTGCCTCTCACATTTGATTACAAGTTATATTTTTATTTCATTTCTGTTTAGTATTCATTTTATACACATACATTTCGACTCCATCGAAAAATGGCATTAACAATAAGAGACGCACAGTCTATCATATTTCTCCTAGTCGGTTATAATTTCTTATATTTATATATTCCTCTTCATATACAATCAAACAAATTACAAAAAAGAGATTACTTTCTTAGCACCGGTTCATTTTAGTGCAAATTTACGTCTTTATACTTTTCTTGCATACACAGATAGATTTAGCATCATGTGCTTTTTGAATTGAGTTTTCAATTATATTTCGCTTATACGTAACTAGCTTGCGGGTGCCATTCGCAGCTGACATTTTCCAACATTTTCCTTATATTTAAAAACCTTATGATGCATATCCTTTCAACATAAGAAGCAGGTTTAAAAAATAACTTTTCTATAAAAATAATACTCATTATTTTTTCGATTTACATATTCATAGACCATTTTACTCTAGAAAAGTTAAATCTTAATATTACAATTAAAGTAGATTTTTATTTCGAAATTCAGATCTAAAACACACACCGATTAAAACCCCTCGCTTTCTCTCGCCTCCCTCTGTTTCACTCTCTTTCTCGTTCCCTTTATATATATATATATATATATATATATATATATATATATATATATATATATATAAACAGGATGTTCTTACGTAAATATCTCCTTTTCTTAGTATAACCTTCTGTAACGTTAACACACAGCCTAAGACATTGGGAAATTGAAAACAAAATGCAAAATTCAAATAATCTTTATCGAAATAATATATTTTTAATGCTGCTAATATTTCACTTCCATACGTTTGTGTTGTTAACAACACATTATTTATGACTCATTGCAGAATTTATGGATTATTATTTAACCTCCTTTATTTCAGTCCTGGCGTTTGCCTTCAGTTCGGCCAGAGTTAAGGGTTTGTAAACATGGACACTTATTGAAGATATACCCACCAGAAAAAGTCAAAGCCATTCAGTTCTGGGGAAGATGGTTGGCATTGGACACTGCAATAGCGAGGGATAACGTTGTCGGAAACAATTGCCTGATAGTCTCCATGGTGTATCTCTCCGTATGTACTATTGTTCAACGCAATACTTATCTATAATTAATTTCCACACTATTTGTAAAATGTCTGAAAGAGAGAAAAAATAATCATTAATGGTAAAATAACACAGATTTTTTACCCCTTACAGTTACTATTTTACACCCGTATATATATATATATATATATATATATATATATATATATATATATATATATATATATATATATATATATATATATGGACATGATCTTCACTGCTTGTCAACTCCAACAAAAGTGCAGGGAGCCAAATTTACCATTATACATGGCTTTTATAGACCTTACTAAAGCCAAGACTCGGTGAACCGTCAAGCCCTTTGGCTGGTTCTTACAAGGTTTGGATGCTCAGAGAGGTACCTTCGTGTACTAAGACTGCTACATGTCAATATGTCAGGTACAGTCCTCAGTAGTAGTTGAGATGAAACAGAGCCATTCAGGGTTGTCACAGGAGTAAAACAGGGATGCCCCAACCCAGTTCTCCATCTTCATTCATCTCACGGTCAAAAATCTTCCCTGTGGAGTTCGGATTATGTACAGAACTGACGGGCGACTTGTAAACATCAACAGATTCAGGGCCAAAAGTCGAACGAACACACTATCCATTATGGGGCTACAGTATGCAGACGATAACGCCCTTGGAGCCCTCTCAGAAGAGGACCAACCTTGTACACTGCTTGCCATCACGAGGGCGTACAAACAGCTAGGACTAACAATCAATATAAAAAAACTCAAATCCTCCATCAATCACCACAAAACAGTATATCAGTCTCACTCCTAAACATCTCCATCGACAACGCTAGACTGCAAAATGTGGTCCACTTCCCATGCCTAGGCAGCATCCTATCATAAAAATCCAACATATATGATGAAATACAACACCGTCTCAGCTGTGCCAGTGGGGTTTTCTCAGGGCTTAGGAAGAGAGTATTTGAGAACCGTGACCTTCTGGCAAAGACCAAAATCATGGCATGCAAAGCTGTCTTGCTGCCCACTCTTCTCTATGGATCGGAGACCTGGACCACATATGGGAGGCGCGCAAAAACCCTGGAGACGTACCACCAAAGATGCCCTCGAAATATCCTCAGAATCAGTTGGAAGGACAGACGCACCAACACCAGCGTCCTGAGTAAGGCTGACATTCCTACTATCACCGCTAGTGTTGCTCAACGCCAGCTCAAATGGACTGGTCATGTTGTCCGAATGCCGGATCTCCGCCTCCCAAAACAGATTTTCTACTTTCAGCTTGTTTAGGGAAAGCGTGCCAAGGGTGGTCAAAAGATGAGGTATAAGGACAACATCAAAGTAAATTTAAAGCGGTTTCACATGGACCTTGAGACGTAGGAGGATGTAGCTGGGAGCAGGTTGGCATGGAGGAGCGTTGTCCACGAAGGTGCTCCGCTTTATAGCAGTGATCTAAATCAAGCTGCTGAGGATAAATGAAAGCACAGAAAGGGCAGATTATCAACCAGACACACCCAACCTCACCCCACCACCATTACCTTTATCTTCCCAAATTGCAGAAGAAAAAATGGGTCTAGGATAGGGCTATATGCTCACCTGAGGACCCACAAAAGCCACAACGGAGGACAGTCTTACTCGGAGACGAGTGACCGCCGATGATGATGATGATATATATATATATATATATATATATATATATATATATAGTAAGTTAGATAAATATGTATGGCAATTTAGCTACACATAATATTCCGCGTTTTCTTCACGCTAGGATTCGTCAGGTTTCTGCGAAAATTTGTGATTATCCCGCGTTTTTATATACACATATTCTATTGAGTTTTTAGTAAGCAAATCGGCTTGTTTTCACCCCGTCCCTTCTAATCAGCACATGAGCAGGCACTTACAAGACAACGACCCAGTTGACCTTAGCTTCATTGCTTCGTTTGTGTGTGCTTGTTTAGCTGGAAGTGTAGATATCTAGCTTATTTCAAACCTAGGTGCAGTTAAATGTGATTATTTTCATATTATGTTAGTTTATATATATATATATATATATATATATATATATATATATATAAATATATATATATATACGTATATATATATATGTATATATAAATATATATATATGATGAATTATGTATATGTATGTTTATTTTACTTATTTTCTATTGTTATTATTAATTAAAAATATTGTGTATCGCTATCCTTGCGTAATATTTTCCTTGTGTACACAGTTGTTCGCTATTTGTCTCTTACAGCTTAATAGATGTTGAGGTTCTTTAAAGTATAGTGTAGCATATTTTTCATGAAGGCATAATTTACATGGATCGTCTAGGGATCTACATTTGGTGGATTGTCTTACTATTTTCCATTCGACTACGGGCGAATTGTCGCTTTCTTTGGGTTCCCAGTATTGGTTTTCTAGTGTGTGTTCATTGGGATTTTTTCATTTTTGTAACGTACGTTCGTGGTCATGATATTGGGTTTTGAAATCTAAGGAAGTCATACCTTCCAGATGTTTCTTGTTATTTGGGTTTTCTTTCGCAAATATTGTGGCTTCTAAACTATGTGTTTGCTTAGACATTTATTTTGTTCTACCTCTGTATTGGACACTTTTATAGTAAATACTTAAAATTTACACATTAAATTATACTTTCGTATATTAATTTATGTGATAAAATGAACAATGTATATATATATATGTATATATGTGTGTGTGTTTGTGTGTTTGTGTGTTTGTGTGTGTCTGAAGAGAATAATGGACATAGTATTTAGTAAAAATAGAGCCATGAAAAGGAACAAACTTAGTTATATCTTCATCTACATTTCGTCTTTATTTCGAGACTTCTGTTAATTAACACATAACTCGGCTTGTTTTTCTTTTATCGTTCTCTTTCTTTCGCTTTATTTATATATATATATATATATATATATATTGTGCCAAGCAAAAGTATTAGATACACTACATAATAAGGGTTCAAGATTTTTTCCTTCAATTTGGTCTGTATATTCCTATTACTATTCTAACAAATATTTGTGGTAGTAATTATAAAATTAAAGTTTGAAAGTTTGTATTAAAATAAAAATAAAAATCAACTAATGCAAAAGTATTGGATACATTGATTTAATATTTGGTTGCATAGCCTTTATTGCTTTCAATAGCTTCCAATCGCTTTCTATAGTCTCACATATGTTTTTGTAACGATATGGAGATAGTTTGCGACATTCTTCTTTGCAGAACTGTGCTAGTTGTTGAATATTTTGTGGATTCGTCTTGTGAACATAAATCTTCAACATTTTCTACAAATTTTCAATTGGGTTGAGGTCTGGTGACTGATTGAGCCAAATAAGAACGTCAATTTTGTTATTTCTAAGCCATTCTTTGGTTAGTTCGGCCGTATGCTTGGGATCATTGTCCTGCTGTAACACGAAATTGCTATTATGTCCCAACAAATAAGCCGATTTCTGGAGGTTTTTCTCCAAAATCTCCCTGTACATACGTCCATTAATTCTACCATTGATGATTTCTAGTTCACCAGTACCTTTGGATGAAAAACCCCTCAGGCTATAATCGAACCACCGCCAAATTTTACCGTAGGAATGGTATTCTTTTTATTATAGGTCGGTGTCATTTTTACGCAATACATGTGTTTCTGTGTTTCTTCCAAAGATTTCAATTTTCGTTTAGTCTGACCAGATTACCTTGTTCCAAAATTCTTGGGATGGTTTACTATATGTTTTAACATAATTCAAACGTGGTCTGATATGTTTAAGCTTCAATAATGGAAATTTTCTTGGCAACCTTGATACAAAACCTGCACGATTTAGAACTCTACTGATTGTATCCTTGCTCACATTAATCACAGCATCTCTGAGGTCTTGAATATCACCACGAGTAAAAAAAGTGTTTTTCTGTACCTTTCTGCTTATACACCTTGATGTTTTTTCGTTTAATTTCCTTGGCCGACCACATCTTGGAAGATTTGCAACTACTTCACCAGGGTCCTTAAACTTTCTAATAACGTTTCCAACTGTATGAAGTAGTAGATTAAATTTCCCTGATATTATTCGATACCCTTTCCTTCGTTGTGCTTATCAACGATATTTTACGAATGTGTATTTAGAACTCTTTAGCTTTAGGTATTTTTATAAATGAACTGGTTGACTTTGAAGGAAGAATTTTATAAAATTATGTAAATATAAAGCTCTCTGATTGGTCAGTGATAACTCATTTGTATTATTGCAACACGCTAAACAAAAGTCATTTAAGTTTATTTCAGACAAAAATAATTTTTAAAGTGTATCCAATACATCTGCGTTTGTTAATTCATATGTTCCTTAAATATAAACTTTCTTTAACATTGTAATTACTATTCAAAATATAATTTAGAATAATAATAGGAATATACTCACTGAATTTTAGGTAAAATTTCGAACCCTAATTAAAGTTAGTAAGAAAAATGTAATGGATCCAATAATTAATATAAAGATGAACGTCTGTGTGTGTGTCTAGTCACAAATAGGTTCCTATATGGTTGACTATTTTAAAAAACTGATTACATATAATGATAGAAGATGTATCGAGGATCAGAAATGGGTATGTTTGATCTGACAGAACGGTGGTTCATAAAAATTGTGGGGTGTGCGTTCGCGCCTGGCCCCCAAAATATGGAAATAAAAAATGAAAAAAAAAACGTTTACAAGGGTTATTGATATATACTTGTAAAAAAGAATACTTTGATAAGTATGTTTCAACTTAAATAGGGATGGTATAATAAAATTGTCGGGAGTGTGTTTGCGCCTGTACTCCATGGAAATATGGCACAAACTTTAAGAAAGACTATTTGCGTAAGTATATTTTGATAATTATGTTTCAGTTTGAAGAAATATGGCACAATAAAATTATTGGGTGTTCGTTCGCGCCTGACCTCCATAGAATGTAAATATGTCACAAAGTTTAACAATTTGTTTTAAAAGAGGTGACGGTCCACAATAACACCTTACTTTTAATCCTGATTCACGTTAGATTTATTTATTTTTATAGTTGAATCATATTCTGTCGAATAAATTCACCTCATAAATTCACGTTCTTAGTAAAGTGAAAGCCAAAAATAAAAGTCGGAACTTTCGACAATTCTCGACACAAATTTTGCATAACACTGTGGTTTTCCTTCTCCACTTGCACGGGGCACTTTTTCGAAATAGATAAATAATAAAAATAAAATAAGAACGTTACTTGTTTTCGTGTCAAAAGAAGGAAAATCCTGATCACGTGATTACGTGTCTTTTTAAAAACATTTATATAACCTTTTTATTTTTATTTATTTATATATATATATATGCTTAAGCTTTTTTGTCAGATTACTAGAAGGAAATCAGTTGATTACAACCCTTTCTGTGTGTTCTTTACATTACAATAGTACGAACCTGAATCCGACGGTGCAATACACTATCGTTCAATTCTGTAACACTGAAACGAAAGTGTTCTGCTTGAAAAGGACGCAATTTTCTTCTTATTCATATTTATATCGATTCTTTACTTTAAAACACTGAAGTAATTACGTATTTACATTTTTAATATCCCATTTTACTTTTTCGGATTATTTTACTAAAGTAAGTAACACTTCATTATTTCTCAAAGCTGTTTTTGTTTCTTTGTTTTTCGATATTTCGTCGATATGTTTTAGTAAGAGTGTTTAGCAGAAAAGCCAACAAACGAGTATCCGAAAAAATATACAAGAAATAAATGTTGCCAGTCAATAAAAGTTCAGTTCATGTTTTTTTATTTTGTTTTGAAATAGTTTTTAATGTTTTTTACTTGAAATAATTTCAGCGAAGCGAAATTAAAACGAAATTTGTTTTACTGTGTACGTTACTACTTAAATGAATTTTTTATATAAACTACACATGCCATAATCGAATATTCTTCAAGCACAAAATAACGGAGAATATTCAAATATATTTATAAATATTCCTTACGTTGACGGAACTCTCTTAAATTGTTAACACAGAATGCTCAGGTGGCCCTCCTGAAAATTGAAAACGGGGTTCTCCATTTCAAAGTCGCTGCCAGTTTGATTTTTTTAAACTGGTTGGTGAATTAATTTTAGTTTTTACAAACTACTTAAAAATACGAACCAATGAACTTTTATACCATAAAAGTAACTTTTATTTACTATGATAACATTTATTTCTTGTATATTTATATTATTATATATATAACATTTTCTGTTTTTAATGAACCATAATTTTGTTGGTCACTCTTGGCTACGAATGGAAACAAAGTTGATATAAACAAATATATTTTCGCGAAAAGTATCTTTACTTTCATTATATTTTGCTTAGGGTAAAATGTTTAAGAATCAAAACCTATTCATTTACAACCCCCTTCTTTTCATAACCTATCATGCTTTCATCAATCACAATCCATTTTCTGTAGGTTTTTTTTTAACCCAGTCAACGACGGATACTCCTGCTAGTATATATATATATATATATATATATATATATATATATATATATATATATATATATATATATATGCATGTATTACTAATCTATTTTTCTTGGTTTGTCACATAATCCTCTTATGTAGAGATTCGTAAATTCAAATACATTCTGAATGTTTTATCTGAAAGTATAGTATTAAGGTTGCCGACTAGTAGTTAATGCTTTATAATGTTATGGCAAAGTATTTATAATCTGAAATCGGGAAAATCTCATTATTATAACGACAGATTCAGAACGAGTGAAGGCAATTTATGTTGACAAGTATATTTTGTTTCTATAAACACAATAAGACTGGAGATTTTTTGTGTCTCTTAATGAAAGGTTGTATTATTTAGGAGTGTGTATTTTTAAACGAAAAGATTTCCTCTGAACAAAAAATCTATCTTTCTTGCTAGAAAAATTTTATATGCGCTGTGAAAAATTAATTATGTGGTGTAACATATCATCTGTCTTACTGTGCTATAATATTTAATATTTTATATATACACACACACATATATACACACATATATAGGTGTATAAAGCAATATTCTCTGTTTAATTGTGTATAATATTTAGTGTGTTTAGTGGCATATATATATATACATATATATATATATATATATATATATAACATGAAATATTGCAGCACAGTAAAACAGAAAATATGTTATATCACATAATTCAATTTTTAACGGCGCGTATAAAAATTTTCCTGCAAGAAAAATAGAATTTAAATAATTCTTAATAATTGGTTTGAAAAATTTTACGTTAAAAATTATAGATATTTGACAATTTCGAAAGAAAAAATAATGTATACCAACATTTATATATATATAAGTTTAGTGGTTATATTTAGATAAAAGAAAAACATATAGAAACGTATATTCGAATTAAGAATTTATTGTTTGACAAAACGAATATATAGAAGGGGTTACGTTGATTTCCTTAATCCATGGATTTTCAATAAAGGTTCTTACCATCAGAGGAATTAAAATGCGGTTAACAAAATGTTCAGCTGTTAATAGAACCTTAGTTTGCTTTTCAGCACAAATATTGAAAATAGTTATTTTTAAGTGGTGAATGATAATTATATTGAAATAATTATAGGAAAAGGGAATTTGATACATGGGTAGTCCATTACCGGAAGGAGTACAATGTCCTCCGGGGTTATAAATCCAGGTAGGCAGAGTATTGGTCCAGGGGAGAAGGCAGTAGGTTTATATTTAAAAAAAGCGTGGTTGCTCCTTATTGATTTTCCTAAAGGTATACGGGGCAGCCGTGTTCGTTGGTGCGTTGAGTGTGCGTTGGTAGATGTATTCCAAAATCTTTTTAGATGTTGACACAGTGTATCAGATGTTGAATGGATATACCATTCCATTGCATATATCACTGTGCGTAAGAGAATTTGAGCATTGAATTATGTATGCAATGGACTTCGAAATCAATCGTATGGGTAGCAGAATAATCCGGGAGATGATATATATATATATATATATATATATATATATATATATATATACTCCAATAAATTTTTGTGGTTTTGTATATTAATCTCCATGTTAAAACACATTTTTCTTCTATATGTGCCGTCAAATTGCATTTACTAGCAAAAGAGCTTGCAAATCTGTATATACTTTTAAGCATTTATTTTTATTAATTCACAATGAGTATTTTTAGGTTATCGTATGGAATAATTATCTATAGTTACGTGAAATTATATTAATGCATCTGTACTTGCGTAATATTTCGTAAAATGTATAGTAAACGCAAAACTCTTTCCACATATATTTATGTATATGTATATGATTTTGTTTAACAATATGCCTTAACCTATTGTTTTACTGTGTACGTTTTCAGCGTCCCATTTGTTTTGTTTTTCGCGTTTAAATTATTTATATAAACAATTGTGAATACATTCTTCCTTTTTTTCACATCGTTCATTTCTGTATTACGCTTAAGTAATTTTAACGCAATTTTCTTACAAATACATCTACTTAAACCCTTTGAGAACAATAAGAACATTTTACAAGGGCGACTTACCCACCGGCTTTATTTTTTAAAAATGTATTCTCCATGTTTTAATAAACCGTTCTTTAAAAAAATCATGCATTTTCTTCTTCACTACGGTTCGTTACAAATAAATAATCAACACGACACTAAAACGTATTGTTTTATTGTGCACGTTTTCAACGTACGAATTGTTTTTTCGCGTTCAATTTAATTAAAAGATATATTGTAATTTGAATTAAACTTTAAGTATTATCGTATCTGTTCAGTGCACATTTACCTATAAGTATGGCAAACATCTTATAATTCAATGGCTGTAAGTTTTTTTTTCAAAACTAAACAATTATAAACAGAATGACACATAGAAATGTATCTATATTCTTCTTAATATACATTCATAGAAATGTTTCTATTAGCTTATTTTTATTTCGGACTAATATTCTAATCTTAATTAGCTGTTGTTTTTATCTTTATATTGGCTGTTGTTTTTCACGGCGTTTCGGCCAACTATTCCTCTGGCCTTCGCATTTTTATCAATCACTGCCATCCATAGTTGTTGTCGTCTTACCACATTTTTGGCCAAGTAAACCTATGGCACGCTTTGGGTAGGATTGAAACCGCTATCTCCAGACAATGTCCACCTGGAACCGTAGAGATTGAACGTCTCTATTTACTTGGCCAGAAACGTGGTGAGACGACAACAACTAGGAATGGCAGTGATCGCTTAGAAAGCAGTTAGGAGATTCGAAGTTCCCATCCGTCGCGGTTACCACCTGAGGAATAGTTGGCCGAAACGTCGTGAAAAAATTTCTATTTTATTTTATTTATCAACATAAAATTAATAACTTCTTTTTTTTATTGTGTGTTTTAAATATTTCCAGAAATATATGCCTTACTCACCACTAAAGTGTCAGTTTTACTTTGGTGTATTAACTTCTTTCATATTTTTGCTGATAGAGAGACTATGTTTAAAGGACTAAACCTTTGTAAAATTAATGCCAATACTTATTGTAACTTTAAATAAATTGACCATCGTTTCCGAAACGATCGTACAATCGAGTTGATTTTGTTAGTTTATTTCCTTTGAAAACTGATCATCAATTCACAATTCAGAATTATGAATCGGTTTGCTCAATATACATATAGCTCTAGTATACCTATACTAGGGGAAGTCGATTTTGGAACCACGGTTACTTCTACCCAGGGAAGGATGTAAACTAACCTAAAAAGTAAAAGTGCAAAATATTTTTCTCCAAAACTTTACCGTTTTATGAGCAAATGAATTTAAACATCGAAATTATCGTATATTTTGATTTTACACCGGTGTTATATGATAGAAGTAATAGGTTAAATTATGACCGGGGTTGAGAAAATCTGAAGCAAATATGTTAAATAATATATATATATATTTTTTACTGTCGAGGCATTTTAAGTAAGTTAGCTAATAATAAATTAGAAAAAAAGGCTAACACTGAATAATATTTAATTTAATTTACAATGAACTTCACACAAATCCGGTCTATTTCTTTACTGGTGCAATTTTCAATCTTCACCGGAAAAATCAAAACATTCGCTAATTCACACACGTGTTTACTAGTTTGCATTTCATTTTAATACATAACTATCAAGAAACAAAAATATTTTTATAATTCTTATAAAACAATTGTATTATTATTGTTATAATTATTTGTTAATTTTAAAGATATTTTATAATTGTAAAGATATTTTTTCATTTGAAAGTTGTTTATTTTGCGTGCCTCTTGCCGTTAACATCTTGCCGTTAGCAGTTTGATTTGTAATTCAGTAAGTGAATATTTATTATTTTATATTTTATCATATTTGAATTTTTTCTCTCTCAATTTTTACTTATTTATATAAGTCGACAATTTCCGATATTATATACGTTTTTCAGATATATTTTTTCTAAAATGGTTGGGAAACAAACCAAAATTTCTACTCGCAGTAGAGATACTACTAAATTTGCTGGTCCACCTTCTATGCTTGATAAAACAGAACCCCCACATATCGACAAGTGGTACAGCACAGTTATTTCCTGGAAAATATACATCCAACCTCAAGTAAATTTGCGCTTTCAAAATTAATAGCCGGTGATATAATTGATATTTGGAAAGCAGTTAATCCACGCTTACCGCTATTAACTGAAGTGTATATTGTGAATAAATTGCAAAATATCTGCTTTAAAAAAGTAAAACAGATAAATAGAAAATCTTTGTCATCATCTGCAAAGGACATTTTGATAAAGAAACTCGACACATTGTTTGACATTTCTTCTTGCCGTTGTCAACTGCCAATTTTATCTTGTGAGGACAAAAATGTGAAATGTAAAAAGGAAAATTGTCAGACCAAACACATAATCTGCAATTGCCCCCTCAAACAGAAGGTAAGTTTATTATTCTATTTTTCATTCTTTAAGACAATGTCATACACATTTTAAAGTAAATGAATTTTTATACTTGTATTTTAAGTAAACAAATTAAAAATCTCATACTTTTTCATTTTATGTGAACTTGCATGAACATTCTGAGTCACATCTCGCATCCAATATGTCTCAAATTTGATTTTTCAGGTTCCATTGGAAGACAGAGAATATCTAAAAGACCAAAGTAACAAAATAGGATCTAAGGGCACTTTTCAAATTGGTCCTATAGATGAAGATTCCATTAAAAAATATAAAAGGAGGGCAGTGTTAGGAGAAATAGGGAACCAAGTTAGTTCATCTTCTGTTGCCTCAACATCTTATGACCAGAATGCTCCCCCTTCCTAATCAGAGAATAGCGATGGACAAGACGAAAATTTTGAGCCAGACAGATATTGTAAGAGTGATTACAGCCAATTAAAAATTCCACGGTACGCTATTGAACTAATCCGGGGTGATGTTAGTTCAAAATTAGGAGCGAGCCTGGCAAATACCTTCCTTTTGGATTTAAATGCTATGGGCTTTCTCAACACAAGTATAAACATTAACAACATCATTCTGGATAAATCAAAAATAGACAGACAAAAAGAAAAAAACTAAAGAGCATACCCTTCAAAAGCACAATGAAAAAATTGAAAATCTGGTTTGTATTGGTGTGGATAGTAGGCATGACAAAGACACTTTGTTTTATCAGGAGGTGGTGGAAGGGAATGGAGAAACACAAATAAGGAAAGTTAAGGGACAAGAACGCCATTTGACATTAACAGCGGAAATAGGCTGTGATAAAAAGGGAGGATATCTCACCCATAGAGTTATCCCTAATACTAATGCAACTGGTGTTGTTTTAGCAGAAGAAGTTGCAAGTGTATTAAAAGAATATAAGAGTGAGACTACATTAAAGGAGGTGCTTTTAGACAACACCAATACAAACACTGGCTGTGAATCTGGGCTTGTCACATCTCTAGAAAAAATATTAAACAGGAAGTTACACACTATTGGTTGCTCCCTACATCAGAATGAGCTTCCTTTCAGGGCGTTATTTAAATGGATCGATGGTAATACACAAAGCCCAACATCATTTACTGGGCCAATTGGAAAATTGTGTGGTAATAATTACAATCATTTGCCCCAGGTTGAATTTTCACCAATAAGTAGTCCTTTGGATATCAATTATTCTGTACTGGTAGGCATTGATGATCTTAGTGGCGACCAAAGACTACTTTTGGAATATGCAGTAGGAATTTCACGGGGAAAGGTTGACCCAAAATATGCTGCATGGATGATTGGACCTTATAATCAAGCCAGATGGCTAACTCTAGCAATTCGACTAATGTGTTTATGGACGCGACAAATTTATCGTCAAACACTGTTTGATAAAATGCACACATTGGTTAAATTTATTGTTGAAGTGTATGCAGTTAGTTGGTTTGAAATTAAAAGAGACAATAAATTTCATAACCAGCAACTATACATTTTCAATATGATTCAGAGGATTAAGCAGCAGCCACAACAAATCCAAACAGTTGCATTAAAAAATATTCAATACAATGCTTTTGCTCTGTTGCCAGAAAATATTTTGCATGCAATGGTCAAATCAGATGAAATAGAAGTGAGGGAAGAAGCTATAAAAAAAATTTTAAACATTAGGTAAGTAACAATTTTTCTATATAAAATAATGAAATTGTGTACATTGATTTATATGTTCATTTTTAAATGTTGTTGAAATTTCATCATTAGAAAAAATTCAAACAAGTAGAATCCATTTTTAAAGTTAATTGCTTTTTTTTTTCTTTCAGGAGTGCAAAATCATCTCACAAAAGGTTGAAAAAATTTCAACAATAAATTTCAAAGCTTCACATTGGTGTCAGTTAATAAACCTATCTCAAAGTGGAGTTTGTGAGCCTGCTTTTACAGACGAATTTTCAGATGAGGAACTTCAGGATTCATCGTTGAGTGGGAGGAAACTAGATTTTCCTGATTTACCTGCACATTCGCAAAGTGTCGAAAGGGCAGTTAAGTTAACTACAGAGGCTTCTCAGTTGGTCTATGATTTGAAAGAAGACACAAGCATATTATTGCAAAAGTTTTATGTCGAGAAATGAGGCCTTCTTTTGATTCAAAAGGATCTCATGTGGAACACTATGAAATGATGCAACAATAATCATTGCTAACATCTGTGTGTGGTTTGACATATTTTTTATGAATCTGTTTAAAAATTTGTGTATAGATTTGAACTCAAGATTACCTATGATGAATATAGGTATTAGAGCAGTTTTAATTAACAATTGTAGTTTTTAAAAATTGATTCACTTATAAATTCCAAGCACATTTCATTCTATTCCTTCAATAATAATTATGACCTTTCACATTTTTATTTTAATTTTATGTTTTTATGGAAATCGTTCCAGACAAGGCATGAAGCCACTTTATGTAAGGATCTAAAAAATAATATTTTAAGGTCAAAATCTTGCTAATAATATGCATGAGATCGAAAAGATTCTTACCCAGAATTACTTTTTCTGACTTGCATCCTCAGTTTATGTTGTCAACTGAAGATTATATGCAGCCAGGGGGGGTGATTCACTTTTTAATATTAATTTTAATATATTACTTTCCTTTTTACTAAAATGATTAATCTAATAAATTTGTTTGGACTGAAATTGTAAAATATTTATAAAATTGTCTAAAACGCAACGGTTTCTTCAGCGCGTTTAATAAGACAATCTTTAAAGTTAAATGCTCATCCAACCATGAAAGATGGCAAGCATTTTTTTTATATTAGTACTCACCATACCAACACACAACTTTCCCTGAGTAGAAGTTTTTGATTTTCTAGAAAAAGTTAAAAATCGACCTCCCCTAACCTATACCTATTGAGTGTGTTATATATCTACAGTACAATGGGCACTGTTTTCTTTTAAATGTATTAATACATTAACTAATGCATTAATATAAACTCTGTTCTTTAGATATCAGGTCTAATTTCCTCTAATATATATATATATATATATATATATATATATATATATATAAACATATATATATGTATTTATATATATATATACACACATATATATGTATATATATATATATATATATATATATATATATATATATATATTGTGATCAAGGTTTGGTGTGGACGTGTGTTAAAAGCACACAGATGTCTAAGCGTCGCACTGTGCTTCTCCCAGAGAAATCAACCCCACGTGCAGGTCGTGACCACTGCCACGCGGACTGGGCTCTGACGAATGGTGAATGTCCTACGCCGTATAACTGGACTTCCATTAGGTTGTGGGGCAAGGTTCTGTTAACCAAACGCTAAAGGCGTGGTAACTCTGATATAAACCTTCAGGGGGGCTTAGGCCCTATTAGTTGCGGCATTTATGACCCACCGGTGTGCGGAATATGTTCTGGTTCCCACCAACCTAAGTCCCAGTCATGGATCAAATAGCATGGTGGGTGGAGAGGGTACCATAACTCGTAGTGAAGGCAACCACTCTTGGAGAAGGAAAACCCTGATATAAAACCTGCGGCGACTTCTGCATCCAATGATATTGACTTGCTCTTCTTTTTGGTTAAATGTGGCAAAGCCCTTCCTTACTATAAAAAGCTTCAAGCACAGGCATGACTTGATATGTAATGGAATACACATTTTACCATCAGTGTGTATCTAGATAACGAAAAGGCTGGCTATAAACTAAAACGGCAAGAAAGCACACAATGAGGACTGATGCGGATATGGGCGTAAATGGCAACAAAAGCTCTTAAACTTACAGGATTTGGCCCGGCAGGTGTTCAGGGAAACACAGCCTGGACCGGTCATCAGATGTGCAGGATTGTAAAAGGTTCGTAGAAATTACCGTCTGGCACGTACTGCTTGTGGCGCTCATGTCTGCCTCATCGAGCCAGAGATGAATTAAGTAATGGCAATCGTCAAGAACGAGTTTGCTGTCATCATATATATATATATATATATATATATATATATATATATATATATATATATATATATATATATATATATATATATATATATATTTGGGGGGATGTGTATGTGTGTGTAGGTATATATATATATATATATATATATATATATATATATATATAGTAAGTTATAAAATATATATGGCGATTAAGCTACACTGAATATTCCGCGTTTCATCCACTGTAGGACTCTTCAGGCTTATGCAACGCGGAATATTCAGTGTAGCTTAATCGCCATATATATTCCATAACTTACTAACTAGCTCTACCTACGTATTGAGCACTTTTGAAGTAAATATTTAAAGTGTATGCATAAATTTATACTTACGTATATTAACTTTATGTGAGTAAATGAAGTAGTTATATATATATATATGATTTACATAAAATTTTATGTAACTAGTTTCAGTATTTGACAGTGATGGAAACGTAAATTCTATATATCTTTGAGATTAAAATGGTAAACAATGATTAAAAAGAAAAAAACTATTGAATTTAATGATGCTGTTGATAGCGCTCAATAAAATTATCAAGATATTATTTTATTAATTTTAAGCAAACAAAATCACCATAAGTAGCGATAAATTTACGTTAAAAATTTTCATTCGTTGCGACATCAAGGGGGAGAGAAAAATCACTATCCTGCACTTTAATACATCTACTATTTAAAGAAGTCACAGGGAAGGCAAAAGGGCATTACCTACGACGTTTCGAAACTGGTACTAAAATTTCTCTAGATAGAGCACGGTGTCTTGAGCAGCTGCTCTTCAGAGCTGGCAACAGTACTTAATATTGGGGCGGATGTTAAACTTATACAAGTAGATTGAGCCGGTAATGAGATATTGCTGTAAGGGTTGAATAAAGCAACAAATTTTCTTGCTATTTTTGCACCAGATTTCATGTAAATAATCTATTTTAAGTCATGTGTGAAGACTAGTGCTAGAAGCTTTTCGGGGCAGGTGTTTCTTTTAGTCAAGAGCTATTCATATCAATTGGCGCTAAGTGGGGGTAACGACGGTGCTGTTAAAAAGATACAATATATATGAATATATATATATATCTATATATCTATATCTATATTTATGTATATATCTATATTTATGTATATATACATATATATATATATACATACACATATATATATATATATATATATATATGGTTGTTTTTCATGGTGGCATTAGTATAAAACGCCTATTTTCCCCATTAAAATCATAGACAAACGAACTTCTTGCGGGAAAGTAATTAATACTAATTTAAGAAGTCATAAAACTATTATTTCTTGTATGTTGGAAGAATATAACCTTTTAGACAGGAGACTTTTTTGTTAAGGAAGTGGTTTCTAAGTTCACAACAGAAACCCACTTTGTATGAAGAATTCTTTTAAAGAACTCCAGTTACAGGATAATGTTATTCTACATGACGTCGAATCTACCTCATTACTTTGACAGTTTTGCGATTAACTCTGTCTTCTCAGTTTAATCCACTTGCGTTTATTCTAACAGAAATGCATGCTTGCCGTAGCTATTCCACAAGTTGATAGTGTCTCCACAATGTGCCACAGATAGAAAATAGCTCCTCTCTAGTAATTTTTCCTCATAACTTAAGGATATTATTACTTCGGCTGAATATCAGCTCGCCCATACCTTTCACTATTAGCTTAAGGTCTCAGTCCTGCTTCTACGTCCAGTGATTCTGGCAATTGTGCCATACGCATAAATCCTTTCATGTGTTCTACTACATCTTTTGTTGATATCTTCGTAACATCCACTATTACATCTTAGATTAACGAATCGGTATCATTTTGTTCCACTCTTTCGAAATGCTTAGCTGACTAAAAGCTGTGCAGTTTCTTATTAGTGTGCTAAAGTCGATTCCACCTATATGCGCAAACTGTCGTAGTGCTATATATATAGAATCTAGGAACGTTATAATAAAAGCAGGTTTGGCTTTTTTTTTTTACAAAGGCATCACCACATTATCAAGGACCAGAGGTCACTCAAGGATAAGGGTTAAAGAGTGTACAGTAGAAATTGGTCAATATAGTAATCATTAGTAATGAAAATTTGGTAAATTTAATAACTTATATGAAACGGCTCATCAAGAACGTATTTACTTTAGACTTGAACACAACCATATTGTAGTCAGCCGGAAAGCAGGAAAACGGAAGACAATTCCACAGGCGTGCAGTTCTAAGAAAGAAGCATTGTTCATGGAATCTACGTTTAGGTCTGTATAACACATTTCCATCCCTAGGTATCTTTTTAGTCCAGCCGATTTTTTTTTATTGTATTGGCGTAAACATCAGCCGACTCGTCTGTCTATTTGAATTGTGTTAGCTTTTCATATACTCTGAGAGGTCTTAGGTGAATGTCGTCGCTAGTCTCAGTTCTAATTGTTCCGCATCTAAATAGTCTTCTTTGCTCATCTAAGTAGGAAGCCAACGCCATTCTATGGAAAAAGAGTAGAATAAAACTCGCAAGGATTTTTTTGTAGCTTTAGCAACCAATTTTACTTTGTGGTCAAAATGACTTCATTACTTTCTCAGCTGAAAGGAAGTATTACATCCTTTACAAATATGAGTAGTCCTGGTTTCATGATTTTACTTCACGACTCCGAAACTCGACACTGCTGTCGAAATATGTCAATTCTAAGAAATGATGCACTGTTGCCAAGACTTTCTACTTCAATCTATATATCTAAAATCAATCCATTATCTAAAAACCAGACCTTTTATTTCGAACCAGAAGCATTTCATTTGCATATTAGGTGACAATATCGTAAGTATATAAGAAGAAAAAGTGGACATATTCTTTCTTTTTTTTCTTAATCGAATTTTACTGTATTTTACTGCAAACTTCACAAAACAGGTTTGTACACATTTTTAAGACGTTTAATCACAGAAGATGTTATTTTGAGAGCATTTAATACGTCTAATCTAATTCATTAAAAGTGATACAACCATCGCTTATTCAATTTTGGAAGCACAGGTGAAAGTGTAATGCTAAATTTTTAAGACAGCAATTAAAGTAGTTTAAAGTAAATGCAGCAATTGTAAGATCACTCGTTTAAGATATACTTATCTAAAATATCAATCTCTCTTGCTTTCTTTTGTGGAAATATACAACATAGCAATTTTACAGACAAAGTAGCAAAACTATATTCTACCATGTCTCAAACTGTTCATAAATAACATTTTCTCAATTAACTATTGTGGATTAATCCTTACAATTATCAAGTAGATGACCCGGAATTGATGCGAGGTAAAATTCCATAGAAACCCGTTCATTCGAATCAAGTTGTCGATATATTCATCAAACTCACTATAAACTATCTTCATATTTATAGATTAGATTATTATATCTTAAAATCATTTAAGTAAATTCACCCCTACTTCAAGATAGTATTTTGAAATGAAATCGGAGATTCCAAACATTAAACATTTAAACTCTTACGCGTTTTTAAATTAACTGGATTAACAGAATTTATATTTCCACTTGAAACGAAAGTTGCTACTATTTAAGATCAGGTTAAACAGCAAATGCTAGGAGCCAAACAATATGTCTTTTCACGTTACATCAAAATGTTGGAAGTTCAGTAGTGTATTTTTTTTTACTAATCTGCAATAAAGCGATTGACTGCTTATGTATGTGTGTACACGGTACTAATCCCAAAATAAAAAAAATGATTTGACTGCCATCAGCTAGAATGGAAACCAAAACATTTTGCTCTCCAACAGCATTCGCTGCTATTTGAGATAACCCTACATATAGATGAGAAAGTTATAAAATTTTACTTTAAGCTATGATTAATTAAGGCATGCGAAAACTACTAAACTGCTGACTTCTGTACCAATTTTACATCATCCAAACAAAAATTTTACTCGTGTTATTTTGATTCATCGGACTACTGTTCTCATCGTGAGTGTGATTTTCACAACGTTTCGGTCGGTGTAACCTCCGCCCTTCTTCGAGTGTATCTGGTCAAACTCGGGAATGATTATTATTAGGAACTTAGAACGTAATTTTATGCGAAGACCTTTATTTACTTCACAGGGGTTGCATGCCCTTGTTCCATCAGCCATGACTGAATAGAGGTCATAAGACATTTGTAATTGTATTTTTCGGTCGCCCACACGTAGGATTGAACCTTCAGTATACTAACAACTTTATTACAGGTCTCTACTATCTTTTTAATATTGTCTAACAAGTTGGAGTATTCATTTAACTACTCTGTCTTTTCATTTTATTTTGTGATTGACTCATATTGCAAAAGCAATATTTTTATATATTACTTTAACCATAGCGGTGTTCCCAACTTGGTATATTTATATAAATTATTTGTACATGAAGTATATCTCAAGATTTATGAAGCCAAGTCATTTATGACAACACCAAGCAGATAAGCATGTTAAATTCTGATTTAAAATAAATTATTCGATTTTATTGATTTAAGTATATCAAATTGCACAGAGTGGCAGTGAAATATATATATACATAAACTTATGTTTATATATATATATATATTTATATATTAAATTTATTTATACAAACATTGATGGCTACATATATGCATACATGTTTCTGTAATCACACGTGTTGGGGAGATTTCGGCTTCAGGTGGTCCAAAGCATCTAGTAACTTCAGGCGGTTATCCAGCGCAGTTAGGCCGGCATTTTCAGTTTAGATACACATTCTATTTTGGATGTAATATATATACATATATATATATATACATATATATATATATATATATATATATATATATATATATATATATACACACTGAAGGGTGGATAAACACGTTTGTTATAACCCGACGTACATATATGCACAGAAATATAAATTATAATTATAAAAATAAAATAAATATAAATATATTCAAGAAGACTACCAATTCTGAACGCATAAATATACCTCAATACATGTATACAAATTCATACTCTGATACATCCGCGTACATATGCATATATACATACATAAACATATATACACATATGCATAATGTGCATATACAGTAAAATAAACATTAACACAAATCATAAACGCACACCCATATAATCTACATAGATAGCCATACAGGTAGTTATATCTTTACTGACACTTAACATAAATAGTAATGCGCCCTTGCATATTATTCTATTATTATATTAATACTAATAAAACTTTTAATAGGGAATCTTAAAACCTGCAGATCCCAATCGGATACACCTTTCAATAAAACGTATATATATATATATATATATATATATATATATATATATATATATATATATATATATATATATATATATACCAGGGATAGGTGGAAGAAGAGATTAAATTCAATTCTATAAGAGGAGGCTTATCGGAATAATATAAAGCTCAACAAATTTCAATGGAGCTTATATAGGATATAATTAGAGTGGAAAATTAATTAATAAGTACTATATATTGGAAAATATAGAAATAGTCATTTATTTTATAAGGATATACATTAAAAAATATCACCCAACTAAATGTACAAATATCCTTATTTGCTAAATGACTCATTCTATATTTTCAAATTAAAGTATTTGTGCATTCATTTTCCACTCCTATTGTTTCATATATATATATATATATATATATATATATATATATATATATATATATATATATATATATATATATATAGAGAGAGAGAGAGAGAGAGAGAGAGAGAGAGAGAGAGGGTGTCCACAAAGTCTGGCTACTTCATGTAGTCAGACTCTGTGGACATCCTGTAGATTATGCAGCCAGACTTTGTGGACACCCTTTAGATTATGTACCCAGACATTATTGGCACCCTTTAGATTATGCAGCCAGACTTTGTGGACACCCCGGAGATTATGCAGCCAGACTTAGTGGACACCGTTTAGATTATGTATCCAGACTTTGTGGACACCCTGTAGATTATGCAGTCAGACTTTGTGGGCACCCTGTATATATATCCGAAACCCGTCTTAAAAACCACAGATTTAAATACTGCTTTAGAAAACAACATCTCATTAATTGCCTTTTCATTATTATATTACAGGGATTACTTTCGTTTGAAAATGACATAAACTTTTTTATAGGTTGTTTCCAATGCGCAATGGCAGATAATAGTCAAGTGGAAAAAGAATGTTCCTGATCATACCCTGTTTATTTATTTTGCAATCCGTTATTTCTTTAGTGTAATTGTGTAATAACAGGACACATGACCTATCCTTTTCAATCATTATTATTATTATTATTATTATTATTATTATTATTATTATTATCTCTTTTCAATAGTTTAAAATAGATGTTTTAATTTAAGTTATTTAATTGTATTACATTTTTCTATTAAATTGTATTACATTTTTATTTAATTTGTATTATATTTTTGTTTTTATTTTTTCTACTTGTTTCATCATATTAATTCAGCCGAGAAAGTTCAAACTTTTAAACACTAGGAAGTTAACAGTATTTACAAACATGAAAATTGACTGATTACCAATGCTTCTTAATGGAGCACCTTCTCCACTCGTAAGTTCATACGACGTGGTCAAGCCAATTTGAGAATGATAACCTCTCGACTTTGCGCAATAAAAAATGGTTGCATTTGATTAGTTTTACAAATTAACCAACATTCAATCATTTTATTGAGCAACAAAATAATTCAGTGAGGGAAGAGATAAGCTGACGGCGCCGTGTTGTTGAATAACGCTTTGAAAAATGACCTTTCGCACAATTAAAATTTTAGTGTTATTGCCATTGGGCGTGTTTTACGAGTAGATTAGTCTCGCTGGCTATGTTAACGATGCGGCTGCAAATAGCGTCGAGAAAATTTGTTTATGAGTTACAACTGGATTATCGACGCGGTGTTGTTATCGTAATAGTTTATTTTATTTCAGACTGCATTGAAAAGTAAGCATATTACGACCGGACCCTGAAACGTACGGTCTACGTTAGTCTTCCATTCGTTAAGATCTTACCTCTCTTAAGTTATAACATAACAGCTTTCATATAACCGAATTGATAGACTGTTTTAACCGCTCAGGTCTTCGTATATATCGTATTCATAGATCATATAAAACAGAAACCCGTTGAAACATATGTTCCTGTAAAACCACTAAAAACAAGCAACTTTGAATCTTTTCAGGTCCATGCGGGTTACAATTAGGTAATACCAGGCGCTGTATGTAGGATAACCTCGATGTTCAAAACTAATATCCTCTAATTATGATATTGTCATAATGGATCAGAGGTCATTACAAATGCCATACGCATTATTGACTTTAAAATTTAACCTCTCTGTTACAGATATTGACTGTATGAGAATACAAGTAAGCAATTTCAATCATAGACGTATTCAAAAGCAGATATGTTTTAGTAGATCATTTCATACAGAAAAACATGAGGATATCGACATTACAAGACAACAGTCAGTGGTTTTGCTAAAAATTCTTTTTTTTTTTTTTGAGAAATAAAATGGGTCACTGTAATGTAAAAATAAGTTTTCGGTAAGATGTTTTAAAAAATTAGTTGAGTTCAATATCAACAAATTATATGGTAGTTTTACCTTGAGAAGTTGGCGTACGTGGCCATAGTTCACGCGTAAATGAGACGTGTTTTTGAATACCTTACGTCAACAAATTCATGAAGGAAACGAGTCTTTTTGCGGGTGACGTACCGGAACTGACAGGTTAAATGTGGAGTTAAAGAGTCAAAGAGTTGTCGCCAAACAGTGCAAACGGGTATTCATCGAGGTCTGAAGAGTTGGAAGCAGGGCTGGACGAAAATAAGTATGTAGAAACAAAATCGCACACCCATGGGTAACATTGAAAAAATAGGGAATACATTGATATTTATATCTATGCTATAAATGGTTGTTGTGTGGTCGCTCAGAATCACGCATTTAAAAATTCCAGTGTCATTAATGACGTCTATATCCGTTTCACATTATCACTCCACCCAGCAGTTGAATACTGATGGCTTTTGGATGATAAAGTTATGGCAATACTTTCATGTCCTCCTCAGCTATATATATATATACATGTCTTGATACCCCGCTATATAACATATACTATTTTGGCGCTCGTTCGACCAGTCGCATTTAGAACCTGGGTTGCAGAGAAACAATGAAGATAACGGTGTCCGAAGTGAGACTTAGGGTCGAAAAAAATAATGCAAAGCAAATCACTTGGGGTTTTAAAAAAAAGACGAAAAAGAGGCAGGGGAGAAGACAGCGTCATTAGGTAGGAGAAACTTTGTCGAAAAAATAGATTATGCTAACATTCAAACACGCAAGACGGGTGTTAAAAAGAGAAATTAAAAAAAATGATATGCATAAATTTATACTGGACACATAAGCAACGAAATAACCGTGATAATGGATTGAAAAAAGAAAATTGTGAACTACGTTTAATGTAGAAAGAAAACAAAGACACATAAAAACTAAGGAGAGTGTGTATGTTGAACAGGGAGAAAAATGTAGAAAATGTAAAAAAAAAAAAAAAGATTCGTTTGTGTAAGCAATTATAAACGTAGACCTGTGAGTAGGCAAATTAGAAATAAAGATCATATTAGATTGTTGTCACTAGAATTGGTGGGATGGGTGCTTTATATATACCCTGTACCAGAATTATATGCAAATCGATATTTTTTTACGAAACTGCTTCGTCATCCAACCACTGATTCTATCTTTGCCTGTTTTCGTAGAGAATCCACTTCTCATCACATGTCATAATCCGATCGAGAAATGGGTCGTTTTTTTGTTGCGTAGATGGAGCGTAGAAGACACCTAAAAAATTATTATCGTTCAACTCATGCGACACCCATTTATCCAACATTGTTACTTCCGTATTTGCTTTAAATGTCGAACACCTGATGACTGTCGACGCTGACTTCTATAGCAACCTTATGTGGTTTTGTGCTTATGGCTTCAATTAAGGCTTTCAAATATTCGTTATCAACCGCAGTTTTCCGGTCACAATAGCCTTCACATTCGAGGATCTAGTCACCATTGCAGAATTACTTGAATCACTGGTGTGCCACACGTTTGTTAATTGTTCCCCGGACAAATACACCCTTGATATTACGAGCTGTCTTGGCAGATTTTTGGTGCAGTTTGAACAGGAACAAGAAAATCGTTTTAATTTGAATTTTGTCCATGTTGTCAAAAAGTCTGCAAAAATAGATGAAAAGAATGAGAACGTTAATGAATAGCGCGCTTAAAATTTATATATTACAATTATTTAAATTAATTAATTCAGAAATTATATATCAAAGTAACATCTGTGAGAAAACGATATTGTTTTTGCTACTACCTATTAACTTGGGAAACATTGTTTAAATTAGATATGGAATAAAGTGAGGTAAATTAAGGGTCAGTGTATAATTTACGGTTGATAGAGTGTGTGGACGATTACGAGCAGTAAAATTGTTTATTTTTTCCGGGGGGGGGGGGTGCGCGGAAATTTTATTTCTGTTTTTTTTGTTTTTTTTCATGATTTTTATCGAGAATAATTCCGATCTTGAGTGGAGACTTATTTAGAATGTAGAAGTCGACCATTGGGAACTCCTTGTTTACTGTTGTCGCTATGGGCTAGAAAATGCCAGTTGCGGTTAACAACCTTTGGAAGAAGTAATTACGTCAACATTGTGTGAGGAGAAGTACAAGCTGGAGAGAATCAGAGAATACTCCCCACACAGATTATTCTTAGTAGATGTTTACATAGGGGAAAGGGTTGTTATTATGGGAAGAGGAAAGTAAGAGAATGCCATAAAAAACCGCCGATACTAAACAATTTATATACGCGAGAGTGTTGCCCTATTGACAATTTAAATAATAAATTTTTTAGAGTATGAATGTAGGAGAAGCGGGATGTGTATTCTAGAGGCATTCGAGCAAGGCCAGTTGGAGAAATTACACACCTCGCCCCCGAAGAGGAAGTTAAGGATTTAGAAAAGCGGTTTTCTGGCTAGGTACGAATAGGGTATAGATCGTCTAAATTATGTGTTATATTTAAGAAATGTTTTTTTTCTTTTTAATTTCCCCTAGTATCAGAGATAGGAGTCTGAGAGTTTATATAAAATATAATCATGACGAAAGCAGGTACTTTTTGAACTTAGAATGCTTAACCATTAGGGTTAAGTGGCTAGGTGTTTTTGTTTTTGGTAGCCATGATTATTAAATAAGCTTGAAAATTAACATCTAGTGTGTCAGAAAGAACTCTCTGACGAGATGTTGAATTTTGAGGAAAGGTCGAAAGCGCGGTAGATTCAATAATGGCAGGGATGTCTTATATAACAGCTGTCATTGGTCATTAGGCGGGTTAATCCACATCTGTGGGGAGTGCCATGGGGCCGTGCAAAAGTCCGGCTGAAATAAAAAAAACGAAAATGTATATTAGAGATGATATCTGAACTTTTCTTGTCCAGAAGGTGTTTAGATCAAGTGTTAGAAAATGGAAAGTGCAAATTTATCAATTATGCATACATTTTGCAAAAGAGAAAGAGAGGGGTGTTCGATATTAGACCGGAGAACACTCAGTGATCTTGCTAAAAAGTGTAGAATTATTGTTTGGAGAAAAGACAAGTTGTCACTGGAATGCAAAAATAAGTTTTAGTTAAGATGTTTAAAAAATTAGCTTAGATTAATATAAAAAATACATGTTAGCTTGACTTGAACATAGATAAGGCGGTTACAAGACATTTCGTTGAATCCTATACGTCTCCGGAACTCACGAATGGAACGTGTCATTTTTCAGATGATGCACTGGAACTGAGAGGTCAGAGATGAAAGTTAAAAGAGTTGTTGGCAAACAGTGCAGACGGGCATTCATACGAGCACCGAAGGCTTGGAAGCGGGGCTGGACAAAAATAAGTATACGGAAACAAGTTTGCAGACTCCAGAGGAACTCTGAGACCATCTGGAGTAAATTTATATATATATAAAATGTAAAGGATTGTCGTATGGTTCCTCAGAATCACGCATTTAAAAGTTCCAGTATGTTTTATTGGTGATGTATATTGTGTCTGTGCGTAATAAATTATTACAGCACACAGTAATTGAAGACAAATGTCCTCCAGACGATAACGGTATAAAAACTATTACATATACCCCATCAGCTATGTAATATATACACTTTTGATACTCCACTATATTGTATAAAAGAGAAACACGTTGAAACTCATGTCTTGCTTAAATCACTTGAATTAAGCAACTTTGAATCTGACCAGTTTCGTGCGAGCTACTATTAAGCCCCGCTATTTAATATGACCTCCACGTTTCCCGCAGATTTTTTATCACACATGCCATTCAGATGTCTTGACGCTGTAATTCTGCTGGATTAAACTTACTGGGACGATTGAGTGTGGATATATCTGAGCAAAACAGCTTGACTTAGCTTAAACTTCTATTGCAAGTTATATACATTCCTACGATGAGCACATGGTCTTCGTCGTTCTGATGTGCGAGCCGCTTTTATTCCTGTTTTGTAAATCAGGGGTTCGCAATGAATAATCAGGAGTACTTTTAGAATATATCTAAACCAGTTGAATACAAAAACATATTTGAAATTATATTTCCAGAAACATACCGTTTTTTGAAACATGCATGCGAAAGTGAATGTGATGCTATTGAAATATTAAAGTTCTAATTATGAAATTATTATTGATAACAGTCCATCATGTGTATACATATTTTATTATTTTTGAGAAAACTTCATCAGACGTTTTTGAACCTTCAGAAAATAGCTTCCATTCACTACTTTATCTTTTTATTCAGGTAAATTTTACTTAATATAGAACTCATTTTTTCCCCTGTCGATTCCCCATTGTTTTATAAAATGTACGTTTTGGTAAGTACGCGGCACGTTAAAAAATAATGGCGTTCTACTTTTTATTTCGTCGTAATGGATCAGAGGCTATGCCAAATCACATTATTATGATGACTGACTTTTGCGTTATAATGACTCTAAAGTTTCATCACACTGTTGCAGATATTGACTGTGTGGGACTCTAATAAGCGATTTCTATCATGAACATCAGAAGCGGAGATGTGCCAGTAAATTCGTCTATTAAGAAAATTTTAGCAGATTAAATAGCATTTGTTTAAAATGTATTAAGCCGATCTTGTTGTTAAATCTACTAAATAGGTTTATCGATTTCAATAGTGGCGACAGATATGTGCATAACAAAGCGTGTTGATAACATTTACGATCGACGCTGCAAAAGAGGCTGGCATAAATGCATTGAGAATGGTGTTGACTATATAGGGAAATATAAACGTTCGCCCTTTCTAATGGTTCCTCTCCATTGTTTGCAGCCTTTCGACGTTTACGTTTTTGAGTGATAATATGTGGCCTAACTTTCGAAAATGCGCTTTATATTAAATACGTGAGTATCAATACAGATCCATAAAAATATGGCAAAATATTGTAATCCCAACAAAGGAACACAAGTTATTGTTCTCTGTTAATTTATCTATTGCCATTTTCCCCAAAGAAGTTTCTGTCTCAATTCAAAATGATTTTCATTTCTATCGTTTTGGAGTCGTTCTCAGCTTAGCAAAATTACATAGAAAATTGAGACAGACTTTACTTTTCAAGATTTTTTCTTTTTCCTTTATTACATTATCGTTCTTTTTTCTTTTCTTGAAATATATTTCTTTAAGATAATTCATCACCTATACCCATGAGGACGGAAAATGAAATAGTTTCGGCACTTTGAAAGACACTTTTTTTACTTTGCGACATTAGGTGTCTCATATAAAAGATTAAGTATTTATCTATAATTCCAGCAATGGAATTCTGTAAGAAGAGCACGATTATCTTGTCGTACAAAAGTTTAATACCCAGGTTTTGTACTCAAGCAATCGCAATAGAATTTTACTTCCAATATCATTCAGTTTTTTTATGGAAATGATTCCAGAAAAGACATTAAGTAACGTAATGTTAGGAGCTAATGAGAAACGGAAACATTTATCGCAAAGACAGGAAATGCATATTTTTAATTGTCCGAGCAGAGCAGCTTAGTCTTACTAGCATTAAATGTTACCATCAATTTGCGGCCTCATTCCACTATGGAGCGGGTGTCATTTTCTTACGATTTGCTATTCGTTAGATGTGTGTACCTCCTACATGTTATAAATCATGTATTATCAGCAAATACAGGGGGACCCAAAGAAACGGGCCCCAACTCTAAATAGGCCCGTTTCTTAGTATTTTGTGTGAATGAAATGAGACTTTGGTCATAACTAGTGTATTATATTCAAAACATCACATCCAAACACTATCGTCTTTGGCCTTTTTTTTCTTCGTTCTATAGCATATGTTCTAGATGGCCTTCATTAAGCTTTTTTTGTCACCCTGTATACCTATCGCGGACTCAATATAAGCAGGGAAGTCGTTTATGAATAATCCTGGTCATAGGATCGACCCCTAAGGAACTCTAACATTAATGTTATGCTGCTTGGATGTACGTCCATCAATGACATGGGTGGTCCAATTGTCTAAGCAAGATCTAATTATATTTAGTATTCGTCCAGTTATACAGAACCATTAAATTTTCATTTGCAGACCTTCGTGCTATACTTTATCAAAGGCCTTAGATACATCAATAGCTACAGCCCTGATTCTGCACGCCTTATCTAGTGCATGGTATATGCGGTCAGAGATAACTGCTAAAATATCTGCAGTAGAACGGCATTGCCTAAACCGATACATCCATGCCCCAGAGAGAAGAGTTCCCTTTGCGAGGTGGTAAACTAGTGCTTGATTAATTAAGGTCTAAATATTTTAGCGACGAGAGGTAGGAGGCTGATAAGGCGATGATTGAGCGGATCATTCCTTTCTCCAGAATTATTGTACACTGGTACTACATAAGCTATCTTCCAGCTATTAGGGAAACCAGATTCAGCAAACCATTTATTGTAGAGCTTCGAACGTACGAAGGCTAGCTCAGCTGCTTATTGCCTTAGTTATTATACAGGGATACGATCAGGCCGACACACCTTGGAGGTGTTTCAGATTTTTATGGTATCTCACACATGAGAAGGGGTTATTTCACTCTATCTAGTGTGGCTTAAGTCCGCATATAGAGATTTTGGAGGGAGTTGTTTATTTGCTCGAAGGTGGAGTTAACGAATCGCCAGGAAAGCAGTCCAGCCATTTTTATTGCTGTGCATGTGACCTTCTGGTTGTTAGATAGTGGAGAGATTACTGATTGATCTTTCTTCACTATTATAGATTTTTCAGTAAGTATGAGTTCCTACCTTTTGCAATTTTATGCGTTCCTTGACTATTTCAGCATGGTTTATTTGGACTGTCGCTATATCTCTCTTAAAATAAATTCTAGCATCTATGAATGTTTGCCTATTTTCTTTACTCATGTCGTAAGAACTGACGAAAAGGAAGCTTTGTGTAATGATGACTGTAAAATCTGTAGTGAATCATGGGGATATGTGGAGCTTCCTATAATACTTCCTTGTGGATACATGTGCTTCATTGCCCGCTTTGCACGATTCATTTTTCGTATTTGCACAGTGTTTAGCAGAAAGAGAGAATATATTGTTCCATGATCTCGGATGTGTTCTCTGATGACGTATCAGTCAGCTTTTTTGCCGTATCCTATTTTTTTAAGCAGGGAGCCCCTAACTTTTGGGCTTGAATTTAAGTGTGATATTAACTAATTAATTATTTAATTGCTACCACTAGGAATTTGAGCATTAATCACATAATCCTCGCGTACTATGGTGAGGAATATATCTTGAATGAGATCTTCTAGTGAAAAGCATATAAAAGCCTAGTGATCCAATTCAAGACATTACTCTCAAGTGTAAGGGAGGTTGCTACGAATATCGACTCAAAGCCCGAACATATATCCATCCGAGATTTTACGGCAGAGAAATAGGTGGCATGCCACGTTAAAGAAGTGTAAGTTTGTCTCGCTTAATATCAAGATATTTGTAGACTTTACAAAGATGCAGGGTCTTACACCATCGCGATTATTTCTAAGTCTGTGGATATTTGTGAATGCAAACCTCAGTGCATGAGATTGCTTTGTTTTGTTCATTTATTTATTGCGGATTATTATTCATGTTTTTAGTTATTGTTTCCCGACCATTGGGTAAAACTGTTCCTCTGACCTTCGTTGGCTGGTTAACGCAACAGGATAGAAACTCCAAATCTCTTAACTGATTTCTAAGTAATTAACGCCTTCCATAATTGTTTCCGCCTCACAAGTTTAGGGCCAACTTGGGCAGGATGTAAATAGCTATCTTCAGACAATGCTCACTTGATGCCGTAGAGATTAAAGTCTCAATTCATTGCGCCACGGGCCTAGAAGGGCGATTAAAGTTGGATTTTTGGGTCTTATAAATCCCCTTTTTTTGTTATCTGATCTGAAATTATCGGGCCCGTACCGAATAGTATATATTAATTAATTGAAATACTTATTTAGATGAGTATCATTTATTTATTCATTTATTACGGACTATTATTCTCGTCTTTAGTTGTTGTTTACCAAAGTCTCGGTCAACTACCCCTCTGGCCTCTGTCAGATATTGTCCGCGACGGTATGGGAACTCCGAATCTTTTAACTGCATTCTCAGCAACTCCAGCGTTCAATAGGTGGTATCGTCTCACCACGCTCAACATCTAGCCCAGCGGATAGAGACGTAAAACCTCTACATTTCTAGGTAAACGATGTTTAAATTAGTGATGTGGAAATTTGTTCGTCTATTTTCGTATGAAAAAAGGCGGGCTAGGAGTAAAAACGAATGAATTGCAACTTGGTGGTCGTGGGATAATTATCTGTTTGCTAATTGTCTCACGATTTCGTAGGTGTGAATCATTCGATTTACTTTAACAATCAGTACGTTTTTAAAAACTTTTTTTACAAATCGTATGTAACTTGCCTATTTGTCATCGTAATTGACACACTGAATTTAGATTTTGGTTTCGATCTCAGCTCGTGAATATTTTAACCGATGAGAAATAATGCTTAAAAAAAGTAGAAAAGTAGAAAATATAATATATTATTGACACAATATTTGCAAAAAAAAGAATATTTTTGACGGGGCAACGCCGAGCGACCTGCTAGTATATATATATATATGTATATAATTACACACAGATAGATATATGTATATATATATATATAGATATATGTGTATGTATATATTTACACATATAAGCCCATATGTGCATATATGCACATATATATAGTACATATATATGTATATGCATATAAATACATAGCTATTATACATATATATATATATATGCAAATATACATAAATACGTAAATATATATATATACAAATAAGCATGGATATATATATATACATACATAAATATATATATATACATGCATAAATATATATACATATATATACATATATATATATATATATATATATATATATATATATATATATATATGGTTTCCAATTAATAATTCTTTTATCACAACCTTTTCTTCAGGAAGTCAACAATATTCTTTTTTTTACTGACAGCTATATTAATTCATTTATCTCTCATATTCTGCCGGTTCCATCTTTTTCATCATATATTAATTCATTTTATTAATGCTTTGGTTCACATTCTCTATTACTTTATTGATCATCTGCTGGTTTCCTTTTACTATTTTTGTTTCATACTTTTATTTTGTTTCTAAATGAAGTTATCTGTCTTTATTCCACCTTCATATTTCGTTCTAGTTACTTTCCTAACTTTTTATTCGTACTCCAGTTCCTTCATTCATTAATTCTATTAATGTCTCACTATAATTCGATTACTTTTGGAAGCGTCATTATTACATCAAGTCCTTTTATTCGCGTTCTACTTCTCCGCGGTGTCATTCACTATATTTCTATGTCATGCGAATATTTGTATGATGAACTTCCTCGTGTTCATTGCTCAACAGTTCTCTTACTTGCATCAGTTACTTCCTTTCTCTTGTTCTTCTTTTACGCATGCTACAGCCAGTTCACACAAAATATGTTCATATATAGTAAATATTTTATCCACATAGTTATACATACATATATATATATATATCATTTTCAAACAAACACATACACACACTCACATACATATAATTATATATATATATAAATATATAATTTTTTGTCATTTATTCTATATATTGCTCTTTAATCACATTGAGCAACTTTTATAAGGATTGATATATAAAAAGTAAATATATTTATACAGATATATATATATATATATATATATATATATATATATATATATATATATATATATATATATATATATACTTTAGAAAATATATCTGGGATTAAAACAACACAAAATTTTCGGAGTTTCCTCCCCATGATTTTCCTCAGTGAAATTGAATATACGCTGCTACATGTTTTTTTCATTTTTTTTTTTTTTTGGTAACCGTGATAGATACTTGTGATTCTACATGCATTTGTCGTAGCCAATGATTGCGCTTTAATTAATTCTATTTCTTTTTCATTTTTTATATGGAGTTCGGTTTCAATGTACTGTTTTAATCGGGTTGTTTTCACTTACATTTGATGTTAGACTAGTGTATTTGTGTATCTATATATTTGTTTATTAATTTATTATTATTAGGATTACCATTGTTGTTATTCTTGTTTTCGTGATAATGTATTAATGTGCTAGCGTGAATGCCGTAATTTTTGTCTAAAGTGGTTATTGCATACAAAATATGATGTTTACAAACAACTATCTTAGTTGAGTAAATTTTAAGTCGGTAGTATATCGACTTTAAATCTGATCGCCAACATTCAATGAAGAATTCTATTATTCCAAGAATCTTAAAAAACATACATAGGTAATCTTATAACGAACGCATATTTAATAAGAAGAAAAACATGATCACAAACATTAGCTAAATCATGCTTTAGTGAAACTAGCAAAGATACCCGCACTAACCCTTTTGAAGGCACCCTTGCAGTAACTGGATGATGTAAGAGCAGCACCATATATGGCTTTAAATTTTGACCCTGACGTTAAAAAATAGTCTACAACAATACGTAATTGGAGACAATTATAATGTCAAGTGTTATTCCTAATTGGTCCACGTGTGTGTTCTGTAGAGTAATTTATATACATAGGTTATGTACTTTACCTTTGAACTTACCTTGAAAAATAGTGTTCACCAACTCTAGGTGGAAGGGGCATAATCGTGAAAAGTTTGGTGATTGTCGGTCAACCGATGGTGGTTGTAGGAGATTTGTATACACAGACACACTCAGACACGCGTGCGATACTACTATAAGTATATATAGATTAAATAATATTAAGCTCGACCGTAATGAATGCATGGATAGACAAATAGCACAATCCCATGTTCCTATTTACAATGGTTCCCCACAGGACAGACTTAGACACCAGGGTTGTTTTTTAATGTGGAGAAAAGGAACAAAAATAAAAAAACGTTTCAGTCGTGAAGGATTTCTCCTCAACTGACAGAGAACAAGAAATTGAAGGGCGGCATCTGAAGAGCATATACTACACTTTGATCTTGTCCCGAAGACCAAATAGCACAATCCCATGTTATATGCCGTAATATGGTTATGATTGATTGCAGACAAAAATATTTAAAAGCATTAGCGTAGACACTAGTAGTTCCGAATCGATATAAACAAGTACGCCAAACAAACATTAGGACAATATTAATAATAAAACAAACCCGCGTACAGATTCTGTATTATTTCATCTGGTTTACAGTGCGCACTTTCAAAACAATCTGCCGACTGAATTTTACTAGATTCTTGTTAGCAACTTTCCTAAAATAATAAGTTAAGTAGACCTATGTACTAAAATTCAGTAAAAGTACCAATTAAAACACATTTTAACCTAGCGAAACATATGAGTCCAAATAACGCGAAAAAGATCAGGCAATGGAATAAACCGAATAATCTAATAGCTGGAACACTACATATGAGCCTCTCTGTAACTGTAGGAACAAAAATGAACGGTTTTTTTGTTTTATTGGATGGGATCTGTATTGTTTCTAGCATTGTGTATAAATTAGTTATCAAGGAAAATAGTGAAATTAGTGCATATCAACTCACTTCTATATGCTTTTTAGTATTAATAAAGAGAAGGAGATGCTCTGGAAGAACATTCTCATAATTACAGTTTTGCTTTAAAAAAAACTACATATTTTTAGTGTCAGCCTATATCAAATTTAATCAATACGGCATTTCAGAAATCATCCTAATAACTTAGTTTATAAACATGGTATTCTAAATTTCCTTATGCCCATATATCAAGCCCTGTTTGTGTATGCCTATCTTCGCATCTTCCCCCTTTAAACAACACTCACACATCCATCAGGCACAAAAATTGTTCTAATCTCCCTTTCTGCTCTTTCTCCCACTCGCTCCCTTTCCTATTAAACCAACCCGTCCCCTATAGCTATACCCCTCTCACAAAATTTGACCGCTGTGCTCGACCTACTCTCTGAAGGATAACAAGCATATTTTACTGAAACGGCTAATGGGAGCGATGAAGAGAAGATAACGCTGATTTTCCGCTTTTGCCTGTCGATAGATCTAATTTCAAGGTTTAACGGAGTTTAGGTTAAAAAAAATGGCGATCACTTAACGTTTAAGTCCCTTCAAATCTTCACCAGCATCTTTTTTCAACGGTTTTAAAACTCGAAAACGGATATATACATATTTCGCTACATGATATTTAAAAAGAACAATATCGCATTTTGTAATTAACCAGAAGTTTTTTTTCTCCCTCTTTCTTGTTCGTTTATACCCCCTGACAAATATTATATGAACATTTTTTTAAATTGTTGCAAAAACATTATATGCCAGCATTATTTTACATACACACTCATATATTTTATGGTCACTATCATAAAATGCAGTTTAAGATTCTAGCTCCACGCTATATATCTAATCTGCTAAGCAGTTTCTATCCTCTGACGAAAAGAGCATTACATTCTTTGAAACTCCGCGGAACAAGAATATCTTACGGTCCTTTTTGTATTGGATATATTCTCTCAAAAAATAAATGTGTGCATGTAAATTTCGGATTTAGTTGAAATAATATAACATTAATACGTGTTTTGAATTCAAGCTTATTTTGTATTTACTTAGAAAGATTTTCCTGATAATTACATATATATATATGATTGCAACGTCTTGTCAGACGAGCGCCATGAATGATTTCTATCGCAACAGGACCATTTTAACAGACAAATGCCCGAGGGCATATCTGTACACAGATGATGTTACAGAGTCTTAACTTTGTACGACAGCTAAGTCTCTCTCTCTTCCTCTCTTTCTCTCTCCCTCTCTCTCGCTTTAAAATGTTGAGATACAGCCACAAGCAAGAGCAGGATAGACAGCAACAAGTTAAACTGCAAACCAGCGCAATGCGGGTACTGGTCTCCCGCTTTATGTTTTTTTTTTTTAAATCAGATATTTGCTTCTCCTATAAAGGTTGCCTTCACCACGGCTTACGGGAGCGCTCTCCACCCTAACACACACATACGTAAACACAAACATACGGGGCTAGTTGGCCGTGGACCCCGAAAAGGGTGCATTCGCCCTTTGGTAGGTCTTGCTTTTAATCCTTCAGGGAGACTAGCAACCCTCCTCACCAAACAAGTCTGGTGGGGGAACCAGTTTAGTCGCCGGTGACCCGACCATGAGGCAGGTAGTACTGGGTTACATGGTACCAGTAACATATAACATGACCTGATCAAGTACATGTGTATACATACATATATATATACGCTTTATATATGTACGCACTTTATATACATGTATTATATATATATATATATATATATATATATATATATATATGTATGTATATACTTAATATATATACTTAATATATATGTTTTAAATATATTAGTAAATTGCCACAAAATGTAACATGATTAGAAGTATAAAAATTTCGGAAAATGTATGACGATTGCCGTACACAATAATATTATATTTAATTTATACAATTGTTTTAGTTTCGTATCTACAACTTATGTAAACCCATTTTACATATAATTCTAATTAGCATATGCCGACACTACATCATAGATGAATAGAATAACATTATGTAAATATAATTTTTTTTTAATTGAAAACTGAAAACATCTTAGCATTTTTTATTCAAACGTGAATAGCTTTAAAATATAAACAAACTGGCTGCATTAATAATTACGAGATGTTGAGTCTCTTTTGAATGTGCATCTATTTTCCAATGGTATATAGTTATACATTGCCCTTTCTATATATAATTTCTTTACTTTTCTGATAAGTATATGCACGAGAAGATTCGATATTGACATAATAAAATAGGCCGTTGGTTCTGCATTACGAAACAAAACATTAAAAACTGTACCGAAATATTAATATGGTTAAAAGAACTGCTTTGAAAAATACATAAATATTAGAAGTGTTTAATGTAGTTGTAATATTTTTATTGAAAGATTTTTCAAAAAACATTCAGCTTCCAAGCAATATATTTACCACAGACAGAGTAATATATAATGGAAAACCTATTTTACTAATAAACAAAACCACATACATACGCGCGCACGCACACAGACACAGACAAACACACACACACACACACACACACACACACACACACACATATATATATATAGAGAGAGAGAGAGAGAGTGAGAGAGAAATAGAGAAAGATAGAGAGATATTACGATTGTAATATCTCTCTATCTTTATGGTTATTCCGTTATTAATTAAGCAGATGTATGTATGTGTGTATGTATGTATTATGTATGTGTGCGTGTGTCGCTGACGAGATATATTCGTTTGAAGTAGCAGAGTGGTTTTGGATAATTTCTAGTTATAATCTAGTCAGTTGTTTTAGTAAATGAGTGGTCGTAAAGGATTTTGGTATATCACTAGGACTATACAACGCCCCTTCTATAATCCAGTATCTAATTCCTTATCAGCCAATCATATATTTGAGAGAGGAATCCGAGACAGTTACATGTATTACTTCATTTAAATTAAGTTTCAGCTTTTTACTTTTCAAGGACGTGAGAAAATCGATTATTTTTTAATTGTATTTTTCTTAATCATCATTATATATGCAAGTTTGAGTTACTGCTACTTCTCTCTTTTGAGGTCGAAGATACGTCTATTGACAAGTGATGACTTTAATGAATGAACATTTCATGCAAGATTTCCATTGTAATCTATTATGTATTTTCTGTGATCTCTTTATTGTGTTTGGATTCATTATATTGTTGCGCGTTCTTTATTTCTTTATTCGTTATATACGTATCAATCAATTCTTTGAATTGTTATTTCTTTTTTCAATACATTCATCCAACCTTAAATTTCTAATAAAACATTTGTCGCCTTGCTTGTAGACTTTAGTCATCTGCTTTTCATTTTTAAATATATGTTCGTCAGAATAGACAACAGCCAATCAAAACTAGAAGGATTTCTCCTTTCAAATTCGTATTCTGGCTTCGCGTAATTCTCCAGACATATTTCACTTAAAAATATACGTTTATATTTGTACGATGCTCGTTGAAATGCACAAACTAGTTTTCCGCTTTGACTCTCTGATGCCCGGGCGTTGTCGCATGACTAATTGATAATGATTTACGGAATTCCTGCAAAGCTTTTTTTCCGGAAACTAAATTCGATTGTTGCTTACTGAAACTTTCGAAAATGTACCTTCCATAGTCGATATGCAGTCGATCGAGTAAACAGCTGCCTTTGGTCACGGTTAACTATTTACCGATATATCCATTGATACAAGTCAGCAACTTCTGCATTGTTTTGCCAATGTTTCTTTGTATTGGCCAACCTTCGTCTCATATTAAAGGTTTTGTTCTTGTAATACCTGGATGATTCTATAAGATCTTTCTTTTACTACTCTTCTTGCGTAAATAATACCATTCCATTATAAGTTTTTTTTTGTTCAACCAAAATTACATTTTAGATTTTCCTAAGAAAATTATTATTCTCTGTTTTTCTCTCCTTTTTTTAAGCCTAACCAGAAGTTATTTAATAGTGCTGCATATTATACTTATTTATTCATTTCCATATGCTAATACGCTGCTATTACTGTGTGTTGGGCATTTTTCTTTAGTTGAGCTGCAGATTAAAGTATTAGTCTCTAGAACCAAAAGGCGTGACTAACTTCTTTGAAGATACGGATGTTCTGGTAAAATTACAATTCAATAGAATTGCATAAAGAACTGAAGTCAATTTACAGAGTGAACTGGCATATTGATTTTCCTAACAAACATGATATTCGCGGGTTAGTTTATAATACTGTGCTGACTGGTTTTATATATAAGCCACGAATTACTGACATATTTAGTTTGCCGCACATCGTATAATCTATTGATTAATACCGTGTATCGCACAACTCTACATGCACGAGGCTCGCCAATCTATACTTTTGTAACTCAAATGTGTTAGCCACCTACGCAGATGATCAGAATGTTTTTTATGAGACTAACTTTTGTACTGACTTAGTTTGGACTTATTGTAAAGACTGCGATGAGAGTCTATGACGATCCTACTGGACGCCAGCATTTATTAGATATAAATTTTACATTTATTACATTGGGAGAGATGTCCCAGGAACTGTTCCGTATAAAGTATGAACGAATCATTGTGCACGAGCAGAAATTATAACTTGAGACCTGACCATTACAAAGTATATATATATATATATATATATATACTTTGTAATGTAGGCATCACCACATATCAAGGCCCATGGGCAACACGAGGATAAGGGTTAAAGACTATATAGTAGTCAATTGTGCACTATAGTAATCGTTAACAATGGAAATTCGGTAAATTTGTGAACTTAGACTTGTTTACGTTGAACTTGAAGGCAATCAGATTGAAGTCACCTGGAAAGCATGTAAATAGAAGGCAGTACCACAGGCGTGCAATTCTAAGAAATAGGTTTTGTTCATGGAATCTACGTTTAGATTAAGGTACAGATACAGAGTGCGGGGGATTATTGATAGTGTTTTCGGATAGACAAGTGTTTTTTTTGTTAAAATTTGGCGAGAGAAGACCATAGATTGGAGCTCAGTCGAGCACTTGCTCTGGAAATAAATATAAAGCCGAGACAAACTCACAACATATTTTCTGTGAGAAAGATGTTGCAGGGAAGAGAAAAGGAATGGCCTGCGAGGCTACGAACTCTATTTTGAACTGTATCAAGGCAGGATAAGTGCTTTGTAGCAGCTCCTGCTAAGATGTTGCAAGAGTACTGCATTATTGGACGTACCTGACTCTTATATAGATAGGGAGTTGCATCAGCAGTGAGATATGTACTGGATCGAGGGAAGGAGCCCACCATTTTTCCAGCAACGGATTTAATGTATGCGTTTAATTTAAGATCAGGAGTAAAGCTAAAGCCCATAAGCTTGTCAAAACATGAGGCCTCCTCAAGACGAGAGCCATTCATTTCAATTGATCTCAGATGGGGATCAGAGTGTGTATGATGTAAAGATAAAAGCTTTGTTTTAGATGCATTGAAGGTAGCCAGGCACTCCTTTCCCCATTGTGCCACGTGATCAAAATCAGAAAAGAGAAAATCGGAGAGAACTTTGTCGTTTATGGTCTTTGATGTGCTACTATAGATGGTAGTGTCTTAAGCATAGATGTCTATGAATGATATAAGGATGTTATTTGGAAGATCATTAATGTAGATCTGGAAGAGATTTGGGCCAGGGATGGACTCCTGAGGAACTTCAGCATTAATACTGTGATCTTCTGCCCATCAACCACTACTCTTAACCACTATTATTTATTAATTTAGAACAGATTTCCAGCTATACCCTAACTGGAAGTCTTGTGAAGAAAACGTTTATGCCATACCCTATAAACGGCCTTTGATATGTCCAGAGTAAATGCCCTAGAAAGATAGCCTCAGTCAAAAGATTCACTAATCCTATGAGATATAACTGTAAGCACACCTGATGTATGTCTAGCAGAACGAGAAACATATTGCATGCCACTAAAGGTTATTTTTGCTTAGATTGTTGATTACTTCTCTATTTAACACAGATTCCAGCAACTTACTCATGCCACACTGGAAACTTATTTGCCTGTACTGAGAGGGATATGACCAATCACCTGAATTCTTAAATACAGGGCATACTGATGACATTTTCCAGGATTATGGGAAGCAATTCTTCTTAAAACAACGTTAAAACAGTTTGGTAAGTATGAGGGCTAGTTCTGGTCGAAGTTTTTTTAGTACTAAAATTGGGGTACCCTGTAATCAAGGTTTTTGATTAGCTTGGCAACATCACGTACAGATATTTGTATATCACATAGTGTGTTTTCTGATACAAGAGGAAATATTGGTGGTTGACGGCCTTGGTCGCGAAAGAGTAGAATTAGTTGCAAAGTTCTTGGCAAAAAGTGTGGTTTTGTCTGATGCTGATGAGATTACCTCAGGCCCATTGATGATAGTTGGGATAGAGCACCCGCTTCTGTTCAGGATTCTATTTGCTATTTGTCAAAACTGATGGGAATCAAGCCGCTGCTCAGCTACTTTGGACTTTGAGGAATAAGCATACAACTATCTGTCGTTCTTTTTTACTTTTGTATAGTCGTCTCTGGCTTTAGGGGCTTTAGTCTCAGTACATCTATTACGTTGGAAGGAACTGGAAATCTATTTATGTGCACAATGGCAGTATATATATATATATATATATATATATATATATATATATATATATATATATATATAATTGATTTCACACCCAGAATAAGTCGGAGCTCACAAAGACTGTGACAGCCAACAAATCGGAAGTCCAAGACTAGAGTTTTGCTTTCATTTAGGCTCATCAGGTAGACACACCGAACTCGGGATTAAAAGCCACGACAGCCAAGAATCTTGAAGTCCAAGGCACTAGTTCTGTCCTCATTTTGTACTCATCGGTAAGACACATCCGATCTCGGGTTTCGAATCCCGACTTAGGATGTGTCTTACTGATGAGCCCAAATAATGGCGAAACTTGAGTCTTGGACTTCCGGTTTCTTTTCTATCATATCTTTTGTGATCTGCGACGTTTTCTGGCTGGGGAAATAATTATATATTCTCTCAATTTCTGAACGTCTTATTAGTCCTCGCGCGCAAGAGCAGGACACAAAATGTTTTAAATAATAATAATAATAATAATAATAATAATAATAATAATAATAATAATAAAAATAATAGTATAATATTAACAAAGGCTTTCGCTAGCGAGTATTACTATTGACCGTAACCAGTTATACAATCTTTTTGAAAATTTAATCTCTATTTTTGTCGTAATGTACTGAATATTTGTTAATGAAACCAATATGAAATATTTTCCTTATTAAATTTTAAAGATTTTCTATTCAGAAAGTTAAAAAAATTAATCTAAAAAAGGTATTTAATTTTTTTTTGTATTCAGATTTTCTCATTATTCAGACCTGTATTACAAAGAGGGGGTTGCAAAAACTGAATTCTGGTGTGAGCAGAAATACAAACTGACACAAAGATAATATTAAGACGTGTAATAATAGAAAGAAGGGGTTCAAAAATTAGTTGTGGTGTAGGGAGAAATACAAACTGAAATAGAGAGTAAGAGAGTTTTCAAATATATTCTTAAAAAGATAAGATACAAGTTAGAAAAGCATTTCATCCAAGGCATGAAAATTGTTAATCAAAACATTTTTACTATATGCTTTTAAAATAAAGGTGGAAGATTCAATTTGAAATTTATTTATCTTAAAAGGGCGCTTTTATAAATTTTACAAAGTAAGGTATAAAAATTTAGTTTAAATTGTATCAAAAAATTACCTTGGATTTATTTAATGTAATCCACATTTTGTGGCAATTTAAAACATTATCTTTCATCTAGCAATTCATGGTATAGATATAAAATTTTCAATGATATTTTTTTATTGCTACAGAATGTACAGTACATAAAATAAATCCAAGGTAAGGCCTTCTCAACCGAACGTAAACAGTTTCCAAGATCTTTAACTGAAATGATTAGTGAGCACGGCTCAAGATTGTTAAAGAGTTCGTGCTAAAGTTCGCTGCACAAGACGGTATTTTTATAAGGTGATCAGTAATTGAAGACCCGTATGTATTGGCAATTACGTCTGGACTCTTTTATCCAATCTTAATGTTATTCGACCCACATAGTTGGCACTGCAACTACATTCAAAATTGTGAATTACATTATTATTATTATTATTATTATTATTATTATTATTATTATTATCATTATTATTATTATTATTATTATTATTATCATGAGGGGGTAGAACATCGTTTCGAGTGGATGGCAATCTCATCAGTCAAACGAATATACTTTCAGAAATGGGAGGAGGCGATATCTGACTACGATATAAACAAATCTGTACAGATATCTATAGTCTCTACAATTGGGACGCAAGTAAACAGGTTGCTACTGTTGTAAGAACACATAGATTTATTTACAACCTTAGATCTTTGAATAAAAAAAAGTGAGTCTTTTAAACAGTATTTACTGTAGTATTTTAATACTGGTTGCAAAATATTTAAGATCCATTTTGCAATTCATTCTGTGATGACCCCACCTTAAGGAAATACCTACTTCATGAGTTTTCAGTAAACCATACAATCTAGGGCGGATCGATCATGAGGGCCTTATCTCATTAGCTATGTCCGATGGAAGTGCACCACTCTTAACCCACTTTACTAATATCTTTTGAAATTTAGATTCTAAAGAGGTTGTACGACCATGAGTTGAGACAGTGCCCATTTTTATAAATTTATCCGTGTCGTTCAATATGGTAGACATTTTGTCGACATAATCATGATGATCTAGGATTACAACCCCTTAACCATTTATCTCGTTTAATGATAACTAACCGCCTCTGTAGTACCAGTCTTCAAGAATTCTGGTGAAAGAACTGACACACTAAATTATCGCCCAATTAGCCTCCTCCCGCTTTTCGCCAAAATATTTTAGTTCTTAGTTAATCAAGCCTAGTTCAGCACCTAACAGCTGTTAAACTCCTGACTGACAAACAATATGAATTCAGGCAAGCCCGTTCAACAGCAGATATCTTAACTGTAGTTTCTGAACGTATATACCGTACATTGGATAAAACAGGGGAGGGTAGAGCGGTGGCCCTTGATATATCTAAGGCTTTTGACAGGGTATGGCACGATTGTCTTCTAAGGATAATTTGATCATATGGAATCACTGGAAGAATTCATAATGTAATTAAATCCTTCTTAAGTAATAGAAAAATCAAGTTGTCCTCGACGGTCGTACATCCAAACAATATGACATAAATGCGGGAGTACCTCAGGGGTCTATCTTTGGACCTCTATTATTCGTGATATTCATAAATGACCTCCCTGATAAAATTGTTTCGGAGATGGGTATATTTGCCGATGACACCAGTCTCTATAACAGATATGAGGGGAAAACAAATGAACAGATATCCAAGGAAATGGCAGAAACACTAGAGAATGACCTCCAATCCGTAGTGGAATGGGGACAAAAATGGTTGGTCACATTCAATGCTGCTAAGACTAAGCTTGTTTCCTTCAATAACTACAAGAAACCTTCTCTACCACCAATAGCAATGGCCAAGAACACATTGCCTGAAAGTACTTCTTTTAAACTCCTCGGCCTACCGTTTACAGGGAATATGAACTGGAATAGATACATTGAGAGCATTGCCAAGGCTGCTGCAAGGAAGGTTGGCTCCCTCTACCGTGCTAGAACACTACTTACGCCTGCCAGTATCCTATAGCTCTATAAGGCAACCATTCGCCCATGTATGGAGTACTGTTGTCACATCTAGGCTGGTGCATCTGCTGCTTGTCTCTCGCTCCTGGACAGGGTTCAAAAGAGAGTCGCAAACCTGATAGGTCCTGAACTGTCATCTAGGCTTCAGCCTCTATCCCATCGACGAGATGTTACATCCCTCTGCCTGTTCTACAAATACTTTAATGGTGAATGCTCTGACGAACTGCAAACACTTGTACATCCCCGACGTAACTACCCCGGACAAACCCGACAAGCTACTAAGTCTCATCCCTTTACAGTAGATATCCCTAGGTGCAAGAAAGCCTTTTACTCCAATATTTTCTTCCCCAGAACTGCGGGTCTTTGGAACTCCCTTCCGGGATTCTGCTTTCCCAACTTCAATGGTATGCAGAAGTTCAAGTGTAATGTTAACAAACATCTTTCTACTCATCTCCCTTCATAATGACCCCGCTAATTAAGTCCCTAATAGTAGCCCCCTGCTTCAAAGTGGCACTGTGCCTAGTTTGGGGTGAAAATTGAATTTAAAAAAAAAAAAAGATTTATTTATTATATTCATATTGGACGACAGTGGTAGTCTGCTGATGAAGCGTCACCCCACTTTCCGAAGCCACAGCTGCACTACAAAAAAGGTATTCTGACTGTTAGCTGATTTGCGCTCGATCTAATCAATTACATTTTTTTAATGCAGGCGAAACCATTACGGCGCAGAAGTACTGTCAAAAAATGGTTGAAATGCATGAAAAACGTCAACAGCAACATCCATTATTAATCAACAGAATGTGTCCAATTCTCCCCCAGGACAATGTTCAACTGAACGTTGCTAAACTGACCTTGCAAAAGTTGAATGAATTGTGCTATGAAACCTAGCCTCATCCGCCATATTCTCCAGATTTCTCACGTAACTGCTTCCATTCTGCAAGCATCTGTAAAACATTCTCCGTACGAAATGCTTCCAAGACATAAGCAATATCAAAAACGCGTTCGCCGACTTCATCGCCCCCAGAACTCAAGATTTTACGTTACTTGCATAAATACATTTGCATATGCAAAAGTGTGTTGATTCTTATGGTGTTTATTTCGGTTAATCAAGTGTTCTTTGAGATGAGATATGTTCGTCTGAATCTAAAAGTTTAAACCCGCAAGAACTTTCTTGTTTACCTTATAATATTGTCCGACATTTAGTAAGACAGTCTGTAGTCTCGAATTAAAACGCGATAATTATACAGAGAGTATTAAACATGGGTTTTAAATTGATTTGGAGAACCTATTACGAATTGTTAAGTATCCATAAACCCCTCTTCCGAAGCTTTTACGCACGATGTATTAGTTCGTTTTCTTCGTTGTACTGATTGTTTCAAAGTACTTGGCATTTTTTTCTTCTCGATAAGCGGTATTCCTGAGTTGATTGAGTTGGTTTAACGTCAGAGATGCCATAAATCGTTGCAATAGGTTCTTCTTTGTCGTACGAGCATACTTCCGATGATCCACCGAACGAATATTTGATTTAGGCGACTTTTATGCGTGAATTTAAATCCATTATTAATGTACTCAATATTTTCGACATTTTTTTTCTATTGAACCCAGTTTCCAGAAATAGTTTTGCTTTTATTTTGTTTTTGTAAGTCTTGTAGAAAACATTTTATCCTGGATCTTAATGATTTTAGGAAGGTCCTTCTGAGTTTTGTTTGCTTTGCAACAGCCGATTTTATATTGATCTTATTTTTTAGCTGGAGCATAGTCTCCGTTTTGGGTAGTTCTATTTGTGCATTAGGCATAATTATCATTCCATAGACGTGCAGAAAATGGTGCGACGATTTTCTGTAAGTGTGTCGCAAGCTTTGTGTGTGTGTGTGTGTGTGTGTGTGTGCTCGTTTCAAAATAACGACAAAGTGACCCGCCTGCTCGTGGGTGATACTGAGGCATCGTAATATGTTAAGTTTGATACTTCTCCCTGAACTTCTTGAAGTTTGTGGACGTAAATTATGTCCGTTGTCATATATTAAGTGGTCGAACACTCCAAACCGAACCATTAATTTAACTTTAAAATTATTAGCTGCCACTATAGTAAGTGTCTTAGATCTGACCACCTCGAGCTATTTTTTAGCTGTCAATAATAATTAGACAATACCAGACCCCTAGTGACCCAGCGGAGGTGCTATTAATTCTGGACCATGGGTTATCTGGATTGGGTCATGGCTTTTAAATAATTGTAGAGATCTTTGTGGGAGCTGAAACTCCCAAGCTACTCAATTGTTCCCCTTTAACTCTGTAACCGAAAAGTGCCCTAGCCAGGTGACTTCCTGTTTCTCATATCTCTCTCGCTTTTCCGCTGAACCTTCGAGCAGTCAATATGTAAAGAAGATTCGCTCTCGTTGGAGGCATCAGCCACCGAACAGCGGATCTGACTAACCGTCAGCCTCTTGCAGCTATCAATCGCAAGTAACGAACTCTTATTCTCAACGAACTCTTATTATTTCTATCTCTTTCTTAATATTTCTCATGTATATTTATGCAAATCAATTTCATTCCTTCGCTGATATATAACGGCATGTTTTCGTCATCATTATGCGACCTTTTGCCTTTCAATTCTTCTACCATTCAATTCATTCACCATACACATGGTGACGGGATCGTCGATCACACAAGCAGAGTATTCCATCCTGTCCTCATCTACAATGTGGGGTAAAAATGTACGGACGGACCCATATTATAGTAGAGGTCAATATGGAATGGTATGCTTGTGTGATGACGATCCCGTCCCCATGTAAATGGTGAATAAATATCCATCTTCGGCCAGTATACGTAACCATGCTTTTCATTCTGTTTATTTCAATGTTATCCATACAAAAGTGTCTCATTATCCTGGTTTTAAGCTGTTTGTATAAGCAACTACCGCTCTAAAGTAAGATGTCATCATGCATAAGAAATCCCTGTATTTGCTGGTCTTTATTTGTCATTTGCTGTTTGTAGCACAAAAAAACTTCGACATTTTGTAATCCTCGTTTTATCGTATCTACTGTCACAGGAAAGCATCTGATAATATAGGCCATGATGGCTTTAATTTTACTATCGGTTCATATTTACTGCCTACTGCGTAGGTTGACTCTGTCTTGAAACAAATCTTGAAAGTTCGTCCGCATATATTATTTTCTTCAAAAATGGTACAAGTTGACATTTTAATTCAGCAAATAGTGCTGCACATCAGCAGTGTTTTGTTGTGTAGAAAGGTCGATATTTTCAACTTAAATATTGTATATGGTCAATCTACTGTAGTAGAAATTATCCGAATAAAAAATCAGTGGATCCTGGTGACGGTGGCGATAATAGAAAGAGCTTCTTCATTTGATTTGTTAATTCTAACTTTCTTGTCAGAAGCAAAGATTTTGAAACGCCTGCAATCATTTTTTTTTAATTCAAATCAGTATTTTGTAGTTCGAGGTCATAGTGAGTGAGGAATAGATTTGACGCCATAGTTTTATTTCATTGAAAGTAATCTCAAGTGCCTATTTTTAAAAAGAAACTTGTTCTTTATACGTATTAATAAATGTTTGTATTGTTTTTTTTCAGTTTGTTTATGTATGTCGTGTTTGACTTTTAAATTTGTTTTTGCTCTAGAAACGGAACTTTTATGCCCCAATCAGTAATAAATCAGGCAATGTTTGAGCAGTATAAGCAGTTTTTCCTCAATGTATTGATAGAATGAATTTCTTGCTAAAATACTTTAATTTTCAATAAAGTGTGTGTTCTGTGTGCGGTCGCAATACTGTCCTTTTTTAGATTTTTCTGGAGAATTGAGTTTTTAATTTATATTATTTTTCCAACACGATGCTGGAACAGCTAAAATTATTTATTTAAAACTATATTTAAAAAATTACAGAGATGTGCCATATATTTATTGCGGAAGATTTATTTTTTAAACGCTGTTAAATATCCACTCCAATTTTCAGCAACTCGGAAAATAGAAACAAACCGGAGAATACTGTTAGTATTTGCTTTACAATTAATTTAGTATTCGATTTTTTTTTAATTTTGTGAGTACCAGATAATCTGCTTGGATTTATTAAAAGTCAATTATGAAAGGTTTAATTAAAAGCATTTTAAATGTCAATCCACGACAAGGATACATACGTTACCCTTAAAAAATAACATATATCTTTTAATAAATCATTTCTGTGCATAAAGATAGGTATATTGATAAATCTACATATATAAGCATGTACGTCTGTATACACATAACTCAACATCATAGAAAGTACTCTAAGTTTTTTAGTGTCAGAGTTCAATGTGCAAGAAAACCCACTATTAAAGACAGATTGACAGTTCAGTTCAATATGTGCCAAAACATGAAATGCTGATTTTCTTTTGGGAAATTATTAGCGTGCTCAGAATAGAGATATTCCGAGAATTTTTTGGGTCATTGACCTTCGTGCATAGAAACCCAAAATGCGCATACCGCTATTTTTCTCAAACCTCGCTAAAAGTTTCAATTTCCTAAATAAATATTCAATTACCTAAGACACAGATATGTTATAAATATGTATGAATATATATATATACATATTTATATATATATAAATATGTGTGGCAGTGTGTATGTGTTTGTGTGTGGGCGTATGTGTGTGGGTATATGTGTTTGTGTTTTTGTGTGTGCTGTGTATTTGTTTGTAAAATAGTCTACACAATGTTGGCCAAATATGGCGTATAATATTTTAATGTCTATACACACACATGTATATATATGTACTCTTTCAATTATTGTATATATATATATATATATATATATATATATATATATATCCCAAATTAGCAAAATTAATTACACTCAATGAAAATACTTTTATGTAGGACTAGCCTGGTTGCTCGTATGTTTGGAGGTGTGTTTTAAGCAAAAGTTGAAAAAAAAGTCGTTGTAGGCAGGCAGATTTGAACCCGTACAGCTTCTAGGGAAAAGAAGGTGAAAAAAAACGTGACGTCTTTGCCGTTGCCTTCATAGCCAACCCGAAAGTCATGAAGGTTTAAATTAAGGCGAGTCAATCGAAAAAAGGAGATGACTTTCAACAATATCGGTGAAAAAATGCGGCCGCTACCTGTTGAAAAGTACCCAGTTGAGGGTTAAGGAATTGATGTCTTTAAGCCAATTTTTCGATATTAGTCTTCTAAATATCAAGATTCAGATCGATATCGATCTTGTAAAAATCCGTAGCCACTGTCGAAAGTTTTAGGCAGACATACAAACATGCATGCATACATACATTCAAACAAACAGGAGAGATTTATATTATAGATTATAAAGAATATATTCCAAACCCAAAAATATATATAGTCATTCTTTAAGAATATTTCATTATATCTTAAACGCGTTTCGTAGAATCATTTTTAAAAAAATGACACTTTATAAGTCCCTCGGAAGAACAAAACCAAGAGTTTGAAATTGTTTTAAGTTAGATTAAAGAGGATAAAATTTGTGAAAATAAAAGGAAATCTTTTATTCTCTAAAATTATTGCTGTGCTTGCAAAATTAAGATCTAAAAGCTAACAAAAACATGCAACGATCCACAATATGGTTCATCCTATAGTAAGCATATTCTCTCGAATGTTTTATACAATCATTGAGAGTAACATTCATCAAGATAGTAAATTGAGTAAACTATTTTATCAACGTATAATAAAATAATCATTCTATTCTACTTAAACCTTCAGCGTCCATAATAGTATACGATAATGCTAAAATACAAAAGGAGTGTAGATCGCCAGTTCAACATGAACTGAATTATATGGCAGGCATCACTCCCCACCTCATACATTAAAAGTGAAAGACCTTTATAATATTGCAACCGTATTATGTTTTATTCTTGGATTATTTATCATCATTGGGGATACTAACTTCTTATCAGGTTTGTTCTTTCTCTGTCTTGTGTCATTTTACTATGGAATGTTCAATACGTACTTTAGGAACATTACTATATGTATTGCATACTCATATCAAATAGTGTATGATTAATTTCTTAGTGTGTGTTGTTCTGCTATATGCCACCAGGACGTATTGTTTTGATCGAGAGTCAACTTTTTACAAATAGTCCAGTCAAGACATTTACTTATTCCTTGCGCATTGTATTGTAGCCCTCCCTCTGCAGAATGTCAGTGGCTCACGCACTCGAATTTTATGTGGATGAACCATGCACTTGTCTTCACTGCTGAGCACAGTCATGTTCTGAAAAGTCCACGGCAAAAGTTTTTGCTCAGAATCAACCGCTACGTCTACTGACTTTTGTTTGCTTACTGATATTATTTCCTTTAAATCGAAAAAAGCTAAAAGATAAATGCAATTTTCATTTTAGTTGAAAACACGTGCTTTTCGAGTTTATCTGGCGTTATGTGGTCTTGTTCGTGATGCAAAACTGTCGCCTTACTTAGTTTACCGCAAACTCGTCTGTTTTTTTTTAATTTCCAGTTTGTCATTCTATATTCTGTTCATGCCAAGAACCCAAGTTTGCCCAGCTGGGAAGACTTGAGTCCTTGTACCGGAAAAAAATATCCAGTAATTAAAACGCTGTTTAGTAAATCGTTATTTATTTATTTATTTCATTTTTTTTTTTTTTTTTTGCATTTCCATACAGCAAACATGGATATAAATATCACTAAAACATCCGCTGCGTTATAAGTTTCATTTCGGTACCTAACTTGCCTGGGTGGATTGTCGGTAGGCTGAAATAAACCGCGTCACATACACAGACACACACACACACACACACACACAGACACACACACACACACACACAAACACACACGGTAAATAGAACTCACTAAGGGAGATAATAATTTTCGCTGAATACCAGAAAAATATCCAGTAAATAAAACGTTATTTAGTAAATCGTTATTTCTTAGCATTTTTTTTTTTTGCATTTCCATTCACCAAACATTGATATAAATATCAATAAAACATCCTTTAGGTCATAAGCTTCACTTCGGTTCCTTACTTGCCTGGGTGGATTGCCTATAGGCTGAGTTAAACCGCGTCACACACACATACACACACCCACAGACAGACATTAGGAAAATTTACAATACGATCTGTGTGTATATCAATGTGGTTTTTACTGTTTGGCGTCATATATTTACATGATAGATATTTTACCATCAATTCTAATTTAATATTTTTGCAAACATTAATGTTCATCAATTTAGTATGAACGTTAGCTAGCTACTTTTACAAACATCTTCTCTACTGAAGTACACCCTTTCATTTATTTATTGCAGTCCATCATTTCATCTCCAATAACACAGCATTCTTTATACTTTCTTTTAATATTTATAATATTATGGTTTCATACGTAATATGGTCTACAAGATAAGTGCCACGTTCATCTTAAACACTGATGAATAAGTTGTTGCTATACATCTGTCACAATATAAACACGTATGCACAATATTTCACGTAAGATCAATGAGCATGGTTAAGAAAATATAGTTTATAATTTGGAAACCCCAGATACTGAAGTTAATCCCATCCTTTAAAAAGTAGTTATATGACTGAGATAACAGATTAACTTGATATTCTGTATAAACTTACTAGTTCAGTGAAGCCGGGTGGCTGCTTATCAGACCTACTACAGTTCTATATCATTGAATATATATTTATATTCTTTATGAATAAGAAATCGATAATTATTACTTGTGGTTCGGTCTGTATGGTTTTAAGTGAAGATTCCATTTAATAACGAAAAACTTTCAAACTATATATACATTATGCGTGATGGCACCAAGGCGATCATTATCTCTATATGTTTTCTAATCTGTATTTTTACAACGTAAATGAATAAACATAGGGAAATCTTTTGGCTGGGATCAACTTGTATTTTATCCTCATTTCCTATCGGAGCCAAATATTTTTCCGCAAATAAATCCGCTCATTTATCCGTTTTTATCCGATTTTATTTATTCTATTACGATTTGTTTTCTTCCATAAATCATTTACCCGTTAAAATCCAACAAAGGCATCCAAAACCAAAATAATGAAAAGTAATATAAGTTTGTTTTTTTTTTTTTTACAAAAAGAATGGCGGAAGTGCATTCCTTTGTTTTCTATCCAGTATTCAATTTTTATTTTCTTTATCTTTTCTTTATTTTCCGATAAAAACTGTTTGATTATCGATATAGTATCCGAATAAATCATTTTGCTGGCTTTCTCGATTTCCGTTTTCCATCACGTCAAAGGGCAATGTGTTTATTGTGAAGACTGATTTTTGTTTACTTTCTTGCATACATTGGATATACCTTACGGCAAAGTGTCCTTGATTTTTATCGAATGATATTATTACCTTTTCGTCTGAAAATATTTGCTTGTGTTTTTAACCATTCTATTCTTTAGTTAATCAGGACACGGGAATAGACTAGTAGAAAATATATTAACAAAAACATACAAAAGCGTGACTCCGTTCGTGTAGCAAAGGGAGAAGCTCTAATGGTTCTTCGGATTTAGTGCTGGCTTGTCTTCTATTATTAATGTACTAGCATGAGTACCTGGCGATTCCCGGGTCTACATAAACTTCCGTTTAGAACACACCTACTATACTAAGTATATTAATAATATACTAAGTATATTAATCATTTTTATCATCGCAACGTCGAAAACCCCACATCAATTTAAAAAATAAAAGTACGGATAAAAACATGTAAATGTAATCGCCCACAAAAAGAAGTACATGATACCCTTTCCACCAGATATTTATGCAGAATGGATACACAAAAAAGAAGCTATTGAGAACGTGTTGTTGCTCGTACGCTGCCCCCCGCCAAAAAATAAAATAAAATAAAAAATAAATGAATCAAAACAAATTTTGTTTCAATAAAAAACGCAGCGAGTTTTGGAGTGGCCGAAAAAATAGCCATGTATGCAGACACCAATCTGAAACTCGAATAACGGGAAAAGCTAATTTGCAAAACACTTTACCCAGTGTAGAAATAATAACGTTTATAAATGTCAACACTTTTGACAATTTTAAGAACACAATGGAATTCCTTTTATTTGCTTGTTTTTGCTTTGTTTTTCTTTAAGGCATTTTCATAACTGGCTTTTTTTTCGCAAATAAAAGAAATTTTTGACGTGTTTCTTTGTTTTTTTGTTTTTGTGTTTTTAAATTGTTAAATTCCCGGAACGCGCAAAGATCTGTATAGTTGTTTCAAGAATAAAAAAAAACAAACAAATGAAATCTTTTCGATTATTCGTAGATGCTTTATTGATTTATTTATTTTAATTTTAAAATAAAGCAGAACATTTTCCTGTCTACACACTAGAAACGTATTGCGGTTTTCAAATAATTTCATATGGGGAAGAATTTCTTGTTTATCATTGGAACTAATCAGGGGAAATAACTCTACCCGTTTCTAAAAAAATCGATGTCGGAAATGTAATTAAATTTATTATCAATATAATTGCCATTTACAGTTGGCCTGATAACATCTTTTTTTCTGCCAGTACATTTTGACATCTAATTCATAGCTTTTTGTCCTTGAATTGACACGGATTATGTAGAAAGGTTGCCGATATTTGGTATTATCTTCCCATTTCCGTAAATGATGAATTATTTCTTAAGTTTATATGTAAACCTTATCTGCAAGGCTGTAAATTTTGGGTTGTACACTAGAAGTTCTATTTTATGCCATGTGTCTTTCGATAACAGTTTTTTTACTACTGATCGTGTTTTACGGCCAGACATATTTTCCGATAGTGACCGGGCTGTAGATGTATTAGGATTTGCAGTAATCCTGTAATCTTAAAGAAACTATTGAAAAAACTATTTCCATGGGAAAATCGTAAGCCTTCTTTAGTGCTCTACTTAGTATGTGCACAAAGCGTCTGGCTTGACCATTGCTCTTAGAATGATTATTCGGCCTTGCAAGATATTTTACTATAGTAGAAAGAGTTGTGGGGGCATACACACCCCTTATAACCGCTAGGAGTGACATGCCCATTGGGCATATGACCAGCAAGTCTAGACCGCTCAATTAGAGCTATCCAGGATGCTGTATAGAGATGATTCCCCACGAACTTACAAACATTTTCAATGCCACTAACTCTTGCTTGATATAAATGTTTTTGTTATTCTCACCAAGTCGTCGTGTTCCTACTTTCACACTTTTCCGGCTCCACTATAATGGCGACAAGGATGTAAAAAAACGAAATTTTAAAGAACTCACGCGGAAAACTTTCAATTTTCAAACATGCAAAATGGTCAAATGCAAACTTCCTTAATTACAAAGCAAAACGACAATAGTTCAACGACGGTAACTTGCAGTGTAAAAAAACGACTACAACACTTAAATTTATCTACTCAAAGAAATTGTAAGTAAAATTTATTTTTTCATGCTTTGCTAAAAATGTAAAAAAGTAACCTTGTTTTTATTTGCCGTAGAATGTGTTGACCAATTTGCTGTGAAGATTTTTCAATTTGCAAACTGACCATGTACGGCCCCTTACTATATTCGGATCGAAGAAAGGACTACATGTGTATGCAGCAAACATATTATTGAGATGGGGTACGATATTACATAACTATACCTTTAAGTTAGAATACGTTCCCTCACAAAAAAATTGGTCATGCTGACGGATTGTCGAGATTAATTCGAAGTAAAAACGAACCACTAGAAGACACTGTGGTAACGTCCTTTAAAAACGACAGCGGGTCAAGAATTTGATTCTTAACGTGATTAAAGATCTATTAGTTAGCCTACATGGCAAAACACTGACAGATAGCCCACATTTCCTCCTTGTGTGACAATGTACTATCATATAGTGAAAGAGTGGCTATACCCAGAACTTTACAGACACGAATACTAATAGATTTTCACACAGGCCACTCAGGAAAGAATAGGATGAAAAGCCTTATGCGGAGTTATGTATACTAGCAAAATATGGATTTAGACATCTCCAATTTGGTGGATTCTTGCAATGGTAGTTTTCTAGCAACTAAAGCACTAGTAATCACCTACAAACCATGGCCAAAGACAGACCAACCTTGGTCGAGAATACATGTGGATTTTGCAGGACCAGTGGAGGATGTCTACTACTTAATTGTAGTAGATAGCTATTCGAAATGACCAGAAGTACTCAGATGCAAGAGACACAACACAGAGGTCACTATCTCTTTCCTCCATGAACGTTGTTCCCGATTTGGCGTTGTCGATTGCTTAGTTAGCGCAAACGAGACACAGTTCACATCATCTGATTTTATAGAATTCTGCGACAGTTTTCGAATAAAACACATCATTATATCTCCTTATTATCTAAGATCTAATGGGCAGAAAGAACGTTTTGTAGACACTTTGAAAACAGCATTTTAAAAGTTTCAGGAAGACCTTTAGATAGGGTCTTACAACAGTTCTCACAGGATCAGAATCACACGTAACTCGAATACCCCTGAAGCAACGTATCTTTCAGAGATCATGTTTGCGCGAACAATACGACTAATCTTCGAAAAACTACTGCCAAAACAAGCAAAATCTGGTAGCACCACTATCGTCCCCCCAACAAAGTATAACCCAGGAGAAAAAAGTTTTCTTTAGAGCATACGGAAACAATACATCGTTTTGGGAACAGGGAACAATTTACAAAAGAATTGGAAACCCAACCTACATCATTCTATGCCCTGCCACCCCTCACAAGAGACACCTAACTCAAATTAGATGTCGTCGTGATGATGGTGAAGACACACTGCAAGTCGAGGAAGAAGCCAGCGATACGTTATAGGATATGGGCGATATCGAGCCTTCTCAATGAAACCTAGAACAGCGCCGATCGACAAGGAAGAGAAAGGTTACTGAACCCCTTGCCATCGATCTTAAAAGGAAGAAATATTAACGTTTTTTCCTCTGAACAAAAAGCGTTGGAGGGGATTGTTGTGAGGACATACACACCCTTATAACCGCTAAGATTTCGCATTAGGAAAATAACCAGCAAGTCTAGACCGCTCAATGAGAGCTATCCCGGATGTAGTACAGAGACGACTCCCCCACGGACTTACTAACCTTTTTCCGTACCACTAACCCTTGCATTATAAAAATGTTCTTCGTATTCTCACAAAGTCATCATGTTCCTACTTTCACCCTTTCCGGCACCACTACAGTAAGTCTCTCAAAATTCTTTGAACAATGAAGAAGGAAATTTAGTGGCATCGTCAATAACGAGCGAACGACCCTCGTGTGAAAATAAATAGTTATGATGGGGTTCCTACATCTTACCACATCTTTTCCATTAAGAAAGAACATTTCGAAGTAATATTAATTTTCCATAGTCCCGTAAAGTGTACATGTATCCTGGACAACGGTTGTTCATTTTTGGCCAAGCTTTCTGAGACATGTATTGTTCATTTGGTGCCAAAACATAGTTTTTACATGTTGTAACCCTATTTATTATATATCGCTCCATAGACGAACAGTAAAATAAACTGCACATAAGGTCTTTATCCTGCTAGTGACTGGATGGTCCATGTAGATTTTTTCAGTATTTTCTTTTGCAGAGTTTTAGGAATAAAGACTCATTACTATAAACCAGTATTTTGTCGCAGACTAAGTAGATGACTTAAGTAAAATCCTATTCAGCAATTTTCTGCTTTGTATTTTGATAAATCTATCATTCACTGTGTCTTCCCTTGTTTTTTAAAGGTCACCGGTAGTTTATAGATTGCCTGGTATATCACAGTTAAAATAATTTATGCGTCGATTACCATAGCCTGGGCTGTGTCTTTTTGAATGGGGTTTAACCTAGACAGTCAGCCTGCATGTGTAATTTGTTTGGAAAATAGTTATCGGTAGTTCAATGAAAAATCGTTTTCTATCTGACTAGATGGTTCCAAATAAAGTGGGTACTTATTTTGCGAACCATAATCGGTTACAGATTGCTTCTGAGTTGGTCAAATTTTAACGTGTCCAACGTTCAAATAAGGGTGAAATTTCGAGACCGTATATATAATGACAAAACTCTTTTTTATTTATTTCTTCTGTCAGAAGCAGTATTCTTCATAAACAGGCGATTGATTTTTAGAAATATCTAGCATCTTATGTAGCAATCATGCGGCTACAACGCATTGACTAGCGTCGCTAGCAACTGTAGTGTCTAATTCCGAGTTTAAGTGGTTTAGGGTACGATTCATCATTAGCTTCTTTTAAATTTCGTCAAACCCTGACTGGTACTCGGCAGTAAATTTTCAATTTTTATATTTTCCCAAAAGCTATTTAGCTGTTATAATAGTTAGCGAGATTTAAAAGATTGGCAGTTGAATAGTATTGTCGGGCGACGACATATAGCGGCGATTCTATCGGGATCTTGACGTATGCCATTCGTATCTAATACTGGGTAACCCCCCCAAAAAACGGGCCCCAACCTTAATTAAGCCCCGTTTCTTAGTGTTTTGTCTGATTGAAATGAAACTTTGGTCATAACTAGTTTATTCTATTCAAAACATCACATCAAAACACTAGGGTTTTTGGCCCTTTTTTTCTCCGTTCTAAAGCATATGTTCTAAATAGCTTCCATTTAGCTTTTTCTTGGGGGGGGGTCACCAAAGCTTGATATTTTTACTAAAGCTTGATTTATTTATAAGAAGAATTCGCATTTGCTTTCTTTAATTTGGAAATCAAACTCTTTTATGTTCCTGATGATGATAATATTATCGTCATGGTATGTAATGATAAACTCAAGGCATTCTCGCACAGTATCCATAGATTGTTGGAAGGTGAGATGCGCCACATTTACTCCTGACTCCAGTCTTTTATATCTGTAAAGAACTCGATAAGTATTTATACACATGATGTAAGCATTTTCATTTTGGACTGGGAATCATAGATATGTTTCGCCTTAGGATATTTTGAAAGAAAACACGGCCGTTTACTATTGTAAAACTTTCCTGGACTTAGTAAAGGATAATGGAAGCCCATTAATGGTTTATTAAAACCGGTAGAATATCTGGAGTAACACGTATTTCCCTCGATCTTTTTTAATGTAGGTAGAGGAAGCAACCCACTGATTGTATTCTATGTTCGATAGTATACCGACACTTTTCAATCTATCAAGCTCCAGGTTGATTTTTCTATTTTTAAGTCGAAAATTCTGATTCGGATAAAAATATCCTTGCGTATAATCATACTGTTAAAAACGAGAAAATTCGCGATACTCTTTATTACGTAAACATTTAATTTTGTGTTCATAACAGCAGAATAACGTTAGTTCAAAATTCGTCCGCAAGGTTTTTTAATGTGCCGGCAACGACATTCGCTGTTTTCTAACAGCTCAACCTTGTGGGTCTATCCCATGATTCTGCATTTGAATTTAATATTGATAGGTTCGAGCATGCATCTAATTGTATTTTTTTCTCAAGACTTTTTTCAGTTACATATTTATGTAAATATCCTTCATGGTTTCGGACGGTTTTTCCTTAGCCGCATCGATTATTAATTTTATTTTTATTCCATCAATAAGCATTTTTGTGTCCTATTTTAGTACATACCATATATATATATATATATATATATATATTAATGGTCGACCGTTCAGACGACAAATATCCACAAATTGGCTAAAAAGAGAGCAGAATTACCACATTGACTTAGGGTTATGCACGAGTTGTGTTTTCGGGTGGAAAAACAATGAGTTCAAGCAACCAGCGAGAGTCTGCCATAGATATTAGGGTCCTAACGATTAGACGAAGAAAAGATGAGTGTTAAGCTAAAAAATAGACTATCAAATCACGAGGGAAACTTATGAATAAGGATTCGCCAGTTTAAGTACTTTTAAATAGTAAGCAGTTTCACAGTTCCAAGGCCCCTAGACGCTTTTAGAAAAGTTTGGAAAAGGGCAGTTGGGGATTTGAAACATCTAGATTAGAAGTTATTGAATTTTATTTGGAAAGTGTTTTTTATTATGATTATTTTTTAAATGTAACTCTGAGACGTCGGTCGTGGGATTACCTTTAAAGTGCGGCCCAACTCTGCTCCCGGCGACGGGCGATGCAGCCCATGAGGTTTTATAAATATATTGTAAACTTATAAAATAAAATAGTAATTAAATAAATTACAGTATTAATGTATTGAGTATTAAATAGCATGAATTGGTGTTATAGTTAGTAAAAGTCCAAACATTTAAATCAATATGCGAATTACATAGTTATTAACTGAACCTGAAGAGCAGTTTAGCCAAGCTAATCATATATATTTTACGAGTGTTATCATGTAATGTCATTTAATATACCTCACAGTACATATATGCTGTCCTTTAGACCGCCGTTAAAGAGTCCTTATATCATTACGGTTGATACATGCACTGTGGCGTTTCATACCAGCAGTAGTTTTCATAGTTCTTTATATAATGATATACTTGTCATTACAACCATGTGGCATTTACTTACATCATAGAAAACGTATTGTAATAGAATCGAGAGGACTCTAACCTAGCAATGCCAATCACTTATTCGATATCGGTATACATTTCACTCCGCTATTTCCAACTTGGGGCACTAAATAAATATACCATGATCGACAACACGCGATACAAGACCAATCAATATACATCACAATTACATAATAATAGGTCCAAGCATTAAATGAACAAGTAAAAAATGGTTGGAATCTCTATATTTTCTGTAGGCACTTGTACATAAAATCATAGTTGTATGCGTTCCATTTATGTTATTCGAAGATTTTCGTCGTTCTATGAATCGAAGTGATTTTATTTTTTATGTATTATTTTTGTTGCTACGAGTTTATTTCAATAAAACTTCTATCTAGACCTGACCTGTGTCTATCAAACTATGTCTTGAAAAATATTCTAGCAGAGAAATATAAAACCTGCATTTCACCAAAATATTTTAAACACACTTTTAAGTTCACATTGATTGTACATCGCAGTTATTGAACAGAGTTGCAAGTTTATTGCATTTGCTTGCGAACCAAAAGTCGTGAGAAATACACGTCTGCAATTCCCTTCGGCTATAGAATTGTTAATGTAATGGGACGAAAATAATAGAGACCCCGCTGTTTCAAGACATTGATATGTTTTCCCGACTTGGTGTATACCTGAAGGGAACATTGCAAACAAAAGACATGGTAGGAATGTCTTGTGAATATTTTATTCATGCTACTGTTACGCTGTAGTCAATTAAAACATATTACATGCTGCGATAGAGGTTCTCTTGTTCGTCTGCTCCATTATGCAGATATCGCAGTGAAAAGAATGTTTCAGCTTGTCACTGTCGCTGTTATAAGTTTTAATAAGCCTCATATTTAAAGATATCTGCCAACATCAATTTCAATTAAATAAAATACTGCAAATTGAAGTTGTCATTTACATACAGCCAACAAACACCTATCACTTGTAATAGATTTATCCTCGAATTACATTCGTATAACAACTTAAGATGTCGACAGTAATTTCATGCAATTTTCTCTGGTTGCATTACATCGGTTTTGAATATTCATGCAAAGTACCTGAACATGAAATTAACAGTAACACCTTTATAGATAAATATTGAGTAATAAATAAGCCGTTATCCTCTTGGTGCCAGCCGGACTGTCGTTTTAACATATGACGTAACTGAGTAAAACGTAGTTATATTTCTTCAGATAAAGTTTATTTTTTAAATAATTGTAATTCTTACAAATAGTAAAAAGGTTATAATAAAATAGTTTGTTAATGTCAGCAAATATAGCAACTTCTAATCCAATAAATGCATATGACGGTTTCTCTAATTCTCTGCATTTAAAGTTATAATGTTCCTTTATGATTCTGCACACCATATTATCTGGATAAAAATAACGGAAATAATCCATTAAAATATATACATTTCTATAAACGCTGTTTCGATGTTTAAACTACTACACGTTTATTTATCACATATATATATATACATATATATATATATACATATATATATATAATCAAACCCAATCAGAGTATTTGCTTTGAGCATTATTTCCATTGAAATCCGCCAGTAAACACTACAAATTGTTAGTAACTGCGTCCTTTATATTTGCATGTATTGCTTTTGGTCTGATTTATCTATAATATTATTCCAAAAGGTTTTGGCGTATGCATGTAATATATTCTCACTGTCATCTAACACCGTTCGCTGTATATTAAGTAGTTTCTAATATTGAGAGATATATCCTGGGCAATTTGTAAATCTTTAAACAAGTTTAAATTAAAAAAAAATAATCCTAAGTACTGCATTGGGAAAATATTTTGCTTGTAAGTCCTAAATCTGCAGTAGTTTTCTACCTATTGCTAGAACCATCGGTTCTTTACTAGTGAGAATTCCTTCGGGCAATGATAAAAAAGGAGCACTTTAAATCTCATAGCTCCCCACTGGGTTAATCAAAATACAAATTAATTTTTTTTGGTTTTGTTTTCAGAAATTAAGAGGCCCCTTTCTTCAAGCTCCTAACACCACTAACATCTAATCTCTATATAAGATACATAGATATTCGTATAGCATTTTCACTCTCTTTAGGTCTCAATGCTGTGTGTTTATTACGAATATGTTGTCACTGTGTATGTATGCCGGCGCATTTGTCTCGAAATTAAAACTATATATTTATTTTCTTATTAAAATTTGCAATTTACTGAACAAATACTACGCGATTCTTATACGTATATACGCATCTCTCTTGCCCCTTATCACTCTACGCTAGTTAAGTCGCTCTCTAAGCTGTTTATATTTTTATATCTCAGTGAGCATTTCGAGACAGTTTAACCCTATTCCCAGTTTTATTATTCAATTATTATACGTATTAAAAAAATTCAAAGTAGATGGTATTATTCTATATGTAATCTATAATAATCCTCAGTTCTTTTTCAGTTACTCTTCCCGTAGCTTTGTTTCCTCTTCCCATGCATTTTTTTTCGAATTATATCCCTCCATTCATATTTAAAATATGATAGCAATTGGCTTGGTTCAACCTAGATAATTATAAGAAAACATGCTGTATTAATTTTTAATTATATGATATTTAAAGTTTATACACATGGATTTAAAGTTATACTTTTTTGATGAGAGAATACAAGTCTTTTTTTTTGTAACGAAGTGTTATCATCGGTTTTTAAACCTACAGCTGCTTTTTTGCTACGTAAGTTTTTTTTTATTACCGTAAACTTGTCGTCTTTTGTTTTTCCAAAAGATATAGTATTCTCTATTTTACTGTCTGGATAATAAACGCATTTTTATAAAATTTGAAAACAGAAAGCGACCAGAATATTTGAAAAACAAATGAAATCTGCCACGTCTGATAGTTTAAGCAGCGATGACAATATTCCAACAGTGCAATAAAGTCGATATTGTTTGCTCACTAATTTCGATATCATACAACTCTAAAAATAAAGCGAAATATACTTGTAAGTACAGCAAATACCGTAAAAGACATTGCAAATAAGAAAGAAGAAAATATCATCGCAGTGAATAGAAAAATAAATAAAGACAGAAATGGTTCAATCCTCAATCATTCTTTAATCGCCTGGCCTCAGCTTATTATTTCTGTATGTTAAAAGAAACATATTTATCAGCAAATGAGCATCTCAAATACACAGTAATATAAGAGAGTAAAATCGTTGGTTTCTTATACGATATCAAGTTCATATCAAATGCCCTAGTTTATTATATTGCACTTGGTACCATTTCTGACATTTTATTGCGAATCTGTTATTTATCTACAAAATGCTATGCTAATTCTGTGAGCTATATGAATAGGCTCGTAATTTCGATTAATTTACAGTCAGTTATAACGATCCTGATTAACGCAAAATGATTTCCAATCCCTCAAAATCACATGTAAATGATTTCCGAAGTCTTCTATTAATATTCAACTAGTAGGGAAACCCAGAATTACCCGAGTATTGGCCATTTTCATTGTGTAACATATATCAATAACACAATAACAAAGACAAAGTAATTATTTTCTTCAGGACAGGTTGCATTTTAACACGTGCTGCTATATCTAAGATATTAAGCAGTGTGATAATCTCAAGTCGTGCCGCACTTCCCACATTTATTTGATAAAGGACCCTCACTCTTACCCACTATGTCCTATAAGAATGAGGGGATATCATCTGGGGCACTTGTCTAACTAATAAAGTCGCCTACCCATGTGATGATAATCTCAAGTCGTCTCCTACTCAACACTATAATTTTAAGAGGAATGGCGTAAAAACCATTAGCAACCCCCAGCCTAACACCCCTACTTCAAAAAAGAAGGAGATAATGCCTGGGAGGAATGTCTCATTAAAGACTCGCCAATCTATATGACGATAATCTCAAATAATGTCCCACTTACCACTATAATTTGAAGAGGAATGATGTTATCACCTGAAATTACCGCGCGCCTTACTATGGTCCACTTTACTCGAAAAAACAGGAGATGATAATGTCTGAGAGGATTGTCTCATTTAAACACACGCCAATCTATGTTATGAAAATTTCAAGTTGTTAGCAAAATATTACCTTAATTATGAAATTGGCGTCATTACCAAAAGTTACCCCTTCCTATCTTCCTCCCTGTACTCGATTAAGTGGGAGGAGATAATGTATGGGGGATTGTCTCATTAAACACTCAACAATCCATATGATGATAATCCCAAGTTTCCTCCATTTCCCACCATAGTTTTAAGAGGAATTATGTCATCACCAGAATTACTATCTAACCTCTTACCACCCGCTACTCGAATAAACAAGGGGTGATAGCTGGGAGAATTGTCAAAATAAAACAGTCGCCATTCCATGTCATTCAAACCTCAATTCCCCCCCAATCTACCAACATGATTTGAAGAGGAATTACGTTATTATTGGTATTTACCCCTGCAGTCTATCACCTACCACTTACTCAAATAAAAAGGAGATATTGTCTGTAAGGATTGTTTCATTCAAACTCTAGCCAATCAATGTTTCATTTAAACTCTTGCCAATCCATATTAGGATAATCTGAAGTTGTCTCACACTTAGCACGATCATTTGAAGAGGAATTACGAAATCATCGGAAATTACACCACCTGGCTATCAAACCCTAATTAAATAGATAGAAGGAGGTTTTGTTTAGGAGCATTATCTTATTTATACACTTGTCAAACAAGATGAGGATAATATAAAGTTGTCTCCCTTTAAGACAAAATTTGAAGACGAATTACGTCATCACACCAAATTAGCTCCACCTGCTTATAGCCTCCTTACTCAAATAAAGATAAGTAGATAATACCTGGGAGAATTCTCTCATTTGGACACTTTCAAAACTATGCAAAGATAAGCTAAAACTGTCCCCTCTTGATCACTAAAATTTGAGGATGAAGAAAATCATCACCGAAAGTAACGCCCCTATTACTCTCACCCTCCTACTGGAATCAACAGGAGTTTTATTGTCTGAGTTAAACAATCGCCAATCCATGTGAGGATAATCTTATGTTATCTCTGACTTCACACAATAATTAAAGCAGAACTTACGTCATCGCAGGCTTGGCGAATAGATAAGTAGAAAATGCATGGGAGTATTGTCTCATTAAAACACACCAAACCATGTGGTGATAATCTTAATTTGTCCCCCAATTAAGACGATAATTTGAAAAGGAATAACATTATTATCGGAGGTGAACCCCCCTGCCTATGACACTCCTAATCGAATAAAAAGAGAAAAATTCTGGGAAGATTGTCTAAAGTTACCACCATATTTTGAAGAGGAATGACGTCATCACCGGAAGCTTCCACCCTCTGCATATCACCCGATACTTACTCGAATAAAAAGGAGGAGATGATATCTAGGAGAGTTTGTCTTTTTTGATCTCTCGGCTATCTATTTGAAGAGTATCTCGAATCTTCCCCACCTTAACACTATACTTTAACATGAAAGGCGTCATCACCAGAAGGTACCCCCGATTTCTATCACCCTTCGACTAAAATAAACAGGAGGACATAATGTCTAGAAGGAGTGTATCATTTTAACACTCGCAAATATACGCGAGGATAATCTCAAGTTGTCTCCTACTTAACACCATAATTTGAAAAGTTACACCCCTTGCATATCACCCATTGGTTATTCAAATAAACAGTAGGAAATAATAGATAATCACAACTGCCGGTGATATATGCAATGATAATCTCCTGTCCTAAACCACCTTCACAAAAATAGAAATAAAAATTGAAGTTTTTCTGATTACTATATAAATAGAAAGGCTTAATATAAAAAAAAATAATTAGAATAAATGACACATGCGCAAAAAGATAAACATGATGTCTAGTTGGAATGAGAAATTTTCATGTAAATTTGCTGATGTCTGCTTATTCAAGCATATAATTAAAAGTATCCCGCTGTAAACCATCCTTGGTGCATGAATATTATTTCCTGAAGTTTAATCACATACATACCTCTGCTGTGTTTTTCATATATATATATATATATATATATATATATATATATATATATATATATATATATATATATATATATATATATAACTACTTCCTATATATAACTACTTAATTTACTCACATTAATCGCCGTATATATTTTATAAATTACTATATATATATACATGTATATACATATATATATATAAATATATATGGACATACTATTTTGATTTAAGACGTTTTGTCTCTACTTATGAATAACCTCGATATACAGCACTTGTGTTGATGGACGGCAGTTCTAAACTCTGGTCATGGGAATATGTGTGTGTGTGTGTGTGTGTGTGTGTGTACATATATAGTTATAGAAATATATGGCAATTCCACCACAAAGAATATTCCGCGTTTTATTCGCGTGAGAATTCGTCAGGAATATTCGTCAGAAATAGTTGTGCATGTGTTTGTTGCATAAATATTTTCATAACTTTCTACTAAGCTCTACCTATGTATTGGGCACTGTTGTGTACTAGAAATTTACGCAAAATATTATATCATCTTATATTAATTTATGTGATAAAATTAAATAGTAATATATACATATATGCACACACACACACTCACACACACACAAACACACACATACACACATATATATATATATATATATATATATATATATCCGATGGTTGTAGCTTCAATCCCCTGTTTGAGAAAGGTCGAAGTCAAGCCACACTGATGAGCCGTGGTATTCAAAACATAACGTATGTAAATGACTATATATATACATATATATATATATATATATATATATATATATAGAGAGAGAGAGAGAAAGATATATATATATATATATATATATATATATATATATATATATATATATTGCTTTCCTTTTGACACAACTATTACTATAATGAGTTAGGTCGTTTTTTTCATCAAAATTAGAAATATATTCAAATGTTTACCAGTTATGGGCAAATAGCTCAACTCCATTGCGTATGCTTTGTCAACGGCAAACGCTAAGAGAGTAAACCTCGGCAAAAATCTTAATTTCGTCTAAATAATCGCATGGTAAAGCACTGCAACACCTTTTCGGAAACTCGTTGAGATAGGCTCGTTCCGACAGTATTTGATTGCTATTCCGTTGGACTTTGTCTGCACGCCGAGAGTGGGACTCTGGTACTGAGCAAAATTATATCTCCTTATTACTCGCGCAAGCTTGTATTCACAGTTCAATTCCAGTTTCGAATTGTACAGCCAAAGCAGAGGACTCAGTGCACCAAACAAGATCCAGAATCGCATTATTTTATTACACAGACGTATATATCATACATCAGCGATGTTCCATAACTAAGGACTCTTATATTTAATTCCGCCGAAGGGATTAGAAGAAAAAAAGATGTGACGAAAAAAGCATACCTGGAATTGGGGGACGTGGCCGGCTCCTTACTCTCTCAGGATAACGTTTTGTATTTGTGGTATTCTGGTTAGAATCTTTTTCGTCTTCAGGCCCGCTGAGTTAATTAAGGCAAACATTTAAGGCAGAAACAAAAACACACAACACAGCTAGCAATATAAATTATATATATATATATATATATATATATATATATATATATATATATATATATATAAAGTTATCTTAACTGTTTATTTTACAAACAAAATATTACAATATAAAATAGGTTCATTCAATCTTTGAAATAATATGGATACTCACGAAGGGATGCCTGCGCATGAAATTCTTGTGGCAGGACGCGTGCAATCTCCAACCCCGCCTCTCCTGGGTCCACACTGTTAATGCCAGTGGCAAGTTAAGTATATGTACAGAAAGCCTGGAAAGAAATGCCGGGATAAGTGGAGTGCAAATACAGCGCCTAGAATTCCCAATTTGTCATCAGTCTGGTACCAACCACGCTCGACGTTGCTTAACATGGGTGATCTGAAGAGATCCGGTGGGTCAACGCGATTATGTCTTATATGCTACAATATAGTACAAAAGAATTACAGATAATAATTTATTTTTCACGATTAGCTCTTTAAAACTTACAAACCCTCACTTGTGCTGATTGAAGGGGGCCACACCCTCTTTCCATTTACGGAGGGATAAAAATATACGTCCAACCCCAGAGCTGTCCAGTATCAAAGGAGATCGATATATGTATATATTATCATAATAATTAAATATCTACATAGACTAGTATTTCATCCGGGAATCTTCAGTGCAGGGTGTCACGATTAACAACTGTCGACAGATTTGAACCAGACAACACGAGCCATCTTTGGCTCGATTGGCAAAGACCCTATCCATTCGGCTACCATTAACCGCGAGAAATAATATTAAATTTTAACATTTTAAATATTCTTTGCGTCACTCACGGTGATTTAACCTTATACGATTATCTATGCATATATATATATATATATGTGTGTGTGTGGGTGTGTGTGTGTGTTATATGTGTATAGGGTACCTGTGTGTGTTTTGGAGTCATCGACTGTGTGTATGTGTCTATGAAGAAAAAGAGGGAGATCAAGATGTTATCAGAATTACCATATATACGAGGTATTAGTCCAGGAACTAAATTTATGAACCATGTCAGCCAATGGCCATTGGGATTCCTCTTTTATATAGGATCTAAAAAGTGATATCCATCGTAATCTCGTTTGGAAACATTGATTACTGGAAAATGTTTAACTTTTCCACTAACCAGATGCATCAATTTTAACATACACTCAAACACACACACACGCACACATACACACGCTTACATGTATATATATATGTATATATATATATATATATATATATCCCTAACATCTGATCTTGATAGAGGGAAGACTAAAACTTGGTGCTATTATTCCTAATAATCTGAAATAACAGGGGAAGGGTAGATTTGATTCCAACTCTTTCTGATATGTTATACTTCCCCTCTTTCAAAAATAGTGTACGATTATGAATATCTCCAGTATAAAATAACCCTTGTACACTGTGAAAATTACTTTAACTATGAAAACTAAAGAAATGAAATATAACATATGTGAAATATTTCGAATTAAGTTTCCTCCTGCTATTATTTCAAATCATTTGCAATCATAGCAACAATTTCTAGTCTCCCCTCCATCAAAGGCAGAGTTTCGAGGGGGGTGGCATACCAAATATTTAATAATAAATATGCCAAACTAGGAAAAAAAACGATTATGATTGAAACATTTTAGGGCAATTAAAAAGTGCCAAAATGGGTTATGGATAATGAAGAGTTTCTTAATGTGTGACCTGAAGGTCAAACGCTATTTAGCCCACTACACAAGTAAAGTCATTTATTTTCCAACGATCTATCATTCGTACAATTCTGATAAAAACAGTCGCTGGGATTAAGAACTCATAAACTTACTATAAGACATGGTATATATATATATATATATATATATATATATATATATATATATATATATATATATATATGTATATATGTATATATATATATGTATATATACACGTGTGTGCATGTGTGTGTGTGTGTGTGTGCTAGCAGGCCGCTCGGCCTTGCCCAGTTATCAAATATTTTGTAATGTGATACTTTGATTAATTCTGATTTCGTATATAGCATATATTTACTAGCTGGGGTACCCGAGTGTTGAAAGGTAGTGTAGTAAGACTTTGGAGCAACCAAGCCATAAAACATATTTCTATCGATCGACTTCCAATGCGAGCGAAAAGAATTAAAACCTGCCAATCCATAAAAAAAGCAAACAGCAACGAGCGCCGCAAAAAAATAATTATTATTATCAGCAGTTGCTAGGCTCGAACCTGTAACGATACGAGGAGGAGGGGGGAGGCAATAGAATCAGATTAGTCGTATGCTCTACGCCGCCCATACAACGTTACAGGTCTTCGAAACACCGCCGTTAAAACATATATTGAGATGTAATCGCCCCAAACAATAAGTACGAGAAAAACTCACCACCAGAAGTGGGGTATGAATGTAAGCAGGTATTCTTCGGATACTGAACACGCAAGCGAACTTCTTTAATGCTGCCTCAGTCTAGAAAGATTTCTCGTCATGCTCTGTTACAACGAAAAATGACTTGAAAATAATTTAGTTTTATGAATAACCAAGACAATTTCGTATTAACGGAAAAAATGATTTGTTATGATTTATTAAAAGGAAAATAAATTAGCAGTTACGATGTCTAAAAGTCAGATTACGTAACCCTCGAAATAAAATAATATTCTGTTTTGATGAAAAATGCCTAATGAATAATACAAAGTTTAAAACTTTTTAATCCTGCTTTCTTTTTGTTTATCTTCATTGGATTGGCATTTTTGTTTCTTTTTTTGTAAAAACTTATTCTTCTGTTTACAAAATTATCTGATAAAAAAACGAAACAAGGAAATTATTTATCTGCCGTTATTACAAAACAACAGTCTAAAAAAACCTACTCTTACGTTTATTCGAACGTGAAAACTAAGGCTTAAGAGGCAACCTCCTAGTCGACTGGAAAACGAAGCTGATATTAAAATTAGGTGGGATTTTTTGTTAGTTAAACCAATTAAAAAAAAAAAACAACACTTCACGCATGCGCAGTCGTTAAGAAGTCGTTTGGAAAAAATCAATTTTACTGATCCTCCCTTCGTTTAAAAGTGTATCCTTATCCGAGTAACTGATTATTTATTCAAATCCTTACATATTATCGGCGGGGGGGGGCTCTTTCAGTTGGTACCAGTCTCGACCCAGTACAATGCGACTGACAAAAGTTTTAGCGAGACATACAAACATGCATACATACGTGCATATATCACAATAGGAAAATGCGAGAATGAAAACTAATATTCTAAAGTGTAAACACGGAAAATTAAAGGACTAAGTGTTTAACCTGGAAAAGATAAGGACAAGATATTCTAGTAAAAACGATAATAATTTTATAACTTAAAATATTGCAGTATAAAGAAGTAATTTTATAATGTAAAATTGAATTAAAAAAAAACACTTATGCTGCAATATATTGTTACTTACCTTTTCGCGACAGCAATGAATTAGTAGCAACACTAGTCGCTGAAACGACGTGGTTGCTATGGAAACAATCATAAAAACGTCGCTCACCTCCCTAAATTCATCATAACTTTTGTTTTAAGGAACGATTTTTTTTCGCAATATAACTGAGTAGGTTATCTATAAACTGTAATGATTGCTTGATATTTGGTCGAAGAATAGTGAGCGGTGAAGCTTTAATGCAGTTCTATATGTATAAAACTGCCAACTAACCTTTTATTTAAATATTACCGTGGTTGAATGATACATACATTCACACACACACACAAACCGACCTTTGAGATTTATATTATAGACTAGCCTGGATTCCCGACGCTACCCGGGGGGGTTTGAGCGAGAAAAAATGTTGTAGTATGCAGGCAGGTTCGAATCCGTCCCCCGAAGGAAGAAAAGAATGTGAAAAAGTGACGTCTTTGCTGTTGCGTCTATCTCCAAACCAGTAATGGCTAAGGGTAAAATTAACGCTAGTAAATCGAAAAGAGGAGATGACTTTCGAAAATTTCGGCGAAGTAAGCGACCCCTCTTAGTAGACAAATGTCCACTGTAGGTTGAAGGAATTAGTGTTATTAGCAAATTTGCGTGAAAGTCTATCGCCTTTGTCGAAAATTCTAAGGAGACATACATACATAGATACATACATTTAAATGGGAAGGTGCAAATTATATAATAGATTATATTGGACCCAATATATAGTAATGATTTAAAAAGTTTGCAAAAATCGAAACCAAACGTGTAGCTTACGATTTACTTTTTCCTTTCACATTAATGCATGAGCTATATAGACATGTTTGCAGCAAGGCTAAAATTTAAAAACATTAATGAATAGCAATTACGTTACGCTTTTGCACCGATTTTCCCAGCTAAAATTCCAATATCAAGTTTAGCGTGAAATCAAATACCTTATATATTAATTTATATGACAGTAGACCAAAAACTTACAGACAAGTAGGCAAAATTTTTAAACATATATATGGAATAGCTGCATGAATATAATTACACGTAAAAGTAAACTAAACGTTATCGTCAAATAGGAAAACCGAAAAAAATAAACTGAATGTTTAAAAGAATATTCCAATTAGCCAGATATTTTGCAGATGAATGCAATTCTACGACTCATATATTACAAATGTGTATTTTCTTTTTAAATAAATAGTTTTTAATATGAATATCAATACGCAAAACCTTAAGTTTTTATATATATATATATATATATATATATATATAAATTTATATATATATATATGCGTGTGTGGATGAGTGGGTGGTTGTGTGTATTAACGTATCTATACTATAGCTAAATTGAATATTCAAATGCTCATAGCTTGGGTTCTATGAGACGAAACTACATGGATATTTGCAACCTTTTTTTGCAGATTGCAATTCTATTTTTGGCTTAAAATTTTATTACAATTTTTTAAAAAAGAACCTACTTTTATTTCAAACCGATAAAATGTGCCTAAGTTTATCAATATTTTATTTGCATTTGAGTCACCACGTATTAAGGCTCCGGGGCAACTCGAGGATAAGGGTTAATTGGTATATATTAGTCATTATGATTATAATGTAGTAAACATATGTAATAGGAATTTTGTAAATTGGATACCTAGGGAGACGGTTTACCAAGAACTTGTTCACGTTGGACTTGAAGACAATCAGATTGCAATAAGCTGGGAAGCAGGCAAACGGAAGAGAATTCCCCAGGCGTACACTTCTAAGAAAGAAGCCTTGTTTATGGAATCTACGTTTAGGTTTGGCACAGATAAAGAGTGTGGAAAATTGTTGATAGTGCTTTGGACTAGACAAGTGATTTTAGTAAAATTTTGGCAAGGGGGGACCATAGAATGTAAGTTCAGATGAGCACTTGCCAGGAAAATAAGGATAAAAAGCGACAGTCTCGCAACGTCTCTTCTGTGGGAAAGAGGCTGCAGGAAAGAGAAAAGTACATCCTTCACTACGCTACGAAGTCTATTTTGAACTCTGCCAAGACAGGATGAGATGCTTCCAGCAGATCCTGCCCAGATGTGGCAATAGTACTCTATCCTTAGCCGAACCTGGCTTTTATATAGGTATATAATTGCCTCAAGAGTGATATATGTACTGCAGCGATAGAAGAAGCCCTTCATTTTTTCCAGCGACTTGGCAATGGATTTCATATACATGTTTCATTTCAGATAAGGAGTAAAGGTAAAGTCAAGAAGGTTGTCAAAACATAAAGCCTCCCCAAGACGAGAGCAATTCATTTCAATTGATGATAGCCGGGCATTAGAGAGTTGATGGTGTAAAGATAGAAGCTTGGTTTTAGATGCATTAAAAGTAACCAGCCACTTCCCCCCCATTGTACAAACGGCTCAATAGCAGAGGAGAGATATCAGAGAGAACTTGGCCATTTACGGTCTTTACAGTGCTACCATAGATCGTAGTGTCATCAGCATAAATGTCTAGGAATGATGTGAGGATGTGATTTGGAAGATCATTGGTGTAGACCAATTGCAGGAAACGAAACCGGATATATTTGCCCTACGCAGAACTGGTATAGGGCCAACCACTTCCCTAGATGAGTTCGCAGTTAAAGGATGCTGTAACTTAACATCTAAATCTGACCCCCAAGATAGCCATAGGTATGGAATATATGCCTACATTAAAGATGCCTTTCCGTGTAGTAAGGATATGTCCAGATAATATTATAATTTGTCTTATACGTTCTTCCGGGTTGCATCTGCTTACACCACCGCATTTATATTTGTCCTCTGTCGCGCACACAACAGCGGAGTTACTATCTTTAATAGTATATCTGAAAAAATTGACCACATCTTATCTGCTCATCTTTCGGCTAACATTCACATCTTTGATGACTTCACTGTCCACAATGTGGAATAGCTGAGCCACTGAACCAAGACAGCTGATGAGGGGAGGTTCTGTCATGATTTCGACATTGCCTTGGACCTAACCAAAAGTGTTCACGAACCCACCTGTGTGCCCGATACTAGTGGCCACTATGCAAGCCTTCTAGACCTTTTTCACACAACTTTACCTTGGCAATGTTCATGTTCCGTTCTATCTCCTCTGGGATCTTCCGACCACTCGGTTGTATTAGTTAAAATAAAAATGAAATGTAATATGTCTTCACATGCACTTCTCCACTCTGGTCCCCTTTTACTAATCTTTCACGAAAAACACCGATCAAGCTGAAACCACTGTCAAAAGGTTTCCCTACCTTTTATCTGTGCCTAAATAAAAACGTAAATTCCATGAACAAATCTTCTTTCTTAGAAGTGCTCGGCTGCAAAGCAATTTTCTGTTTGTCTGTTTCCCACCTGACTAAAACTTGTATGTATTCACGTCCAACTTAAACTTAAAATTCCTGATAAACCACCATCTTAAGTAAGACACTTTAGTAAATCTCCATTCCTAACGATTATTACAATATTATCCCATTGATTACTGTACATGAAATAACGCTTATCTTCGAGTGGCTTCCGGGCCTTGATAAGAGATTACTTCCATGTTCAAAAAAACACAAGATCAAGAGATATGATCAATTTTTTTCTGCAGGCTATCTACCGTTTTTCTGCTCCGGTTGTCTCCTCTGTGGCAGGGCTAGGATATTAATATATATATATATATATATATATATATATATATTTATATATATATTTATATATATATATATATTTACATATATATATATATATATCATATATATATATATATATATATATATATATATATATATACATATGTATATCCGTGCGTGTTTTTAATATATGAGAATGACGATTTGTCCAACTTATGTGTATTTTTCGGTTATAGAGCCTACCCGCGTTTTCATGTCTCGTTTTATTGCTTGATTTAAGTAGTTTTTGGATTTCAGATGGCATATCTGTTGTGCTTGTTTGAAATTTAATATTTTAATATTTACGCCTGCGTTGAATTCATGAGTATTGCAATTTGTTTCTATGCGCTGGGATTATTGCTTATGTTATTTATGGTAGACGTGTACCAAGGGCTTTTAACAAGTAGCGCAATCAGACTTCTTCAAATTGTTTGATCTAGCTGAAATTTGGAAAGGGCAAATATTAATATCTCTATTGTTAATTTAGGTAAATACAATTGTGAACTAATTTTGATTCCTTATTAGAGACGTCTTTGGATGAAATATCGTTAGTATGCCTTATAGTATTAATACTAATATTGTAAATTTAAACAGGAACGGTAATTGTCGAAAACAACGTAAGTTTTTTCCCCCTTGTCCTGTCATTAAGGAAGGTGAGCCAATCATTTCGGTAGATCGATGCGTCACTATTCGACAAATTGCAAAGAAGTCAAGATGGTGAAATCATCTTCTGAACGTATTATTTATCACATATTATTCATGCATATTACGCTTATTATATGCATTTCCTGCCTACCGACATTTTCTTAGTTCAGTACTTGAATGAAAACGTTTCAAAAACTGATGAAACACCATAACCCCAATGTGTGTCACTTTGATCCTGAGAGCAAAGCCAGGTCAATGCAATTGAAACACTTCGTAACTTCACCTCAAATGTTTCTCTTTTCGATTAAATAAAAAGAAGATATAAAATTAATAGGCGTATGCATTAATGTAGGTCTGTTTTGAAGCAGTAAATAATTGCATTTAAAATAATTTTCAAAATAAGGTTAAAAGTTACCAGAATATTTTTTTTTTCAAAATCTGTATTTATTTAAATAATCCAGCTCAAACACAAGATAAATCCGAAATAAATTGGGATTTATATCTCGGTATATGTGTCACTGGCAACGTGTGTCGCTTAAGTAATATCAAGTTTTAACGAACATAAAACAAGACAAAACACTAAATAATAAATATTTTATATAGTTATTATTCCTTTTCATTCGGAATTAAATCAAAAACATGGAAATTAAATGTAATAACATCAATATAATATTTAATTTCATATACAAATAACTATATACACACGTCGATCAATTTATCGGATACGTTTTTAGTATTCACCGTTTGATAACTCTTCCTTTGTTTTCGTTCTGTGTTTAGTATTTACTTTTAAATTATCACGAATATCTTTTGAATTTTTCATTAGAATAGATTTACTGATTAAAAATTAGAACTAGAACAATTATTCCGATATGTTTATAATTTTAAGTTAATGCGTATTCATTAACAATAACTGTTTACGAGATATCTACGTAAACGTATATATTTTTTCTGTTTACGTTTTTATTATCACGATTATATCTTTAATTATTATTCAAGTAAAGATAAACAGTTCAAAATACACTTAAATACTTATCCTCATGTTTTTTTTTATTGTTATAATAAAAGCTGTAACGTAGGTTCTATATAAGAGTTGGTGTCTATTCATTATAAACCAGTTGAAGGGCGTATGTTACAAGTAACTACTTTAAACTAAGTGTAAATTACATTATATTCATGGATGTTTGCAAATTCTATCCAAATTATTAAAATATTAGCTGGACGTCCGGCGTTGCCTGGAGCTACAATACGCTTAAGTATGATATTTTAATTAATGCAGAGTGCGTAGGTATTATTATAGAATCAGTCGTTTATTGATTATTATATTACGAGGAATAATTTACTCGGTTGACAAATCTGCAAAGAGAACATTTACAAAAATATTAATAATGATAACGTCGTTCATCAAATTTCATATGTGTTTCTTTATATAAATATATATACAATATCACTTCACTTGGTATTTTGGCTCGAGGAAATACCCTGGAAATGTCAATTTACATTAAATATTAGTTTTAAAATATGCAAACAAACGAATAATTGGCGGCGATTTTAAATGGAACCTCTACTTTTAGCGTAAACTGAAGATATTAATAAGAAAAAATGAAAATAAAATGGTGAGGTACACCCAGGTTTAAACAAGAATCATTCGATCTATAATCGAATGCTCTACTACTGAGCTATATCTCCAGATGCAATAAATATGTTTTAAGGAAAAATGATTTGCTGACATTATATTATTTCCCTTGCCGGTGTAACGTAAAGCATTCCTCTATAAAAATTAATTATTCTATAAGAGATAAAGACTATTTTTAAGATCATATTTTTTTCGATTTTTGACCTTCTGTACAAAATATATCTGCAGGAGACTGCATGACAAACAAATTACTATTTTTGACCCTATACGTGAGGAAGTCCCCCCCACACACACATAAAGTGATATGTATATAAAAGTAAGTTTTATATCGTATTTACGCATTTATGTTACCGTGCTGAAGTAAGAACTTTATTATTTAGAAACCCATTCTTAACATGAGGAGAGCATGTGTTTTGTGGCCGAATTGTATTTCACCTAATAATCTAATAAAGTATAATGTAAAACTTGAATTTAATTTGAAAATACTATTTAAAAATATATGTGTAAGCTACGTTCATATCGTTAAAATATTTGTGCAATTTAATTTATAATCGTATATTTTTTTAATGTATTTGATTGAAAATAGTGGAAAATCTACAGTTTTAGTAAAAATGTAATGTTATGTTCAGGTTGATGTTCATCATTAAATAAAACGCTTTGCTCTTGGATTTGAAAGCGATGGTTCTTACTTTACATAATTTTAATATAAGCAATATTAGTATTGGTAGATATAAAGTTGATAGGAGAAAGACCGAAAATAAAGCAACCGCCACACAAATCCATGATGAAATTGTTGAAAGTCTGGTATTTATCGGAGTTGATAGGGGAAATGGGTGAGTGTACAAGTTTTTATAGGGAATGTAGAGAAAAATAAACAGGGAACTATGGATAAATTTACAAGAGCATCATTAATCTTTTACAAACGAGACACTATATGAATGTAAATGTTTGCCACATGGAGTTCTTCCTCATAATGATGCAACATGTGCTGTTCAGTCAAGGAAAATGGTGGATGTTTTGTATGAATCCAAAAGACATCACTAATGCCAATATTGCTTGTGAGGTTGCAATTTTAGTAGCAGAGCCGTTTTTACAAATATGGATGGTTTAGCAAAAGGTTCTACAACAGTCAATGCCCTCTTTCCTGGAGAAATTATTCTATAATTATTGTCATGATTTACCCCAAATATTAATTTTACTACAGCAAGTAAAATAAAAATAAATATGTCCAAGAAACCCAAGAATAGATAATGTCGAGATCGTAAACTATATATTATTAAAGCTAAATTTCACGGTAGGATTTAATGCAGGAACATGTGATGTAAAAGAATATGAATACACTCAGCGCTTCCTCTATACTAGATTATTATTTGTTGGTTAAGCCATAAATATAACTAATAAGCCAACATGAGAACAGACGTCGATGGTGGGCAAAATTCAGGCTATGAACACCAGCTTGGACTTCAATATCCATGCATTACACTAAGTCACCGGGCTATTACTAAAAACACCAGAAAGTCCGCCTATCTCAGCGTTATAGAAATCTTTTGCGAACATATCAATATTTTTATTCGAACAGATTATTTTATTCGAAACTAGATTTACCCACTGTTGCCCTGTATAAAATGTAACGTGTAATTCTATCAGAAAAAAATGATGTTAAAAAACGGAAAGAAATTAAATAATGATAATGCAAGCAGTGCGTTTTTCTAAACAATTTACTTCTTGTAAGTAAACAATATATGTAAACAATACTGTGTGTATAATAAACGTACTATATATATATATATATATATATATATATATATATATATACATATATATATAAATATTTTTTTACTATAATAATTATTAAATACCTACTGACACTAGTGTTTCATCCTTTCGGGAATCTTCAGTGCAGGGTGTCACGTCCAGTCGAACGATTCGAACGCCGCATCACGAGACATCTCTGACTCGATTTAGCGAAGAACTAATCCATTCGGCTACCATTAACCGCGTGAAATCACGTCGAATTTAAACATTTTTAATTTTAAATGGTCATTTACGTCAGTCAGAGAGTGATCTAATCGTTATACGATGATCTATGCATAAGAGCTAAGTTGACCGACTTTTAATTCAACTGAAAGTGCTCAACGATAAGATACGAATTTCTTAAAGGGGCTGTCATAATTATTTTTACCTACAGACACTAGCGTTTCATCCTTTCGGGAATCTTCAGTGCAGGGTGTCACGATTAATACCAGTCGAGCGATTCGAACCCCGCATCACTGTTATATAGGAGTTTCATTGAGAGAGTCTTATTATACGCGCAGTCTTAGAAGAGTCTTATCATAGAGAGGGATGTTGAAAGACTCAGAGAGAGAGAGAGAAGTTTGTTGTAAGAGACTTAGAGAGATTGTTCATGTTAGGAGAGATTCTTATATATTAAATGTTCATTCTTTAGATGTGTAGATTGGAAGAAGAAAGCTCTTAGAATGATGAGATAGTGTTCACTGTTCAGACATTGTGTAGACATGATGTAGATTCTCATTGTGGATATGAGAAGTCGAGGTGTGTATGAAAAGACATTTTATAACGCAAATATATAATACAATTTCACGTTACCTTTTTGTAAGAATGATAAGACAAGACGAGCTTTACAAAACACATGATGGTTTATTTCGTCACACGGCCGTGTTTCCATCACCAAGAATTCAAGGCTTCACATTTTTTTCTTGAAGTGACGCCTCGCTTCCTAGACGACTGACTCACTCCGAGTTTCTTCACTGACTGTTTCTTCTCTCAAGATTTTTCTCTATTCCTAGAACTTTCTATTTTCCGTGACGTCATACACATGTTAAAACATGTGCCTTCTTTCACGTGTTCTGGACATACGTGCCCAAAACTTTTCCTATACTTAGTAACCTATTTTTCCAATATGTTAAAAACATTATCTTATAAGCTGCATTCTTTCAATTTAAAATTTCATAACAAACTTGATAGTTCACATTCTTTCCTTGAAATATTTTATCTATATTTTAAACAAGTTTGTTTTACATTTTTAAATTCTCATATATAATCTATTTCTAAAACTAAATTACGAGGTTCGAATTTGTCTATTGCTATTTCATTTTCATTTTAACTAATCTCTCTATTTTTATACTTACATGAAAAGGGGACATCCCTTATCATGTAACATCACGAGACATCTCTGGCTCGATTTAGCGAAGACCTAATCCATTCGGCTACCATTAACCGCGTGAAATAACATCGAATTTAAACATTTTTAATTTTAAATGTTCATTTACGTCAGTCAGAGAGTGATCTAATCGTTATACAATGATCTATGCATAAGAGCTAAGTTGACCGACTTTTAATTCAACTGAAAGTGCTCAACGATAAGAAACGAATTTCTTAAAGGGGCTGTCATAATTATTTTTTTACTATAATAATTATTAAATACCTACAGACACTAGTGTTTCATCCTTTCGGGAATCTTCAGTGCAGGGTGTCACGATTAATACCAGTCGAACGATTCGACTCCCGCATCAAGAGACATCTCTGGCTCGAATTAGCGAAGACCTAATCCATTCGGTTCCCATTAACGATTATATATATATATATATATATATATATATATATATATATATATATATATATATTGTGAAGCGCAATATTTTAAAATAAAATGGTATATCTGTTTTAATCATACAATGTTCGTTCACTGCGTGTTCTTCCTGACGGTTGGCAGAAGGGAAAACATGAGGGTTAAATTTTATTATAGACGTGGATGGGAACGTGCACTGGATAATCTAGAAAAGTAAAAACTTTATCCGATTTTCTTTTTCGATGTAAGTATAGTGTTTTATCAAAGATGAACCGATGGCAAAATTGAAAAGAAAAGTGTTTAAAAAATAAACCAACCAAGTAACTGGGAGACCATTGATAATTCAGAATAAAGAAGGAAAGATTAAAAGAATGTAAAAATATTGTGTTATGTAGTCCTTATTATAAGTGATGTTGCATATTATATTTGTTGTGAGTGTTCGTATTGTAGAGATCAAGACATCGCGTACATATAAAGAGAGACAGGGATTTTTTTAATACAGACATGTAATTCAAGATGAGAGGTGGATTTAGATATATAGATAGTTCGAGTGATAGAGGGATTGTGATATTGATAGAGAGAGAGAGAGAGAGAGGAGATTGACATTTATACTGTTTGACAGTTCCGAGAGTGGGAGTGTTTCTGTAAACATTATCTTTCTTTAGCACATATATTTTTGAGATGAGGATTTCAGTCTTTTATCATAATGAAAAAACTTTCATTATTTATAATAGTTGAGTGGGAGACGTATTCTTAAGATGCTAGAGACACATTCTTAGATGAGTTTATACACAGTCTTATATATACAGATGAGTGGAACACGCGTCTATAATACAAATTCACAATACCTTTATGTTGAATCCCATTAATCGAAGACGCAGATACAAAATTATGAAATTGTTCGTTTATTCCATTCTACCGGTCAATGGCTTTGCATCAAGGAATTCAAAGTCTCTTCATGATTTCTTTCTTCTCACCTTCGCTTCCAACGGAATGTCAGTTCTGACTGTCTGACCCTGTCCGACATCTGACTTCTCTCTTCTCCCCTCTCTGACTGACTTACTGACCTAAAGCTTTTTATATTGAAAACTCATAGCGTAATTGCATGACCAAACAACGTGCATGTTGGACTCCTGGTTTTACATGTCTCACATGTCCAAACATGCATCACATATTTACAACGACCGATTTCTCTCTAAGCTAATTTTTCTAACCCCCTTTAAAAATATGATTAACATTTTATGTTGTTCGAATCAAGATTCCTTATTTTAATTTCATTTCATTAACACATACACAATTGCATTATAACATTCGTGATTCAAAAAACAGATATCTAACTATTTTATGTGAACTAAACAATGGATAATTCTACATTCAATTTTCAATAACATTCTGTATTATTTATTTTAACTTATGATCGAAATTCTCAATTCCAATCCTAGCATCCCAGGTTCGAATCCTCGTCTATCCTATCTCATATTTACTCACTTACAAGAAGAGGCGACTTGTTCTTGTAACGATTGTAGGATAATTTTTCCAAGAAAAAAAATAGTTTTGTAAACTGTTGGGTTTTTTTTTTTGGGGGGGGGGTTCCAAAAAATATAATATATTGCTTTCAAATATAATTAATGAGAATGTACGTAAACATTTCGGTGCTTGCCAATTCAAAAATCGAAATATTTATTTGCAAGTGAAGCCAATAGTATTTACCAAATTGCTATGCCGCGATAATGAAAATATCCAAAACTTACGAAAACGATGGGTGAGAAATTAATGATTAAATGAAATAGTTTTCGAAGAATTTAAAATTTTTAGCGATTTCCCTTGTGTTTACGTCACCACGTGACCAAACAAACATAGCCGCAATCATTTTTTTCGTGTAATCATTGAAGATCGAAATAATTGTGACACAACAATTAAGTATATTATATTAGTTATTGTTGTGACTGACAAACAAGGATAGGATTTGTCATGTTTGTTTGTTTGTATTTAATTAAATATAAACTTTTCAGCTGGCCAATTTCACTACAATAATGAGGATGCGCCCTTTTTATCGGCATCCTGTACAATGAAAAACCTCATATATTTTTTGGTACTCTTGCATAACTTGACACAGACTCTCGGGGGTTTTCGTCGATTATTATCCGGGCTTGACGGTGAAGCCGTGCAAAGTAACAGGTGCAGACGAATTTCAATACAAACAAACTGGAAACACAGAAATACAATTAATATAAAATAAAAATACCTACTGCAAATTTATTGAATATATATATATATGAATATATATATATATATATATATATATATATATATATAAATATATATATATATATTTCCAGAAAGGTCGCATTGTTACTGTTATTTTTTTCACAATTGCTTTATAAAAAATGATTTTTTACCGTAAATTGTTAGATGAAAGCATTTTTAAGTAAAACTTATTTTTTTAGAGAAAATTGTCATAAACGTTTGTCTTTGTAAATATATTCTTATTATGAGAAAACTGAATGTTTTTTATGAAAACTGTAAATTGTTAGGTAAAAGTACAGAATTCTTTCAAGAAAATGTACAAATTATTTTTGTCACACCCCCATTTATTTATTATGCAAAAAATATCAATTTTCAGGTCAAATTATGGAAGAGTATCATTCTTCGTTATTTCAAAAACTTCAATAATTAAATATTTTTAAGGGGTGCTCAGTTTCTTATAAAAAGTCCTAGTAAATCTATTCACCTTATTGGTACCACGAAATAAAATTATTGCCAAATTGATTGTTTCATTTTAACTTAAATTATTCGAACATAAATAAAGTACGAATGTTGAATGGTATTCTTTCGATCAAATTCGTTTTTAGGAGAAATTTAAAAAAACGATCTAAATGAAATGAAAAAAAAGCGGACGTAAGCCAGATTGCACTTAAGTTTTAGACAGAAAATAAATTGAAAAAACATGGAGGTTCATTTTTCAATTATAATTTTGTACTAAACTGAATACGATATTCATTGAATACTGAACCCTCACGTGAAGTTAAAAATAATGTTCTTTTACATTTTTAGACCTCTAACTTTATTCTGTAATAACACGATTTTTTTTAAAGTGAAAATTGTGGAAATTGTGGAATTTAGGGGAGGACCGTAAATGGTTAGGTCAAAGTTTTTTTTCCAAGAAAACTTACATTTTTTATAGAAAATTGTCATAAACTTTTCTCTTTGCAAATAGATTGTTTTTATTATCAGAAAAGGTGAATGCTTTTTATGAAAACTGTAAATTGGGTGGTGAAAGTAGAGATTGTTTTTATTTTCAAGAAAATGTACAAATTATCTTTGTCATAATTGTGGTAAAAATATCCTTTAAAGAAAAATCAGGAAGCAAAAAAAAAAAACAAACAAACAAATTAATACAACTAACGATGTCGAAAAAGTTTGTTTAATATGGTAATAGTTTTTACTTCTAAATATTAACAAAACAGTCCGGTTTTTCACATAAAAAAGATGGTTTAAACCGGATGTTCCTTCGTGTATTTTTTTATTTTGTAATATTTAATTTATTTTTAAGCGACGGAAATAAGGAATGGAAAATAATGTGTTTTGGTAAACAGTAAACATTAATCTGCGTGGATTTCTAGAAAACAGATATAAAGAATGGAAAAGAAATGTTGGGGAAAAATACAACAAATTAAATCAGTTTACTTTAATGACAGCCAAAAAACACAAAAAAACAATGGAGACATTTTAGTGACGTAACAGAAATGCCCGTGGATTTATTGTTTATTTTAAAGAAAAGCCAAATTGAATTACGGATTTTTTTTTCAATTATAAAAACAGGATGTACAACATAGAGGAAAACAAAAAAAAACAAATAAAAAATAAAACAGTAAACAGTTAAATGTGTGTCTAGTTCTGAAACAGATATAAAGAATGTGAAAATACTTTGAGGTGAAAAAGGGAGCCACGATATATCAGAGTTAATGGTATACTTAAGGAACGGCAGTGAATATGAATAATGAAAAAACCGGAAGTATTCCGGTAAATGGCCTCGGCTGAAATCGGAACGGAAAGTGACGGTTTCGAAAACAGTTTTTTTTTTAATGTGCCAATATTTTTTTACTTTTTTAATATTGAACAACACAGTTACGTTAGATACAATCATTGTTTCCAAATATGATGAAAACGGACATGAAAATGTCTAATTTAGTGATGTTGAACAAACTTATCGAAACTAATATCTGAGGACAGTAAGATGTAATAACCATAGGCCTGGCGTGCCACGTCCTTTATTTTTTTTTTTTAAACTACTTATTCTTAACATAAGAAAGCTGTTATGTAAACGATTCGCACATGCGCAGTCATGAAATAGTTTCCAAAAAGCTAAGAATGTTAACCCCAAATCCCCGATTTTTCAATTTTTAACGCTTTAGTAGTCGTTTTACCTGTTGAAAACTGAGTAAAAAGTTTTCCCCATGTCTGAATACTTTGTATTACTGATTTAAAATATATACATTAAAAATCCGTTCAGTATATAGATTGAAAGTTGTCCTCACATACACAGACACATGCACACACATACACCCATTCTCACTTTCATAGCTTTGCCGCACATTCAGTCCGTCCCCACGAACTAAACACCCCCATTTTCCAGGTGTAATTCACACCCAGATATCTTCTTATATGCAATCTATATCTATATAAAAGCAAAGTACGTCCATGGATCAAATACTGCTGCCATATCTGGGCAGGAGCTGCTAAAAACAGCCTATCCTGCCTTGACAGAGTACAAAATAGACTTCGTGGTTTAGTGGGGGTGCACTTTTCTCTTCCCTGCAACCTCTCTCTCACGGAAGAGACGTTGTAAGACTATCTTTGTTTTATCGTTATTTCCATGGCAGGTGCTCGTCTGAACTCCAATCTCTGGTCCCCCTCGCCAATCTTTTACGAAAAACACCCGTCTCACTGAACGCACTGTCAAAACTTTCCGCATTCTTTATCTATGCCTAAATCAAAACGTAGATTCCATGAACAAAGCTTCTTTCTTAGAATTGCACGCCTGTGGAACTCTGTGCCGTCTGCCTGCTTCCCTCCTGATTACAACTTGGATGTATTCAAGTCCAACGTAAACAAATTCCTGACAGACCGCTCCCTAAAGTAGACACTTTAAATATCCACACTAACGTACTGTACTTACAATAACCCTTATCCTTCAGTGGATTCCGGGCTTTGATAAGTGATGACCACCTTGTAAAAAAAAAAGTATGAACCTCGATTTTGATTTCAGTGCCGCCCTGTTTTCGGTTTGATAGGTTGAGTTTCTCTAAATTGAGATTCTGCTGAGACATGTAAGCACAGATGTAAACAATAATGTGTCTATACTCAACATTCTTTTTCTCTTTCTCTCTCTCTCTCTCTCTCTATATATATATATATATATATATATATATATAATATATATTGAGAGAGACAGAGAGATAGAGAGCTAGCCAGCTAGCTAGCTAGATAGCTACCTAATTAGATCGATAGATAAATAGATAGATAGATAGATAGATAGATAAAAATATAATCATCTTGGCTATGGAATTATTTCTGCTCTTTGAAATTAAAAGTAATCATATTTTTTGCAATATAGACAACGGCCTTCATCATTCTTAATAAGAATAAATGCATAAAAATACACTTGCAATAAATATAACAATTTCAGCAAACCCACAGAGGACATATTTTATACGCAGACACTAAGAAATTACACGAATATATATTGCACATAAACAGAAAACTAATTCTCTGTCTGCTTGTTGTATTTTATCAATTTTTTATGCCAGTTTTCTCCTTTTCTCAATTTTATTGTGAAAGCATCATATTTTTGATTAATATGAAAAAAGCACTTGGTTAAACTTGTGTCATTAAAAGTTTTCGCCTATATTGTTTTATTTAAGTAACAAAATGAATAGTACGGCATTGTATATTTGAAAAATGTTTTTTTTTAATTTATCTACGTAAGTGTTGGTGCAAAAATGTTCATAGAATGCAAAGATCAATATCAAAGACACATATGAATGCGAACGCTATTATATAAAATTATAGTCATAGCTGTATGAAGTTTTGTTAAATATCATTGATTATTTGTTTTCTGTAATACGAAACCAGGATTAGAGAGTGAAGAGACTCACGCATGTTTTTGAAGACTCCACATGTCTCTTTGGAGTATTACTAAAACGATATACATGTCTCTCCAAATAAAATCTTAAGAGATTATGATGTAAAGGAACTAAATTAAATGGATTTTTTTAAACCAGCCATTAAGTTAGAATAGCATTGTAGACTGAATGGGTACCTAAGTGAAAACATAGACTCAAAAATGGGTTAGAAATGCAGATTATATTGAAATAAAACGGAATATTAACAGAGCCACCGCCGTATCATGTATCGCCAAGCTAGTGCACTACGAAGTAGGCAGACCGAGGGGAGGATATGACACAATGTTTGAAATAGGAAAATGAGGCAACAAGCGATACACTTGTTTATCAAGAAAGTCGGAAATCAAGGCATGGGAGGATAGCGATCCTTGTGCTACACAGACTGTTTTGTATGAGTTCGCCAGAAAAAAGGTCACCAAAATCGCCTAGTTTCTGTCGGACTGATTATTGAAGTAAACTTTCGTTAACTGCGAAGTATACTGATTACTCGAGAGTCGTACCTCTCCCTCTAGTTATAGAGCTCGGAAGAGTTTATCTAGTGTGCATGTGTATGTCTCCACAACAAATAGGCTACATAATATCTTCAGTAAATCTCTTAATAAGCTTCAATGATGCCAGTCACTTCCAGCTATGACGGTTAATAAACTAAACTTTCACTACTATTATCTAAGAAACAGATGTGATAACACACTGGATATGTTTCTTTTCCACTTATCGAACTGTATATAGCTATATGTTATACTAGTTGTCCTGTTCCCACGTTTTAAAAAGATTGTTTACTTTTATGCGTGGTGGATGAATAAGTTAATCAAATGGCGTTTATTAAGCTTGCTTCGGTTCTTAGATACATAATGTGGCCTTCGATTAGATATCATGGCTATGTCTTCTCGTCTAGAAGTGCCGCCAGTAAAAGACACAACATTCCGTCTTACCTCTTAACAATTTGGTTATATTTAAACATTCTCATTAGAATCATGTTAGTTGTTATGTAAAATGTAACATGTGTATGGGTGATCTTATTATTTATTTATCGACTTTAATCTGTTTTACTTACATTTAAATACGACTGTATCCTAAACGGCAAGGACCTATAAGATATCTATAGGTTTCATAGCCTCAGAAAATATATAATTGTAAGGCTAACACTGTATATTATGTCTTCTGTTTGTTCGAACATGTTTTCCTAACATATACACACCAACATGTAAGAAAGCACATACGCACACACACGCACGCATATGCACATCCTCATACACACACATATGTACGCACACATACGCGCACAAGTACGCACACATGCGAAACGTCACTTCCCCTAAAAGGAATTCTAGATATGCGCAGTCAGAACACTCAACCTGATATAAAAGTCCACAACACTATTCAACTTCCTCTTTTCTTCCCCTTTTTGCCTGGGTTCATCAACCAGGCAAGTTCAGCGTCCATAGCTCTTGGTTGGAAGACTTTTCCCCGTGAACGACTGCTATCATGAACGCACACTTTTGCTGAGCCAAACAATCCCTTTCTATTTTCCTTTCTACGTGCGGGACGGCCATTTCTCGCCCTCGACTTCATTTTTTCTTTTCCACGCATGTAGTCGTCAACGCCTGAATGAACACGTGTTACACCTAAACCACTTTTTCAACAGAAAATAAACGACATATTTATTTCATCCCGCAATTGAGTTATTGTTTCCTTCATGCCATTCGTTTCATTATTTTATTTTGTAACGGGATTAGGATTTATATGTCCTAGTCCTCTACATTTTAAACGACTTTATCAGTTGGTATTTATGGGATAAAGAAAAAAATAATATTTACGTGAGGAAGATTCAGTAACTACTACATATTGTATAATCTTCCCTGTTTTTGAATATTTTTTCTGACGGTTAAGGTCAGGTTTGGTTCTTTTATTTTACAACATATCAACCCTTTTTCAGTTAATTACTGTCGAATCCAGTTATTTTTAAACAGTTTTATGTATCACGTTCATTATATCTTCAAATAGTTATTTGTAGAGTTGAGTTGCGTTTGCTTGGTTTACGGCATATCAACCCTTTTCGGGTATTTTGGAATTCCATGTTGCATTCACTTATTTCGTAGCAGGTTTTTATTCTTCAAGCGCTGTGTATCTTCAATCGCTAATTTGTAGTGTTTTGTTGTTTTATAGTGGAGTTTATCGTTTTTATTCTCTGCCCTGCAGATCATAAATGAGTTTTGCAATGGGAAAGAAAAAGGGCTACAGTATTAATGTTTGTAACATTTTAAGTTAGGAAATTAGTCAGGAAGTAGGAGAGATAGAAAGAAAAAGGGAAAACGGGAAGAAAGAAAGGGAGGCGGAAGGTTGGTTGTTGTTTTTGTTTTTGGTTTTGCACAACATAATAAAGTTTTGCAAAAGGAAGTAGAAAAACAAAAAGCGTCAATATTTAGTCCATTTCGTCAACGGAAGCCAATAACTTCAGCCAGCCTCATCTGGAAGCATCAGATTGACAGTTAACATTTAATAGAGTAAATCCGAGTCAATATTCATATGTTACGTAATAAATGTTTTCCGATTACTGATGGGTCTTATTTTTAATATTTAAGACTTGTAACGGTCACATCATTTTACAATTTTCAAGTTAGTATATTTAATTATGGCGATTTTCCTTACAAATATTTACTAAATATTTTTAAGTCTTCTTTCTCAGGCAAGAATATCCTAAATTCGAATTCTTAATTTTTAAAGAAAAAAAAACTGTGTGACGGAGCAAGATTCGATAAAACGAAGAGTAAGAAATAGAAAAAAAAAACAACTTCAACGCAATTATGGTTCAATTAGAAATGTACCGAATGTTTACTTCAGAATCGATGAAGACGTTTCATTTGAAAATAACATCTTTTATTCGTTCCGCACTTTGCAAACTGATCAATTAGTTGTCAATTGAAATTGTTGATCATCTATCCAACATTTTAAATTATCTTTTTTTATTCATAATTGGATTTTATGTTTATTTAATCACATTATAAATGTTCACAAATTTGTTTAGTTCATAATTGCTTTCTCTGTCTCGAGAACACACTTAAGTATATAACGGGATCTTGCTATTTTATTTAGAGACTCTTACAATATCTAAAACACATTCTCTCAAAAGCACACACACACACACAAACACAAACATTTGTATATATTGTTTATTTTTACAATTGACTCACTACATTTCAAGGCTTAGTGACCACTCGAGGATAAAGGTTAATGAGTGTACGGTAGTCAGTCGGACAACATCTCAGCAATCGTTAGTAATGTAAATTTAGTACATTGTTTTACTAAAGGGAACGGCTAATCTAGAATTGGTTTACGTTGTATTTGAAAACGATCCCTGTGTAGTAACCTGAAAAGCATCTAAACGGACGAAAGTTCCACGGGCGCTTTGTTCATGGAATCTACGTTTAGGTTAAGTCATAGATACAATATATAGGGGAAATTATTGATAGTGGTTTTAGCGAGACGAGTGGTTCTTGAGAAAGTTGTACAGAAGGGGCAGGGATAAAACCTTAGACAGGCACGTATTATGAAAATAACGATAAAGCAAAAACAGGCTCGAAACGTCTCTTCTGTGAGACAGAAGTTTCAGATAAGAGAAAAAGATAGAGAAAAAAGCACAAGGATAAGAAGTCTATTTTAAACTCTTTCCAGGCATGATAAGATAGTTTTAGTAACTCATACCTAATTGTGAAGAAAGTACTCTATCCTTGGATATATTTGGCTCTTATACCAGTATAGACTTACAAAAGCAGAGAGATATCTACTGGTATGAGTAGTATTATGCCCAAATTTTTCCAACGAATTTGGCAACGGACTTGATGTAGGTTTTCCATTACAGATCAGGAGTAAGGTCAGAACGAGAAACTTGTCTAAACAGGGAGTATCCTCAAGACGAGAGTCATTAGTTTCAATTGATGCCAGACGGGAATCAGAGCGTTGATGATGTAAACGTTAAAACGTTTGTTTTAGATGTCTAAATTAACCAGCCGCCTTCTTCCACATTGCATCACGTGATCAAGATCAGGTGAGAGTGAATCAGAGAAAACTTGATCGTTTACAGTATTTGAAGTGTTAAAATACATGGTAGTATCATCAGCATAGATGCCTACAAATGATCTTAGGTTGTCATTAGCGTAATCTTTGATGTAGATCAAATAGAGAGTTGGGCCCAGGATGGACCCCTGAGGGACTCTACCATTAATACTGGGATCTTCTGATTTCTGCCCAACACTCAATACTTTTATGAATCTATCAGTGAAAAACGATTTCATAATTGTTAAAACATCTTCATTTATACTGTAGCTGGAGATCTTGTTGAGTAGAATGTCATGACATATCCTATCAAAGACCGGAGGCTGCTTATGGAAGACAGGAAACTTTGAAGAGGAAGAGTTACATTGGTCCGGGCAAGGAGCCCGTCATGATTATGATGATGATTTCTGGAAAATCTATAACAGTGTAATTGGCAATCAATAATTTCCCCACTATCCAACAATCATGAGGTTGTTTGCACGGCAACCAAGAATGTTAAAATGCTTGCCAGTCGGTTTGCTTCAAACTCCATATTCGACCCAGCAAACCACTCCCACTCTAACTTTTCTCTTGCCACACTCTGAAAATCATCCTTTCTCAGGCACATAATATCATAAAACCCCAGGCAAATCAAAAGCATATGTACCTGATTTCATCCTGGCTGTGCCCAGCTGATTTTGCTCCAGTCCTCTCAAAACTTTACAACAAATGCGATAACGAATCTATCTTTCTTGATGGCTTGAAAACTGCTTTTTTCTATCAGTTTACAAGAATTCTGGCGAAAGAACTTATACATTAAAGTATCGCCCCACAAGCCTCCTTCCCCTTTTCGCGCAAATATTTGAGGCAATATTTAATCAAGCTCTAGCCCATCATCTCACAGCCGCTGAACACCTGAACGACTAACAATATGGTTTGAGCAAGCCTGTTCTGTAGCAGATATCCTAACTGTAATGAGCATATATATTATACACTGAACAAAGCAGAGGAAAGTAGAGCTGTAGTCGTAGATATATCTAGGGTTTTTGGCAGGGTATGGCACGATTGGCTTCTTAGAAAAATACGATCATACGGTATCGCTGGTCGAATACTTAACATTGATAAGAGAAAAATCCAGGCTGTCCTCAACGGTCGTACATCTAAACCATATAATATAAATGCGGGTGTACTTAAGGGATCTATCCTTGGACCTTTATTATTCTAATACTCATAAACGACCTTCCAGGTAAAATTGTCTCTAAGATGGGCATTTTTTGCTGATGAGACCATGCTCTGTAACAGGCTCGAGGAGAGAGATGAGCATATATCTAAGGAAATACAGAGAACCTAGAGAATGATCTTCACTCTGCAGTGGAATTGGGCCTAAAATGGATGGTCACATACAATGCCCCCAAGACTAAGCTTCTTTCCTTCAATAATTACAAGCCACCTTATCAACTAATAATAACTATGGCTTGATATACATTACCTGAAAGAGCTTCTTTAAGATTTCTCGGTTCAACGTTCACAGTCAGATATATTTAGAGCATTGCTAGGGCAATTGCGTGAAAGGTTGGAACTCATTACCGTGCTAGAATGTCACTTAGACCAGTACATCTACAAGGCCACTATTCGCACATGTGTAGATTTTTGTCACATTTTGGCTGGTCCATTAGCTGCTAGCCTATTCCTCGTGGACAGGGTTCAAAAGAGAGTCGTTAACCTGATAGGTCCTAAACTGTCATCCAAGCCCTGACCTCTGTCCCATCGACGAAATATATATCTCTCTACAAGTATTTTAATGTTCTAAAATATTTAAATGGTGTTTTTTTCTGACGGACTACAAGCCTTTGTACTACCTCGACTTTAATCCCAGCGACAAACCCGACAATCAGCAAAATCTCATTCCTACACAGAATTGTAAAAAGGCCTTCTACTATTATTGTTTCTTCACCAGAACTGCTAGATTCTAGAACTCACAGATTTCTGTATTCGCAACGTTACTAATATGCAGAAGCTCCAGTGTATTGTGAACAGACATCTTGTTTCTCAATGTCCTACATAGAATCCCTTCAAATCCCCAATATGCCCAATCGTATCCTCCTACATCAAAGTGACATTTTGTCCTCGTTGGAGTGTAAATTGACGTTTAAAAAATTATGTAACTGTTAGCACATCTGCTGTAGATCTAGCAGAATAGAAACCCTGTTACATGTCACTGATGATGTTGCTTTTGCTGAGGTAGTTGACTACTTTTCTATTTAATACAGATTCCAGCAACTTACTCATGAGGCACAAAAGACCTTTCGGCTGTACTAAGAGAGAGATGACCTATTTCCTGAATGTTTTTATACGGGGCATATTGATGAGATTTTCCAAGGTATTTGTTTAAGCAGCTTTGTTAATATATGACATACTTTTAGTTTATACTTTTTCAGCAGTATAATTAAAATGCCGTCAGGGCCAGATGCTTTACTGGAATCAAGGTTTTCATTAGCTTGGTAACACCACGCGAATATATTTGTATAAAGCATAGCGTGTTTTAAGACACAGGAGGGAATACGGAGAGTTGGCGGCTCTAGTCGTATATAGTAGAATTAGAATCCAAATTCTTGACAACGAAATTACCTCAGGTTCCTTGATGATGGTTGATAAAAGCACACTCTTTGGTTAAGGACCCTGTTTTTTTTTTATTTTAACTTGACAGATTGAGCATAGAACACTCTCACAATCTTCAATACTCTTTTACGTTTGTACTGGCACTGCCGAAAGCGGCTTTAGTCTCAGCATATCGATTACGTTTGAAGCAATCGGAAAAGCGATTTCTGTGCGCAATCTCAGCAGTACATTCTGGCCGTTAAATTTTTTCTCCACACAGGTACAACTAATACAAAATGTAGGGGAGATATCCCAGTAAACCATAGAGTATCGATATATTATACGTTGACGAGGTATGTCTGAGGATTTATTACATTTTTTATCTTAACTGATACGATCGAAATGTCAGAGTATTTCGGTGGAGGCAGAAGGAAGGATGGACATAGCTCAGGGAAATTTGTGAAAAAAGGTCTAGTAGACTTGCATACTGACCGCCAGTGTCTGGCGCACGGGGGAGTTAGTGAATAAGCTAAGTTAGGTTCTAAACAATGGTGAAATCCTGACAGAACCTCCCAACATAATCTGTGATTGTTAGCCGAAATGTGGGCAAACAACATGTGGGCAATTTAATTAGAAATGCTCTTAAAGATAGTATCTCCGCTATTAAGGAGGCGAAAACCGGCAAATATAAACGCAATAGTGTCAGCGAGTGCAAGGCGGAAGCACGTATTGGAATATTTTTTTCTCTAGAGATGTCACTACTACAAGGAAAGCGCTCTCTAATATATTCCATGTCCATGGCGATCTTTGCGGTCAGATTTTTATGGTTAGTTACAGTGTTCTTTAATCACTAACTAATCTAGGGAAATAGTTGGTCCAACTCCAATTCTGCTTAGTAATAATAGGTCTGGATCTGTCCCCTGTACTTGGGGTTAAACCTTTGGAACATAGGAACGTAGCAAGCGGATTTTGAAGAGGAGACATGGTAGAGGGGGGTCTACGTTGGAAGTTGGTGTTCTCTGATTAATATATGTTCATAATATATACATAACGAAGAAATATACTTTTTGTTCATAATTATGAGTTAAAACGTACAATGACCCACTAATATTGTATCGACAAGCCCACCAGAATCTACTGCATGGTCTAAAATCCAATCGCAATACAGCAATCCAAGCATTTTGCACTTGTTGATAGGACGGCCTCCTTAATGGTTAATTCATGAGTTATGTTCCTAACTATAATGTGGAAAAATTCAGCGTAGTAAAAGCGTTTATCTCCAGCACCCTTATTAGTGACATGACTACAAAAAACGAATAGGAACAGAGAATTTCCGACATCTTCTGCGGATATTTGTCAGAAAAGTCACTGATTCTAAATGAAGGCTGAGGGACAAATTCAGAGAAGCGAGAGTAACAGTACCTGCCAACAACGTATCCAAAATAAACTGTCTACTTTCCATACTAGCAAGCCGCTCGATGTTGCCTCGTTTTAAAATATATTAACTATGGTATTTAAATCCGTGCAGGTGTCGTATTTATTATTATAAAGAAAATTTTATATTGATTATAATAATGCGTCCCCAATATATATATATATATATATATATACTATAATAATTAATCAATGCCTACAGACACTACTGTTTCTTCTTTTCGGGAAACATCAGTGCAGGGGGTCAAGATTAACACCAATCGATAGATCCGAAGGGCAACAAAAGCAATCTCTGACTTCCCTACCAAGCACCCAATCCATTCGGCAGAAATATTGTTGGAATTTTACCATTTATTTTTAAATGCTTTCACACGTCTTTCAGAGTGATCTAATCACTTCATGATGATCTGCCCATAAGAGCTAAACCGCCCGACTTTTTTGCGTTTAACAGACAGTGCTGACCGATAAGAAACGTATTTCTCAAAGGGGTTAGCATAATAATTTACTATAATTATAATTAAATATATACAGACACTAGGGTTTTGGGAATACTCAATGCAATGTGTCACGATTAACACCAGTCGATAGATTCAAACAGACAACAGAAGCCATCTCTGACTTCATTAGCAAGGACCTAATCCATTCGGCTAGCCTCGAGTTCGAAAACCAGAGAAGAGTTTAATAAAGACATTTAGCACACACAGCAAAAAGGTAAGTTTTTGCTGCAAGGTTTTAATTGAAAATTCTACCCAATTCTGCAGAATGTAGAAACATGTGTAAAATATGCGTAAGAATTGAATAAATAAAAGCATCTATAAATAAACTATGAATAAACGTTCGTTTTGCAAAGAAATGTGTCATTAGAAAACTAGCCTGAAGTCGCACTCATACCCATGCCAGTATATTTAGAAGTATTTTTAATAGGTTTCAAATAGAAAAATAACAGGTAAAGGTATGATTCAATTGGAAATAGGAATTAAATAACAATCTGATGCACAATCTTTGAATTTTTGAAATTATAAGAGGGGTAATGAATTTTATCTAATCAATATAGAATTTAACAAACTATTATTCTCAGGGATTAAATGTAGACGAACACTTTACTACGTTAACAGTTCAATAATAATGATAATAATAATTGAATTATATTTGGTCTATTAGAAGATATGCTTATGTCGTACTTATTGACATAATATGTTTCTTAAATAGACAAGCTATTTACAATTTCCACTGACAACAGAATAAAAGAAAAAGCTAAAAATAAAATAAAAATATAATGAAATAACATAAAGTAAAATAACATAAATAATAAAATGATTTCTTTACAGATATTTCGTTTAATATCAATTCATTAATTTATTAAGAAAATACTATTTTGTCGTTGATCTCACTGTGTCAAATCAAAAAAATGTAACGAAGAGAAAGATTAATATAAATGTATTATGAAAATATCTTCATGTTTTTTACATGGTAGTCATCACTTATCAAGGCCCGGAAGTCACTCGGGGATAAGGGTTATTGTGTGTAATCAATTGGATAATAGTAGCAATCGTTATTAATGGAGATTTGATAACGTCTTGGCGGTTTATCAGGATTTTGTCTCTTCGACTTGAAGACATCCAAGTTGTAGTCAGTTGGGAAACAGGTAAACAGGAGAGAGTACCACAGGCGTGCACTTCTAAGAAAGACGCTTTTGTCATGGAATCTACGTTTTGATATAGGCACAGATAAAGATTGAGAAATATTATTGACAGTGGTTTCAGGTATACAGGTGTTTTTCATGAGAGATTGGCGAGGGGGTGACTAGTGATTGGAGCTAAGACGAACACTTGCTATGGAAATAACGATAAAACAAGGACAGGCTCGCAAAGTCTCTTCTGTGGGAGAGAGGTTGTAAGGAAGAGAAAAGGGCATCCCCCACTAGGACACGAAGTTTATTTTGCACTCTGTCACGGCAGAATCTGCTGTTTTTAGTAGCGCCTATCCCAATGTGGAAGCAGTACTCCATCCTTGTACGTATTTGGTTTTTATAAAGATAGAGAATTGCGTTATCAGTGAGATATCTGCTGGAGCGTTAAAAGGATCCCACCATGTTTCCAGCGATCTTGGCAACATACCTTATGTATCTGTTTCTATTTCAGGTCTACACTAACGTTCAATCCCAGAACCTTATCAAAACATGCAGCCTTCCCTAGACGAGAGCCATAGATTTCAATAAATGGCAGATGGGGATCAGAGCGTTGATTATGTAAAAATAGGAGCTTGGTTTTAGATGCATTAAAAGTAACCAGCCACGTCTTCCCCCACTGTACCACGCGCTCGAGATCAGAGGAGAGATAATCAGACAGAACATTGTCATTTACGACCTTGGATGTGCTGCCATAAATGATCGTGTCAGCAGCATAGATATCAACGATTAATTTAAGTATGTGTTGTGGGAGATCATTAATGTAGATCGGGAAGAGAGTTAGGCTCAGGATGGAGCACTGACGGGTTCCAGAATTATTACAGTGTGCCTCGGATTTCTTCTCATCAACCACTACTCTTATGAGCCTATACGATAGAAATGATTTAATGATTGAGAAAACATTTCCAGTTATATCGTAGCTGGAAATCTTGTGAAGTTGGCCCTTATGCTATACCTTATCGAATGATTTTCTGCTGAGGTGGTTGACTACGTTTTATTTAATATGGATTCCAGTAACTTACTCATGACACACAGGAGACGTATTGGTCTATACTGTGAGGGAGATGACTGCTAACCTGGATTTTTTTAATACAGGGCATACTGATGAGGTTTTCCAGGGTGTTGGAAAGCACTTCTCTTTAAGGCAACGCTTAAAGGGTTTTGTAAGTAAGGGGGCAAGTTTTTGATGAAGCTTTTCCAAAATTATTATTGGAATGCCGTCAGGGCCAGTTGCTTTACTGGAATCAATGTTCTTGTTTAGCTTAGCGACCTCACGAATAGATAGGTTATGTTGCATAGCGTGTTGTCAGTTATAGGAGGAAATACAGGGAGTTGATCGCCATCGTCGCATAGAGTAGAATTTGCTGCAAAGTTCTTGGCAAATAGTTTGGCCTTGACTGTCGCTGACGAGATGACCTCAGGTCCATTGATGATGGTTGGTATAGAACGCATGCTCCTGTTCAGAAATCTGTTTGCTATTTGCATGTGTTTTTAGTTATCTTATAGGCCAACGTGAACAAATTCTTGATGAACCGTCCCTTAAGTAATCTAATTTACCAAATTTCTATTATTATTATTGCTTCCAACGATATTATCCCATTTACTACTGTATACTCAATAACACCAGGCCTTGATAAGTGGTTACCCAATGTAAAAGATGGTATAGTACTTGAATGCGTAATATTTAAAGTTCGGCCCAAAAGGAAACCCACTTATGTTTTAACTCAAATACTTGAAGACGTATGTTTTGTTACAATAAAAACAAGTGACTTTGTCTACTCTTTTCTACTTATTATCCAATATGTTCAATACACTTTTACTAGCTATTAAAAATTACCGTTTATGAGCGTTTGGAGATATGTAATACAAGCGTCATTTTAAAAGTAAAGCATTTTATTCATTTAACTCAACAAATTCAACGAAAATGCCTACGAGTAGAACGATCAGCCTTTTGTGCTCAAGTGTTTATAATTACAAATAGTCTCTACCATTTTTGCTTCTGATGCACATTCATATAACAGATTGCTTTCTTAGAGCCTAATCCTATTTCTATTTCTACCAAATGAATAAAACGCTAAAGTAATGAACGCATGAGTTCATTCACTATATCAATGTAATTTGTACTCCCGTTTTATCCATTTTGTTTAATTCCAAGAATTAGTCGTATTATATTTGTAAAGATCTTGCAAAAGTGTACTAATTCTATATGCGTTGCCGGCTTCATGAGAGTGAGGATCTACAGTTAGCTAGCAGCGGCAACTGTTTCCGGTGTTCTTTGTTTGTGTTTTTTTTTACGTGGAGGTCACCACTTATCAAGGCTCAGAAGCCACTCGGGATTAAGGGTTATTGTGTGTACAGTAATCAATGGGATAGTATCGTAGTACTAGTTAGTATTTGATATTTGATAAAATGTCATTACTAAGGGAAATGTTCATCAGGAATTTGTTTGTGTTGGACTTGAAGGCATCCAAGTAGAAGTCTGGAGGGAAACAGGCAAGCGGTATAGAGTTCCACAGGCGTGCAGTTCTAAGAAAGAAGCTTTGTTCATGGAATCTACTTTTTGATTTAGCCTCAGATAAAGAGTGGGGTACATATTGACAGTGGTTTCAGCTAGTCGGATGTTTTTCGTGAAAAATTGGCGAGGGGGAACCAAAGAATGGAGCTCAGACGAGCACTTGCCATGGAAATAACGAGAAAACAAAGACAGGCTCGCAACGTCTCTTCTGTGGAAGAGAAACTGCATGGAAGAGAAAAGGGTATCCCCCACCAAGCCACGAAGTATATTTTGTACTCTGTCAAGGCAGAATAGGCTGTTTTAGCAGCTCCTTCCCAGATGTGGCAACAGTATTCCATCCTTGGACGTACTTGGCTTTCATATAGATAGAGAATTGCATCATTAGTGAGATATTTTCTGGAGCGGTAGAAGGATCCCACCGACCTTCCCAGCGACCTTGGCCACAGACTTAATGTATGCGTTCCATTTTAGATCAGAAGTTAAGGCCAAGCCCAGAAGCTTATCAAAACATGGGGCCTCCCCTAGACGAGAGCCATCCATTTTAATTGATGGAAGATGGGGATAAGAGCGTTTCTGATGTAAAGATAGGAGCTTAGTCTTAGATGCATTAAAGGTAAACAGGCACCTCCCCCACCACTGTACCACGAGCTCAAGATCTAAGGAGAAAGAATCAGAGAGAACATTGTAATTTACGATCTTTGTCGTGTTGCCATAGATAGTCGTGTAATCTGCATAAATGCAAACGAATGATTTTAGTATGTTGTTGATCAAGAAGAGAGTTGGGCCCAGGATTGACCCCTGAGGTACTCCAGCATTAATACTGTGGGCCTCTGATTTTTGCCCATCAACCACTACTTTTATGAGCCAATCAGAGAGAAATGATTTAATGATTGAGAAAACATTTCCAGTAATACCGTATCTGGAAATCTTGTGAAGTTGGCCTTTATCGAAGGCCTTTGATATGTCAAGAGCAATTGCCATAGAAATGAAGCCTTTGTGGAGAGATTCGGTAATCCTCTGAGATATAACCGTTAGCACATCTGCTGTAGATCTAGCAGAACGGAACCCATATTGCGTGGCACTAAGAAGGTTATTTCTGCTGAGGTGGTTGACTACTTACCTATTTAATATGGATTCCAGCAACTTACTCGTGACACACAGGCAACTTAGTGGTCTGTACTGAGAGGGAGATGACTTATCACCTGAATTCTTAAATACGAAGTATATTAATTAGGTTTTCCAGGGTGTTGGAAAGAACTTTTCTTTAAGCCAACGCTAAAACAGTTTGGTAAGTATGGGGGTAAGTTCTGGTTGTAGCTTTTTTAACACTTTAATTGGAATCAAGGTTCTTGATTAACTTGGCGACCTCACGCACAGATATTTGTATGTAACCTAGCGTGTTGTGTTATAGGAGGAAACACGGGGAGTTGATGGCCGTCGTCGCATAGGGTAGAATTTGCTGCAAAATTCTTGGCAAGTAGTTTGGCTTGTCGGATGCTGGCGAGATGACCTCTGGTCCATTGATGGTAGTTGGGATATAACGCACGCGTCTGTTCAGAATCCTATTTGCTATTTGCCAGAACTGGTGGGAACCAAGCCGCTGTTCAGCTACTTTGGATTTAATGGATTGAGCATATAGCTCTCTAGCATTTTTATTGCTCTTTTACAATGGTTGTTGGCGGTTTTGAAAGCAGCTTTAGTCTCAGTGCATCTATTACGTTGGTAGCTATGGAAAACGTGATTTCTGTGCGCGATGGCACAGCACATTCAGGGGAGAAAAATGGCTGGCTGTTAGGTTTATGTTGGAATTCTTGGGGTAGTATGAATTTGTTTATGCCTACAAGTAACAATTCGGTCAGGTCTGATACCATAGAGGACACATCCATTTTAAACATGGAATGCAGAGGTAGATCAGATATGAATGTACGGAAGCTATCCCAGTCAGCCATAGAATATCGGTATACAGTACGGTGGAGAGGTACGTCTGTAGACTTATTATATTCCATTTTTGTCTTTTTTTATACAACGAGGTAATCAGAGGATCCCAGAGGAGATAGAACAGAACATGAGCATAGCTCAGGGAAAGTGGAGAGAAAAATGTCTAGATGGCTTGCGTACTGACCGATAGTATCGGGCACACGGATGGCTCGCGAACAATCTGAGTGAGGTCATAGACAATGGCAAAATCAAGCCAGAACCTCGCCTCATCACCAGTCTTATTTGACTGGCTCAGCCATTTCACATTCTGGACATTGGAGTCACCGCAAATGTGAATGTTTGCCGAGGGATGAGCAAACAGGATGTCAATTTTCTCCGATATACGCGTAAGGATAGTAACTCCGCTGTTGTTGGGGCGATAGAGGGCAAATATAAATTCGGAGGTGTAAGCAAGTGTAAACCGGAAGCACATATAAGGTAAATTAGGGTCTTCATACGAGATATCCCTGCTATTCGGGAAGCCATCTTTAATGTAGGCACATATTCCATGCCTATGACGATCTTGGGGTCGGATTTAGATGTTAAGTTGGAGTATCGTTTAATTATGAACTCATCTAGGGAGGTTGTCGGCCCTATTCCAATTTAGAACTTAGAAAAAATATGTCCGTTTTCATCTCCTGTAATTGAGTTTCAAACTCTGGAAGGTTAGAACGTAGACCCTTGATGTTGGAGAAGGAGACATTGTAATAGGGGTCTACGTTGTAGGATGGGGTTCTAGGTTTATTCGTGTTTTTTGGAGAAATTTTATGCTGAGGATTTTGGGATTTGTGGAACAGGTCATCATACTTGGTTAGAGCAGAACAGAGAGGCAAAGTAAAGGAGAAAAGACGGGATTTTTTGTAGCAGATGATAAGGTAAAGCCGTACCACTTAGCCACTAGTATGGCATTGAGAGGTCCCACCAGAGACTACTGCATGGTCCAGAATTCATTCACCAAATGGCAATACAGCAGCCCCAGTACTTTGCACCTGCTGATAGGGCAGCCTCCTTAGTGGTTAATTCAAGGTTCGGGTCCCTGACTATCAGGCGGATAACGTCAGCCCAGATGAAAACGTTTACTTCCAGCACCCTTACTAGTGACATGGCCACAAGGATAGACATAGAGACAGAAAATTTCCGACATCTCAGACTACTGTTCATGAAGTACTACCAACCTGGAAAGCAGCTTTTTCTTCATCCTGTGTCAGAAACATCATTCATTGGAAATGAGGACTGAGGGACAAAAAGGCGAAGCGAGGGTTACTGGAGATGCCGATAGCACATCCACTGCATTATCTACTCTCCATTAAAAAAGGTAAGAGAGACTTATTAATATCTACTTAATATAAGTCCTTTGCCCCATTCCCAGTTTAGGATAGTACTTGAAGATAGTCTCCCCTTCCATATTAACCCGTGGAAGTTTTGTTTTTGTTTTTTTTATTTTGTTTTTTATACCGCGAGTTCGAACCTTCGAGCTTTACCTTATAATCAAGGTCCAATAATGGAACTTGTGATGTCGGCTTATGTTTTTAGATTGGGAAGCTCATTTAAGGACTGGTTTAGAGAAGTACCAGGCATATGTTACAAAAAACGATTTAAAAGAAGAGAATAGCAAAACGGGATAAGTAAAGTTAAGATGTTTCGATATATATATATATATATATATATATATATATATATATATATATATATATATATATATATATATATATATATTTCATACACAAATGTAGGCAGCATTAAGGCAAAAGTTGATTTCAATAGTTACGGATAAACATTGTTTAACTTAGCTCTGAAGACCCCGACCCTGTCTTACTGACGTCATTTCGAAAAGAAGGAAGAAGCTAGCAGACCTGCTGGTTTGTTCGTGGTACTTAAAGCGTATGGTGTGGATGGGTGGTGGTGGTGAGTCAATGCTTTTATTTATCTATTTTTTTGTATTAAAAGGGTGGTGTCACAGAGCGGAGACGGATAACGGAGAAGACGTTGTTTACAATGGCGTATACGACGACGATGATGAAAATTATTTTGTGAGTTCCTATTTATAGTAGAAGGCTGAGAGAGATGTTCAATAATGTGAAACGGATAGGTTCTTTTAACAAGGGGAATACATTATTTATGAGGGAACCCTGACAACACTTTAAAAGGGGTTTACACAAAGTGCATTATTCAAGATGATGGGGCACCGTGATACAATATAATAACAGAAGACACACATTACCTTGTTCAAATGATGACGAAGACAAAACCTTATAAATAACATGATGGTATTTATTCCAGCTGGTGATGAGAAATAATCAGGAATTCGCTGCCGTGTAAGGTTCCGATATTTTGTTCCCAACTCATTGCCTCGCTTCCAAAATGGGGTTTGGTTTACTCTCCTTCTCCTCCTCCTCCTTTGATTGTTCTGAATTAAACTCTGAACTGATCTGACTGTAACTGTCCCCAAACCCTTACTATATTTATTGAATTTATCTTTCTTTGTGAACTCAGAACATGCTTAAACATGGGAATGCTTTTCACGTTGATTTTGCTCATTACATATGACTCGCAACGAGTTTTTGGACACGCATAGACATTCCTTAATTTACATTGTCCGATTCTACCTCTCAAACCTAACTGGTTAAGCAATTATTTATTATATAATTGACAATTCTCCACAGTCATATCATTTCATCTAAATAGCAATATGTATTATTTTTAAATTTGGAACACTGAGTTCGATTTTAGCATTCTCCTTTATTAAATATTATTTTCGATTCTATTTACTTTGTATCTATAACTACCGGGATCTGTCTCATACCCCTATAGCATCCCTTTCGCTCTCATATTTAAAGAATGTACGCATTTCGCAATAGCAATACATGTTTCTATTTTTCATCTATATCTGAACAACTGAAAATCTTTACTTGGCTAATAAAGATCCCACACATTCATTAGAAAAAAAACTTGTGTTTCACCTGAATCCCTTAATTATTTTTACTAGATTCTCTATCCGATCTGCATTGCCTATTTCGTTTTGGGTGTAGGGTAGAACCTCCTATGAGCAATGTCAGCTGTTTAATCTAGCCAATCTGATCCCGTCACAAAAGAGGTCTCAGTTTACATCTTTACCAACTCGAAAACTCCTCGTCCGATGTCCTAACTCTTTCTTTCCCGTTGGGTGTTACTACCAATTAGAGTTGTGTTCTAATTTTCTACACTATTTTACATTGGGGGGGAGGGGTACCCAGCCACAGTTATTTACTTAATTTTTTATTGGTTTGTTTTTAATTATGCAAGTTACGTTTTACCTTGCTGCTTCACACGCATTTCCTAGCTTGGACGCTTAGAACTTGTTAAAGAAATCGGAAACGTCACCCTTTTAAACAAACCTCCTTCCTATTGAGCATAATAAATCTCATACTATGACGGTAAGTTTATGCGATTTGTCGTTCCAGCAGAGCGTCTAAGACCCCAAAACAGGCTTATCCATTCATTCACACATAAAATAAACTTGGTATCTTATTACATCCTTATTCTTGTTACGTATTTAGACATATTTTACCTTTTATTCTAATTAATTTGAATGATTTTGCCCTGCTAATGACTCCTTAGTCATGTACAGAGATTTCCTATGTCTCTCATACGTCTGAATTTTTAATTCATTGCGTCAAAAAATTAGTAACGACTCGACGCTGGTATTCACAGACTTCCCTAAGCACACAATATCGCTCAGTCCATTTATTTTTTCTTAACAGCTGCACCCCATTATTTTGCTGAAAACTGGCAAATGAATTTTCATCCAGAACACTATGGACAAAAAAGATAAGGTGCGTGTTCCTTGATTAGAAGTGCTAGTTGAGTGTGCATAAAAAATACGTATTAGATACGTTTGAAGCCTAAACAAAGCATTATTACAAAATAAACATATATTTGTTTTGTTTGAAATTTATATTGAAATTTATAAATATATTTCGAAGATACACTTGAAATAAAATAAATACGTTTAGACAACTTTCCCACAACAACATTGCAAAGAATAAAAAAGAAAGAAAGACATACTGATGATGAAGTGTATCTTTAAAATATATTTATAAATTTCGATGTAAATTTCAAACAAAAAATCTGTTTATTTTGTAATGATGCGTTGTTTTAGCTTCAAGCATATCTAATACGTATTTATTTTATTCAAACACAACCAGCGCTTCTATTCAAGAAACACTAGCCCTTACGTGAATTCCGCGTTACCAACGCACCGTTCCGACATTTGAAAGATTACCGTAAAAACACCAAACGGACTTCTAATGATTCTCTGCTCCAACAACGACATGTAAAAAAAAGAAATAAAGATACACTGATGATGAAGTGTATCATCGAAATATATTTATAAATCTCAATATAAATTTAATACAAAATAAATATCTGTTTATTTAGTAATAATGCGTTGCTTCAAACTATCTGATAAATATTTATTTCATTTAAAAAATTGTTTTGGCTAATCACTTTCCGAAAACGCCACATATATACCCGTCTACATAAATTTGACTATTGTCTCTTCTTGAAAATTCAAAATGATTTCTACGCCAATCATTCGTTTTTTGTATAACCTGTTGTTTTGTTTCTATTTTGTCGTTTTAATTTCTGCTAACTCAATTATAGGCATCGAATTCCTGGTGAATACATTCCCATATCTCCACCCAAATACAGCTTCAAATTAATACATTTCAAAATATGACCTTCTAGACCTCCAAAGTTGCAGGTGTCCTTATCTATACTACAAAATATCCACGGTATTTTTTCTTCCTGCAAATAAAAAATAATTTAACCCAATGACACACATAATCTATCATCAGAGGCTTATTTGTCAAATTATGATTAACAGTTTTTTTCAAAAGATACAACAAGAAATGTATACAAGCCTTTTAATGGTGCGTGTGTGTCCGCAATATATTTTCACTTTATCTCACTTTCTAGGTTGCATTTAGTAATAATTATTTCTGTTTTAAAGTTAAAACCAAACATTGACAAACAAATATATTATTTTTCAATTCAGTAATTGTTACTCAGAATTTGTTTTCTTATTATCAACATTACATTGGCAAATGATTTTAATCTAATATTTTTCCATATTTTTTTTAATTGAGACATTGTAACAATTTATCTAAGTATTTTCCGTGTTTGTGTGTTAAAAAGCATTTGTTCACATTATCTGTGTGTGTATTTCAAAACAATCTTCTTTTTCTCTTTTCTTTTTATGTATGCGTATGTGTGTTTTTCTTTTATTTCTTTGTAATTTATTTATTTCTAGTTCACGTATATTCTCTTTTCGACGATTAACTCTCTTTTGCTTTTAGCGGCATATTGTCATTTTTTTAGCTTGAATTTTTCTCGTGCGTGAGTGTATGTTTTCTTATTTATTCATTGTCTTTGCTTCTACTAAATATTCTTTTAAAAACAGTTAATTTAATTTGGACCCTTATTTATTTAATTATTTATTTCCGTGATAAACCAGGTTTCTATTACGACCCCATGCAGGAGTCCATTGTCAACAAAATGGGATCAGAGCGGGGGGAGCATAACGAGGAAGAGACATTTATATAAGAATGAGAAGGATGAAAATTACTTGGTGTCTTCATGTTATTAATGGATGAAGATATAAGAGGAAAGATGTACAATAGGCCGTTCTATTATACACCGAGAGATGCTACATTATTTCGAAGAAAGGAAACAATTAATTTTAGAAAGGGGGTTTATTATAAAGTTATTTTACAGGTGGGAGACAAAACGCATTACTTTCGGTTGAAATTATGACGAAGGTAAAGGCTAATAAACAACATAATGACATTTATTCCAGCTGGTTGTGAAAAATGATCAAGTATTAAATGCCGCGTCAGGTTCCGACATTTTGTTCCTCCCCGATGCCTTTGTTCTCCTTTTCAGGATGTTTCGAACTCAACTCTGAAGTCATCTGACTGTAACTTACTTTGAACTTTATACTGAATATATTGAATTTATTTTTCTTTATGACTTCAGAACGTTCTCAAATACGTAAATGTTTGTACGTGGATTTTTCATATTACACATGACTACAACACGGTTTGGGCAACACAAAGATATTTCTTAATTTATATTGTCCGATTCTACCTCTGAACAAATAGTTGCATGGTTATTTCTACTATTATAGAAAATTCTCCACATTAATATCATCGCATCTAAATAGCAATATGTATAATTTTACACGTTTAATCGATTCCAACATTCTCCTTTAATAAATATTATTTTCGTTCCATATTTACTTCGTTTTTCTAACTACATGAATATATCTCGTTCCTTTATATAACATTAAAAGAAACGAACGAGAAATTCGCAGAAGATACCATTCGGTCAACTCTTATTTCGCGTTCATAATTCTTACGACAGAAAGGCGTTCATTGTTCATCAAAATTATTTTACAAACTGTAGCTTGCAACCTTCGTAAAAATAACAATAAACCAGCCACAAACAATTATTACTTTATATATATATATATATATATATATATATATATATATATATATATATATATACACATACATATATATATATATGTATATATATAATTTAAAATGGCGTAATGGAACCATATTAAGGGTATTTGCAGTTTCTCTTCCAATGTTCGGAATTTAATCATGTCAAATCATTCTTTATTGTCTTTTTGACGAATTGATTGTTGATATTTCTTCTGATGAGTTAAGGGCATAATAAATTCACAGATTGATATAATAATTAAGTGATTGATTTTGCGCGATGAAGCAGATACTGTCAAGAATTGTAAATATCAACTGAATTTAAGGAATAAATTATAAGATAGTCAGAATAATGAATAGTGGAATATAGTTGTGTTTCGTTTATTCATTATATATATACATATATGTGTATATATATATATATATATATATGTGTGTGCATGTGTGTGTGCTTGCAATAGCAGAATACCCGACAAAATGCCACACAATTATTACATAAGTAGAAAAAATTTGTATTTGATTTCACGTCTCTGTACAAATACTATCATCAAAGTAAAATGCTGTTAAAATCTAGCTGTAAAATACTAATTTGAATTTTGTACGAAACGCATTATTTTAATTCTAGAAAATGTTTATAATTTAAGTCTTAATCTAAACTATATTTTAAAAAAAGTAAAAATGCATGCACGCTTTCTTATATATATATATATATATATATATATATATATATATATATATATATATATATTTATACATATATATATGTATATATATATGAGCAATCAGTTAATGAAATATGTTAAAAAACACTTCGAAATAAGTTAAAACATATTTAATCTGAAAAGGAAACACTAGATAAATGGATAGTCCTTAATCCGTGGAGTTTCGAAGAAATACTCTCCTTCTCATCAGAGGGTCGGAATTAGCAAAATGTGGGATCGGATTTTGCATGCAGAAGTATTTAATGAAACAACAAGTAAGTCAAAGATCTTACTTGAAAACAAAATAAGTTAAGCAGATGGAATATGGTAAAGAAAAAGGTGATTACACATGAATGGATAGTCTGGTGGAAGATAAAAAAAAATCCAGTGACGGTAAAATCCAAATGTAAAACTTCAAGAAAGTTAAAAGAATTTCCATTTGTACAAGTAAAATCCAACGAAATCCCGTAATAGGAAAAATATTGTCCATAATAATCCAAAGGCAGAAATCCATGGAATAATTCACAAACATGTGTACAAGGAAAAAAAATAATATTAATAAAAGATAAATACGATGTGCTTTTCACTATACTTCCGAAACATAACTATAAATAAAATAATATATATATATATATATATATATATATATATATATAGACCGCAGGCTGCGTTTAATAAAATCTGAAATATTAAAATGTTACAATAGAAAGTAATTACTGCATCAGTCTCCTTTAAATTCCGTTTAAATATTCCAAAATATCTAAGATTTTTAGAAAAAAAAAAGATTTCAAATTTTACTTTGTTTTAAATTTCTCCATAAATATAAAGCGGAAGTCTTGCACGATAGGCCCCATTGCTATTTCTCTCTCTCTCCCTCTCTCCCTCCCTCTCTCTTACTAGCACGCACGCCGAAAACATGCCTTTTATTATTAATTTCTACGATTTGTCTCTTTCCCTTTTGCGGCATATCGTCTCTTTTATAAGTATTTTCTTCTGTGTTAGAGTGTATTCTTTACTTTTTTAATTAATGTGTTTGTGTGTGTATCTCGTCTAGCATTTTTTTCACGTTGTGTTTGTTTTTCTTTTGTCTATTTTTCCTTTCATAGGGCAATTAGCTGTGTTACATAGTATTAACGAGGTTCGATTTTTATTTTGGCAAGATAAAATGATCCCGGCACCAAATCACAAGATGTTCTATAGGGGGTACATATTTAAAGATGGCGGGAGTTACATGCATAATTGGGATACGTAATACACGAATAATGATGGTGATGACAATTCTGATGGGAAGACATTTATAACAGTTCTTTTATCATGAAAACTGTAATGGTAAATATGGAGGGAGACAGTTATATTAACCTGGGATGATTCTTGTTAACACATATAGAGGAGGGGAGAGGTATTATTAGTGATAGAGGAGGCACATAATACTCGAAAGGGCTGTACAAAGTTCGTTTCAAGATGATAATAAAACGCATTTACCTTCTCTATTGTCCGGAATGACGACACGAGACAACAGTTACACATATAATAAGTTTCTTTATTCTCCAACCGGCCGATTGGTTATGTTAGGAACTCAAGCCTTTTCGACTACATCATCTACGCTCCCCCTTATTCTCTAAGTAGCTCCCACTTTCCAACTGACTCTATCACTGTGGGTAATCTGCTCTGATTATATGATCTTCATCGACTGATCTCCCCTAATCTCACTAAACTGTCTCCGTCTCTACTGACTCTCTAACTCCGATCCGCTTATCCTATATTGAGAAATAACCTTTGTTTTCGACGTCAGAAATGTGTTTACCAACGTGACTAACCTCTCATTGATTTAGCAAATGTTTATCCAAACAAACTTTTAGCAAACGAAAAAACATTCCTTTTCATTGTTTAATATCTAACCTATTTGTAAACAATTTTTAATGCACATCGTCCATTCTTTTAATGACAGATTTAATATGCAGATTACTAAAATAATGAACAATCGACTCATTTTTCGACATAAACACTATTTAATAGAATTAACAATGGGCTGAAATCCTTAAGATTCCAATTTCCATTATCATTAACACTTGCCTACAGGGTTTGATTCTACCCTTTTTCTAATATTATTTTCACTTATCTAGTATGTCTTCTTACTGACATGAGAAGGGGGCATACCTTTCACGTAACACCATGTCTCATTCTACAACATCAGGGTGCTACGCTCCAACCTTCCAAAGGTTCAAACTATATCACAGGAGATTAAAGTTGACCTATTATTCCTAAGCGAAACTGGCATCGGATCGACTACATCGCAAAATGAGTTCGCAATTAAAGGATACTCTCACTTAACCTCTAAACCCAACCTCCAAAATCATCATGGGCTTGGAGTATGTGCCAACATTAAATACTATTTTCCATGTGGCAGGGGCATCTCTAGAGAAGATACGAATTTACCCTATATGTGTTTCCAGAAAGCACTTGCTCACACTACACCGTCTATATTTGACTCTATCACCCCCACAACAGTGGAGTTACTCTCTTTAAACGCATATCTGAGAAATTTATCACGTCCTGCCTACGTACCCCTTAGCAAACATTCACGTGTGTGGAGACTTCAATGTTTAAAATGTGGAATGGTTTACCAACTGAAACAAGACCAATGAAAAGGGGAGGTTCTATCACGATTTCTCCATTATTATGACCTCACTCAGATTGACGGTCAGCATGCAAGTCTCGCAGATCTTTTTCTCACAACTTTCTCTGAGCTATGTTCATCTTCCGTTCTGTCTGCACTGGGATCTTCCGAGCATTCTGTTGTATCAGTCAAGATAAAAACGAAATTTAATAGGTCCTAATACATACCTCTCCATCGTGCAGTATATCTATGCTCAATGCCTTACTTAGATAGCTTCCGCACATATATAGCGATCTACCTCTGCGTTCCATGTTTAAAAAGGATATGTCCTCTATAGTATCAGACCTGACGGAATAGGGAAATTATAGGTATAGACCATTCCATACCTTTGAAAAAGTTCCAGAAAAACCGAACAGCCAGCCGTGGTTCCCTCCAGAATGCACTGCTGCCATTGTACTGTTACTTATTGGGTGCTCTTATTAAGATGACGTATTTTCTGTATTGTTGTTGTTGTTCGTCTTAGTGTTTTATCTAGAAACAGTCTTAGGAGTGTTAATGTGTTGAATGTTCATATGTCTTAAGATGTTCCTGTTTGTGGTACATGTTAATACAAGAGAGCCGACGGCTTGTAATACACAATGAGAGGAGATGTGATATATAGATAGATAGACCGAGCGATAGTGCGTTTATACTTTTGACAGTTCTGTATGAACTGGAGTGTTTCTATAAATACTGATACATATATTTCTTAACTATTTTTGAGATGATGATTTTCACAAAGTTCTTATAATATAAATGGACAATACCTTTTCTGTTGAATCACAGCACGAAGACGCAGATACACAAAGATGATGACGTCCTTTATTTCATGACCGGTCCATGATTTCGCTAGAGGAATTCCAAATTTCTTTACATGGTTTTTTTTTTCTCTAACCTTTCGATTCGAAGGTTTGACGTCAGCAGCCGTCTCTGACCTCTCTCTTTCTCTCGGCTCCCTCTCCCCGACTCTTCTCGTCTTCTCCCAGACTGCATCTAAAACTTTACTTATATTGAGAACCCGTCACGTCACCGCATAATTAAACATGTGATCATAAAGCACCTTAGATGACATGCATCATATGACCGAAGAAGTTCAGTAACCTATTTTTCAAATAACCCCTTTACAAAATATGTTTACAATTTATATTGACGATTAAATTCCTTATTTTAATTTTCACAGAGACAAATTTCATCATTACATTCCTTTTCCAATAAACAGATATCTAATTATTTTGTGTGAGCTAAAAAATTGCGATTCCACATTTCTTTTTTTAATAGTATTCTAAATCTAGCTTGGAAAGGTCGAATCCTTGACTATCCTAATTCATATTTACATTTAACTAATTCCCTATTTTTGCTTACATTAAAAGAGGGCAGCCCTTTATCATGTAACACAACGTAATAGATGTACTAAGCTTAAAGCCGCCAGCAACCTCTGTCAAAAAATAATAAAGCATGCAAGAGAGTTGTATGTTCAGTCCATCACGTCCCAAGTAGCTGAGCAGCGACTAGGGTCTCATGAGTTTTGGCAAATAGCAAACATAACCCTGAACAGCCGTGGGTGCTCTATCCCTATTATCACCAATGGACGTGAGATCATTTTGGGCAGCATCAGATAAAGCCAAACTCTTTTCCAAAATAGGTTCTACTAAGTCTACCCTTTACGACCGTCAACCCCCAGTATTTCCTTGTGTATCTGAAAAGACACTATGCTACATACAGATATCTGTATGTGATGTTGCCAAGCTAATCAAAAACCTAAATTTTAGTAAAGCAACTGGACTTGACGATGTTCCAATTATAGTGCTCAAAAGGCTTCAAGCAGAACTAGCGCCAATACTTATAAAGTTATTAAAGTGTTGTCTGAAGGAGAAATGCCTCCCAACACCTGGGAAAATCTCATCAGTATGTCCTGTATTTAAGGATCCAGTTGATCGATCATCTCCCTCTCAGTGCAAACCAACACGTCTCCTGTGCATAATGTGTAAGCTGCTGGAATCTGTGTTAAATAGAGAAGTAGTCAACCTCCTCATTAAAAACAAAGTGCTTAGTAACATGCAATATGGCTTCCGTTCTGCTAAATCTTCAACAGTTTTCCTTACAGTAATATCTCAAAGGATTAACGAATCCCTTGACGGAGGCTTCTCTCTAGGTCAACTGCTCTTGACATATCAAAAGCGTTTGATAAGGGTCTAATTTAAAAGATCCCCAGCTATAGTATGGCTGGAAATGTATTCTCAATTATTATATAATTTCTCTCTGATAGGTTCATAAGTGTAGTGGTTGATGGGCAAAAATCAGAAGCTCTCAGTATTAATACTGGAGGCTGTCAGCGGTCGATCCTTGGCCCAATCCTCTTCCTGATCTTCATTAATGTTCTTCCAAATTACATCCTTACATCATCTGTAGACATTTATGCTGCCGACACTACAATCTATGGTAGCACATTAAAAACCGTAAAAAAAGCAATCTCTCTCTGATCCTCTCTTTTAAGATCTTGAGTAAGTGGTACAATGGGAAAAGAGGTGGCTGGTCACTTTTAATGCATCTAAAACCAAGCTTATATCTCTACATCACCTAAGCTTTGATGCCAATCTGGCATCGGTTGACATTAATGGCTCTCGTCTTCGGGACACTTCATGATTGACCTGCACTCCTCATCAGAAATGGAACATGTACGAGAGGCGTGCAATAAGTAATGCACCTGACCCACTTCCAGTTGTCTGATCTAACTGAAATTCTGCATGTGCGAGGAGTATATCTCTACGGGTTATGTGGCAAATTACAGCTCTGAACTAATTGTGGTTTCTGTTGCACAGGTGTTTGAACTGAGTCAGGTGTGAAATAGAGCCTGTTGAATTTCGAGCAGTGATCCGGTTTTTGTATTTGAAAAGACGTACACAACAGGAGACTTTTTATGAAATGAAAGAAACTTATGGTGATAATGACCCATCATATGCCCTTGTAAAACGCTGGCATCGTGAATTCAAAAATGGCCGGACATCTGTGGAAACAGCTCCCAGACCTGATCACCCCCCTTCTGCCATATGTCCGTCAAGTTGAGGCTTCCATTTTGGAAGATCGGCGCATTTCTATTCGCCAAATAGCCCAACATGTCAAGATTAGTACAGGGTTGGTGGAAACTATCATTAATGACCCTTTACATATGCATAAGGTATCTGCCAGATGGATTCCCAGGTTGCTCACACCATTCCAGAAGCGAGAACGCATCGATTGCTTGAAAATGAATTTGGAGGTATGCCAAGAAGATGAATAAACGTTTTTCAAAAGACTGATTACACAGGTTGAAACGCCCAGTCAATGCAGTGGAAGCACTTGGATTCACCACCTTCAAAGGAGGCAAGGGTGCAGCTCTCCGCTGGCAAGGTCATGTTCACAGTCTTTCGAGACTAGGACGGAGTAGTTATGACAGATTTCCTGGAAAATCGTACCACAATTACAGGAGCCTATTATGCTTCACTTTTGAGGAAATTAAGGGAAGCAATCAAAATTAAGAGGCGGGGCAAGATCAGCAAAGGTACCCTCCTCCTGCAGGACAACGCTCCTGTCCACAACGCGCATGTCGTCAAATCATAAGTACGGGCGTGTGGTTATGAATTCCTCTCCCATCCTCCCTACTCTCCTCACCATGCACTCTCTGACTTTCACCTCTTCCCAGCCATGAAGTTGTTTTTGAAAGGAAAGCGTTTCCCAGATAATACAACCTATATTTCTGAAGCCACGTCGTGGTTGGAGGACCAACATGGGGTGTTCTACAAAAATCGCCTTCACAGCTGCATCAACTGATGGGAGAAATGCATAACTCTGGGTTATTCGTATGTAGAGAAAAACTAATAAGGGTGCCAACTTTCGTTGCTCTACTGCTATGGGAAGTGGGTCAGGGGCATTACTTATTGCACGCCCCTCGTATATCAAATTCATTGCCAAAGTCGCTATAGCAATGGTGGGATCCTTCTATCGATCCAGTAGATATCTCACTCCTGATGTAATATTCTCCCTATATAAAAGCCAGGTACGGGAAACGATGAAGTACTGTTACCACATCTGGGAAGGAGCTGCTATAAACAGTTTATCCTGACTTAAACAGAGTTCAAAATAGACTTCGTAACTTTATGGAGGATGCCCTTTTCTCTTGCCAGCAACCTCTTTCCCACAGAAGAGACGTTGCGAACCTGTCTCTGCTTTATCGTCATTTTTATTGCAAGTGCTCAGCTGAGCGTTAATCTATGCCCCCCTCGCTAAACTTTCAAGAAAAAACACTCGTCTCTCCTAAGCCACTATAAATAATTCCCCACACTCTTTATCTGTGCCTAAACCTAAATGTAAATTCCATGAATAAAGTTTCTTTTTTAGAACTGTACACCTGTGGAACTGTCTTGCGATTGCCTGCTTTTAGCTGACTGCAATCTGATTGTCTTCAAGTCTAACGTAAAAAAGTTCTGGATGAACCGTCCCTCTAAGAAATCCAATTCACAAAATTATCTCTACTTACGTTTACTACGCTACTATCACATTGATTAATGTATACCCATTCACCCCTATCCTCGAATGTCCTCTGGACCTTGATTTGTGGTGAGTCCTGTGTAAAAACATAATCTATTTCTATATTAGTACGCCTTTTAATTTAAGAAACCCGAATTCATCTGATTTTTTTCGAGGAGATGTTTACTCATATGTTTCTTATTTTATTTTTACGAAACCAACTTAAAAGAAATATAAAATACATCACTAGTACTTATGCTTTTATATGAATTAAGGAAGTCGGTATCCGCAATTATACGATATTTAACCGATATAGTTCAACTCAGAAAGGGGTGTACCTGTGGCATGCACTTTTATGACTGTTGTCCTCTCAGCATTCTTTCAATGTTTGTCTTTCTAATGTAAAGTAAATCTAACAACATATCAAGTTCAGGGATAGTAATATAAACAGAAAAAATAAAGTCAGTGCTGGCATTAAATCCGACCGCATAAGAAATAATACTATCATTAGACTGTTGTTACAATCCACCATTTAATTCAGGCAGTCTGTAAAAGATAGAGATCATAATTCGGAAGATGTCCGATCGATTTTAAAGCATTTTATATATAGCGTGAACCGAAAAAGTATTTGTCCGAAAGAAAACAACACTACAGCTTTATTTTAAAACATTTATTAACAAATCGGTTCAGGTAACTTAATTATTATTGTTTAAAGTTAGCAGAAGGAAAGGGGAGAAAAGATCAAACGATCAGAAGTCTTACTGCATGTGTGTCGGGCGAGGTTCGGAGAGAGAGAGAGAGAGAGAGAGAGAGAGAGAGAGAAATTAATACAGAAAAAAGGGGAATATGATCAAACGACCAGAAGCCTTACCGCGTTTGTGTCGGGCAGCGTTTGGCGAGCGAGAGAGAGACTCCTTAGTTTTAAAAGGTGTGCTCTCGTGGAAGTAACGCGAAATCACACGAAATCACACGGGAGACATTTATAAAAGTAGTTGACAGATTATGTCGGGGAGAGCTAGAGAGAGACGAAGGTTGGTGTCAGTGGTGATCTTGAACCCGGCGGGTTTTGTATTTCTTTCATTTTTTTGTCCTTAACCAAAAACGTGTCACTGATTATTTAGTAGAGCTGAAATCGATGTAGCTGCCTTCAGGCTCAATCACCACTTTGATATGGGTTCGGAAATAGAACTCTGCGTTTTCCACCACTGCAGACGGGAGCTCGGCGAATACTCGACGGATAACATCGATCAAGCTTCCGTTGAGGTCATGTTGGTAATGTTCTCAACGTATGATAAAAATAAATTGTTTATCAGGTTCAAGTATGGCGAGATGGGGAGGAAGAAGGCAACTGAGATGTGCACAAAGTTGTAGCATACTTTTTAAAGCTAAGACTGAGTCTTGTTGGAATTGGGGGCCAACACCGAGTCCTGTTGCCATACCCAGGGTATAATGTCGGCCACATGATTGCACAGGGGAATCAGAACATCCATGTACACTTTGGTGTTGACTTCCAAGACGACGTCGAAGATATGGGTGTGCCATGGTAGTGTTCTCACTTGAAACCACATCACAAACCATAACCGTGGACGGAAACTTTGTTTTCGTCACCACAGTCACACCTCCATTATTTGTAGCAATCCAGCGATGCCTGGTGACGGCATTGGCCATGTTGGATCGTTAGAGAGCATGAGTTGAGCTTACTTGATAAACATTGTGTCAATTTTAGTCGTGATACAAGGCTCACATCGCTCTTGGGATTCATACACAACTGCTCAACTAGTCGATGGTCTGCAACAAAACAAGGAAAAACGAGTTCATATATATATATATATATATATATATATATATATATATATATGAAATTTTAGCGATTAAATGAATTTAAAAATTTATGACGTGAAATGTTTGATAATGTTTGATATATATATATATATATATATATATATATATATGTCTGTATATATGAGAGAGATATAGATATAGATATGTATGTATATATGTGTATATATATGTATATATAGATATATATATACATATATATGTATATATATGTATATATACATATATATATATATATATATATATATATATATATATATATATATATAAGAGAGAGAAAGAGAGAAAGGAGTAAACAGCGCGTGTTACACATTTGGCTAATCTCTAACTCCAGGGCTCTTGTCATTGTCGGGTCATAGGCTATGGATATAAGTGTATGACATAGCCAAACATGAACTTTATAATCAGTATCGCAGTGGACGAGAAAAATCTCGCTACCATTTAAGTAAATTTGAATATTTCAGTTCTGAAACGTCTATATGTTTTAAGTGCAATTCTTTTTCCTGGCAATCATTTATTGGCGTAACTAAAAATTACTATGATCGATATGTCCATCATTAAAACTAATAGCTCAAGGCGTAAAACGAGTTGAACACCATTACTTGAAATACATAGTTTGTTCAGTGTAATAAGTTTACTATTAGTGACAGGTCGATAGACAGAAGACGTAAGCATTTATGTAATTCAAGTTGTTCAGCGACGAGTTTGCGTTTCATTATTTAAGTAAGAACTCGAGCAAAATAATTTTGATACAATTACCAATAGTGTAAGTTAAGGTGATAACAGTCATGTTGTTTAGATTTTCCTTTTTCAATACTGGGAAGTGCTCGATGAAAAGTGCTGTTGGCAATAGCGCCTTGGAAATATATATTTGTCAAGGTTCTTGTTAGACAACACTTAACTACGTCTATATATGTTAGAATGAAATAAACACGATGAAAGGGAATGAAACAAAAATTGCGGGTTCCATTTTCATTTCCAGGTTTTCTGAATTGCAAGATACGCTGTAATATAGAAAAAGTTTTATAATAATCGTGATACGTTCGCATACGATGTATGAACTAAATATAATGCATATTGGAATAATTAACAAGACCTGTTCGTTTTTACCCTGTATCTTATATAGTTTTAGTTGTCCCATGTGTAAATGGAAGATATTTGACTGATTTACTGCCATGATTCTTCAAAGATAATGAAATATATGGTTTCCTAAAAATCATTAATATAATACACCGTTGCATTACTATATTAAACAACACATTACCTACTATAAAAAGTCGTGTATTTTTTTACGTATCGACAATTGAAATAGACTCGGTCTTTATATAATTTCTCATAATTAATACTTACATTAGTTTTACTTTCCGCTACGACTTTATTTGGGTTATATGCTTAATATGGTCTTTACTACTAAAGTTTAAGGAGATTAATTTTCTAAAGCATTCTTTGTCTTGCTTAGAATAATAAAAATTCTTTGATATGAAACTCAACCACTTCATTTCATTTCAATGGGAGTTTTTTTTTTAATTCATTGAATTACAATTTAATTTATTGCTCTATCTTGCATATCGAGCAATTCCTGTTTAGATGGGATAACTTATAGAATATTACTGCCAGTAATATTTTTGTAAACCTACAATCTCACGTTTCCATAACAACTGATTGTTAAATAAAAACTATTCTGAAGTATATATATATATATATATATATATATATATTAATTCAGATTCAGTTTATATATATATGCATTTATATATGTATATATATACGTTCATGTATATATGTATACATATATATCTAAACTAATATATATATTAGTTTATATATACCTATATATATACATATATACCTATATATATATACATATATATATATATGATAATAGATTCATTCATTTGTATTGTTAAGATCACGCCCTACCTTGGGACTACGTAAGGCGCTGACGTAACAATTTTTCTTTTTAATTAAGGAAAAAAAAAGGAAAAATGTCCTCTGGGTTCAATATATTTCTCTGAACAAGAGGGGATGAGAGAGATTCTTTCACAACCCAAAAAATATGAAATTGACGAATGGACACATAAAAGTAAGAAAACGCAAAAACAAGTTTAAATCAATTTTATTACAAAAATAAACTATGGTAGGAGGGGAGGAATAAAATCCGGGATTAAACAAATAAAATAAAATAATGAAGTGACAGAGTGTCTTACGTTAATGTCTAAAAATGCCGAGTGGAAAATATATCAGTAAACAACAAAGAATAAGGGCAAAACAAAAGAGAATGGTTATTCGTCGCAAGAGAAAGAGAGAGGGGAGAGGGGGAGGGGGCTTACAATTCATTCTTTTTCATTGGGATTTTTTTGTTTTCGCATTTGATCACTTTAGTTTTTCGTCATAGGTGATTGATTAGCCTGGCTTCATCCTGTTCAAAATCACACATTCACAACTGTAGGACATATTTTTTGCACTTATGCTCGCAGTGGCAAATTTCGTTTATTAAATTCACCAGTGAAATCTTTTTTTGACAAAAGCCTTTCGGACAGTACAATTTTTTCCGAGATCAGTTAAAACGTGTTTTTTTTTTTTTTTATAAGTTTTCATGTTTTTGCTTGGAATTATTTCGTTAATATCTTTTGTTCATTGTAAAACGGATTAGTGTTTAGTTTTTCTTCAGCGGGTGTTCCAAACTCACCACAGCTTTGGTGGTTCTCAAAATGATTAGGACTACTTGGAATAGAGTCGCATCGTCCGATCACCAAGACGCATTTGCCGAGAAGTGTGTATAAAAAATCGTATCTCTTTATTCTTTCTGCTTGCTCTCTCTTCCTCCCATTTATCTGTATTTTGCTTGCCTCTTCTTTTCTTTCTTTGTCTTATTTTTGCAGTAAGTACCCGAAACAAAAAAGAGTAACGCAATACGTTGCTAACGCGTGACCTTATCAAATAGCTTACTCATTTTTTACGAGGTCGCGTGGTGGTGGTGAGAGGGAAACTCTGTCCTATACATTCCTGTTAAGCCTCTCCATCGACTTTCTCACGCTCTCTCGTTCTCCTTACGCCCTTTCCTTCCCTCATTACAGGTTCGACCTCACTTTATCTGTGACCTCATGCAACGGCGATAATAAAAACAAAAAAAGATACATTTTATGTCAGCAAAAAATGTGAAATTTAAACAGTTGTCTCTCTGAAACAGATTAACTAACGCGGAGATTATGTGTCAGTATATAAATCAGCACCTATCAGCAACAGAGTATACATAAGTTTGGAAAAATACTCATTTGGAGTAACAATCTGTGTTTTTAAAAGCTTTTTGGTCTGAGACCTTCGGAAATACCCACATTAGAGTAGTAACATATGCCCGTGTACGCAGGTAATAAATAAATCCACAATATACTTAGATTATCAAAATTATTCCATTACAATGAAAACTGTACAATGCACAACTGACGGACAACATCACTTCGGACTTATATGTAAAACTTCCTAAAATGAATTGATTCATAAGCTTTTGCACACATACTACAGAAAATGTCATCTATCGTATCGCGTTATATATATATATATATATATATATATATATATATATATATATATATATACTTGCTGTACCCTGCCACGCGTTGCTGTGGCTTAATTTCGTGTAATGGAAAATTCTAATAAAAAGAGGAGATGCATGTTTCTTATATTCTTAGTACAGCAATCCACTCCAAAAAGTAAAAAAACAGGCGAAAAAAAAATATGGTACTCTTGCAGAATTGGATCCGGATCTTCGGGAGTTACCATCAATCATGGCCTGGGCTCGACCAACATTCAGTGGATTAAGCCGAAAGTTGCTAAACCATTGCAACGCTAAATAGTTTTCTTTTTTATTGTATTAAAAAATGTGAGTTTTTAATTATATTTGGGTAAGGGGGGTGTTACTATACACAGATTCGAAAAAGTTGTTCAAAAACGAATAAATGAAAGCAAAGGTAAGGTAAATTACGTTTCTATCTAACTGGATAATTTGTTAGTGTTTTTATTAATGTAAAATGTTTAATCGGCTGAAAAACGCAGTGTTTATCTATGTATTTGAAAAAGACGAGTGGTCGCGGACTCTGTTGAATACGTTAAGTTTAGGAAAATCAGTTAAAAACTATACAAACAATCTCAGGCACCTACTGATTATATGTTATTGTGACATAGGCTGACATATTCGGTGGGTTTCTGATAGTATTTTGTATAGTTTTTTTTTAGTTTTAAATCATTTTCTCAAACTTAACATCATCAACAGTGTCCATCACCGTTTGTATTTTTCAAATACACTAAACATTATAGTAAATAAAACGGGTGTGTATTACTAAACACAGAAACGAAAATTTTGTTGAAAAATAAATATAACAAATAAATGTTATCAAAGGCAAGATAAGTTACTTTTCTACCTAACTGCATAAGATTTTAGTGTTTTTATTTAGTGTGAAATGTTTAATCGGTTTGAAAAAAGGTAGTGTTTATCTGTATATTTGAAAAATACAAATGGCGGCAGACTGTTGAACACATTAACTTTGGGAAAATGAGTTAAAACTAAAAAACTATACAAAATACTGTCAGGAACTCACTCAATATATGTTACTGTGACATAGGCAGACATGTATTCAGTGGGTTTTAACAGTATTTTGTATAGTTTTTTTTAGTTTTAACTCATTTTCCCAAACCTTATGTGTTAACACAGTCTGCCGCCATTTGTAATTTTCAAATATACCAGTAAACGCTGTGGTTTTTGAGCCGAATAAAAAATTTGGATTAAAAAAAAAATTATCCATTTCGGTAATAACGCAACATATCTTGCCGTTGATAATATTTGTTAATAAGGTTACGTGAGTCGATTAATGGGTGGTAATGCACTTACTGGTCCGCGCTATTTTTTTTAAATCGTTGTGTTTTTGGTATTTTTTTTTTTTTAGATTAGGACCACCTTCACAATTTTCTTTTAAATGACGACTTTTAAAGGTTTCCGGCTATGCTGAATACAGAAATCGCATTGAAATTTTGCAGAAATAAGTAGTTATCGAGATATAGATAGTTGTTTTATGCATTGTATTCTTTGGTGGCCATCTTTGTTACGCGCATAGATTTGTTTATGACGCGCGCAAGCGTGTAAAAAAGACGGCTGCCAGAGATTACAATGCATTATACAATTTTTTAATATCTCGATAACTACTTATTTCTGCAAAATTTCAATGCGATTTCCGTATTCAGCATAGTCGAAAACCTACAAAAGTCGTCATTTAAAAGAAAATTGTGGAAGTAGACCTAATTTAAAAATTTACCGTTTTTTTCATTCAATTGTAAGGTTAAAGTACAGAATAGGTACAAAACACCCTCTTCTCCCAATATTAAGAATGTTTTTTTAAATAATAACGTTATTATGTTAGCACGGATCAATAAGAGCACGAGTACCAAATTTCTTTATAAGCATTCATATTTTCTTATATAAAAACTTCTGTGAAAAAAATGAAAAAACGTGCATTTTCAATCTTTGTTAAAAAAAGGTTTTCTAGAAAAAAAAGCAAAAAAATACGGTAAAAAAGCAAAGAACAAAACCTTAATCGGTATTCATGCAGAGAGTGATCCGTTTTGAAATAATTACGCTATTATTTAAAAAGCCATTCTTAACATGGGGAAGGGGGTTTTGTACCTGTTCGGTATTTTAACCTTACAATTGAATAAAAAACATATAAAACTTTAATTAAACGTGGAAATGCGATTAAAAAAATAGCGCAGATCACTCTCTCCATCAGCCCCGAAAGTACAGAATAGTTAGAAAACATCCTCCCTCCCTATGTTAAGAATGACTTTCTAAATAATGTTAATGATTCAGTACTGTTCCTAGTCTGCTTAAGTTTAACTTTTGTTTATTAAATTGTTAGGTGAAAGTCCAGAATAGTTACAAAACACCCCTATCCCCATGTTAAGAATGGTTTTCTAAATATAACGTCATTATTTCAGCGGGGTAGCTTCTCTGCATAAGTACCATGTTTTGTTTTTAAATTGTTAGGTGAAAGGACAGAATAGCTACAAAATACCATTCCCATGTAAAAATGTCTTTCTAAATAACATTATTTCAGCACGGTATTTTCTATGCATACGTACTATCAATATTTGTATATTAAATTGTTAGGTGAAAGTATAGAAAAGATGCAAAACTCCCTCCCCATGTTAAGAATAGCTTTCTAAATAACGGTTTTAATTCAGCACGGTACCTTCTCTGCATAAGTACTATCTTTTGTTTATTAAATTGATAGGTGAAAATATAAAATAATTACAGAACACTCTCCCTTTCCCATGTTAAGAATGGCTTTCTTAATAGCGTTATTTCAGCACGGTACCTTCTCTGCATCAGTACCATCTTTTGTTTATTAAATTGTTAGGTGAAAGTATAGAATAGTAACAAAACGTCCTCTCCATGTTAAGAATGGGTTTCTAAATAACGTTATTATTCTATTATTATATTATTATGGTACTTTCTCTGCATAAGTACCATGTTTTGTTTATTAAACTGTTAGGTGAAAGTACAGTACTCATGCAGAGAGTGATCCGTGTTGTAATAATAACGTTAATATTTAAAAAGCCATTATTTACATGGGGAGGAGAGGGTGTATTTTAACCTTACAATTGAATAAAAAAAAACATGTAATAAAACTTTAATTAAACCTGGAAATACGATTTAAAAAATAGCGCGGACCACTCTTTGTATTAGCACCACTTTTACCAACCAATCTTATATCGAAAAATAAAAAAAAACTCAAAAAGCAAGCGACAAACTTTTTTTTTGCCTTATGTGTAAATTAAAAAATTTGGAAGATAAACAAATGAATTATGTTTTTTGTTGTTTTTTTTACTCATCGTGTAAACAGAAAATGAAATCTACTTCTTTTTCGTCAATGAATCGAACCGGAAGTTCATTTTTATCAACAAAGCAGGTTCGCACTAACGGTTAAAAAAATATATTTATTTTATTTAATATTTTAATAATTCGCGAGGTAAATTTATTTTAATAACATAAAAACATCCCTCGACTCTAAAGATGCGTTGTCTGAAAATTTCAAATAAATTGGTAACGTAGAAATATGTTTTATTCACTTGTAACAAACCAAGAATTACATTTTTATATATAGAGAATATATATATGTGTGTGTGTGTGTGTGTGTGCGTGTTTGTGCGCGATTGCGTGTGCATGTGTACTTAATGATGGTTCTAAATGTATAGCTAAATATTTTTTTTAACTGAAAGTGCTAGTAAAAGGATGCTGGTACAATTAGCACGAGCGACATTTTCTGCTACGTAAATTACTTATTTTTTATAATGTCTACACTATACATCATGAGCTTTTTATATGCGTCCCAAGTCGCTTTACTATTCGAGAACCGTTCCTTTTTTTTTCTTATTTTTTCTAACTCTGAACTTAAAAAGCTATGAAATCTAGAGAAATACTATTAAAACAAAAGAACTATTGTGCTTTAGCATTTATTTTTCTACATACTTGTCTCCAGTCTCCGTTCCTGGAATCAAACTATGTATCTCTAGGAGTGACATAAGTGTGTACATAATGATGGTTCTAAATGTATAGCGTTATATTTTTAACTGAAAGCGCCACGAAGCGTTGTGGTACAATTAACACAAGCGGCATTTTCTGCTGCGTATATTACTTATTTTTTATACTGTCAACACTATTCACAATGAGCTTTTTTCATCAATGAACGGTGGATTTGTATGTGCGTCAGAAACTCGCTTTGCTATCGAGGGTCCTTTAAAAATACAAAGACAATTTTTTTTTATTTCTAACTCAGAACTTAAACAGCTATAACATCTATATGAGTGCTATTAAAACAAGAGAATTATTATGCCTCGGAATTTATTTTTCTATATCACGATATCTAGTCTCTGTGCTAGGAATCTAACGATGTATCTCCGCGTGTAACGAAAGTTCTTTTTTAGAATCTCGCACCGTTAATATCTGAAACATAAATATACAGGTTTAAGGTCATGAATGTATAATTCTCTCATTTAAACGTTTAAAAATGTTATGGAAAGAAATCCCACCAACACGGAGGATTTTTGGTTGAAGCTTCAAGAAAACTGGTCTAAAATAAGTATCGATGATTGTCAAGATCTTCTTCGTTCTTGTAATCAAAGAAGTGCTGCTGTAATTGTGAGCAAGGGCACATTTACTAAATATTGATTGTACATGTATTTTTATTGTTTTTCGTCTGTTAACATTGTTTATCGTAAGTTTGCCCCTTATTTTGGGCGTTCCTATTTTGAAAATAAATAAGTGTGATAATTATTTTGCTATCTTTTGCAAATGATTCCAATTTTAATATATTATTATGGATGATAACGACTTCCAGTTGTCACAATTTAAGATTTCACAGTTGTTATTTCAAACAAATTTTAGGTTTTAAAATGTTGTCTCTTAGTTTTGGGCGCTTCTGTATATATATATATAAAAGAATATATTTATTTATTTTAATTCTTTCGTATATGGTCTCTTCTTATATTTAAGGTACATTAACCTTCTAAGAAAACAGAGTTAAATATAGTTTGATAAACATATCTTACATACACACACACACACATATATATATATATATAAATATATATATATAAATATATATATATATATAATAAATTCCACAGCCAAAAAACGTTGCAGCCTACAAGAGTCATGACAGCCAAAGGACCGGAAGTGGAAGACTCGAGTTTCACCCTCATTTGGATATGTATATATATATATATATATATATATATATATATATATATATATATATATATATATATATATATATATGTACATATGTGTGCGTGTCTAGATCTCCATTTCTCTCTGTAGACAGAATGGTTTCATAATGTGTAAAATACTAAAACGTTAGTTTCTTTTTAAGGGGATAACCAAAGAAGGAATACTTATTTTACACTACCAAGTTAACTCTGTAAATCTTTTGTATTTTATTAAAAGATGATGTCATATATAAAATATACTAAATTTATCTTGGCTAATTTTCCCAGGAATGAAACACAAACTTTTTGTATAGCTTAGTTTTCATTAGCATATCTCGTGATTGATAAATATACATATCTATATACATATATTTGTATACATAAGTATATATATATATATATATATATTTATATATATGCATATCTATATATATATGTGTGTGTGCGCGTGTGGGTGTGTGAGTTTATGTCTATGTCTGTGTCTTTGAGAGAGTATGTGTATGCGTTTATTTTAATCCGCTTAGAATTATTATCAGAACGACAGCTGCATTTTTAAGGTTTCCTTTTCTAGATACAAATTTTATGATGCGTGTAGGTGTAAGTATAAAACCTGAAACGCGGAATCTTAATAGAAAAGAATTTCGATGAGTGCTTAAGCGACGAAAATCTAGAATTTGATAAAATTAGACATACTACAAATAAATGAGTTAATGACATAAATAAATTGTCACACAAAAGTATATGCGTATGTAGGAAGCCAGACAGGATTTCTTCTGTGAACTTTTAAGATGCTTGTAGACGACATCGCGTCAGGCCGGGGCAAAGCCGCCCAGAGGCATAGTCAATGGAATTTCTCAGATGAATGTATCAAAGAACTAACTACAATGCCGAATGCGTGACTTAGACGTGACAGTCCACACGACGGCTGATCACGATGCATCGCCCTGCCAGCGACTAATGTTAATCATCTATATATTAAAACTGCCACTTCCCTGGTCATGTGTCATCATCTCCAATAACAGGTGACATTTTTTTCTTTTTTTGTTTCGTTTTATTAAACGACAGCATAATCCCCAAAGTTTTACTTTGATTAACATTGACGTAAGATCGTCGACTTTGACAAGGAAATGTTAGGATTTCTTTAAAAGCAAACGTTGAGAAAAAATAATATTTTAGCGACTAGGATATATCTTTTAATTCCGTGTATTACTGATATTTCCAGATAATGCTTATAGATCGAATATTATTCAAAATGGTAAGTATATTCCAAGATTTCTCCAATACAACTTACCAAATATGTTATTTGAACGGCTAATATCCTCTTGGTTATTGTATTAATATTATTTCTGCCTACTATAACTCCTTTTTCTCTGGATTTATCTTCTTGAAGCTGGTAACCTTATAGTCGATCTCAAAAATATGCATTTCTAACACTGAAACTAAATGACATTCCAAATCTAAAGGTTTTGTTTAATCTACGGATGTTTCGTGATCCATCAAAAATATTTCTTACACTGGCCATTAAGTTCACATATACAAATATATAAATATAAATTGTTTCGAAATGTATACCGATAAGAAGTGTTGAATATAAACAGCAGATAGTGACATTAAATAATAGACTGTACATTACAATTCTGAATTTTTGAGATGCGATTTGAATGCTTGTGTTATGTTTAATAATCGGGATATTATTCTAATATTAGGTGTTATTAGCACAAGGTTTCGGTCGCAGCAACCTGCGAACTTCTTTCGATGTTTATAACATTCTTCTTTTCCTAGTAAGACAAAAAGAAAGTTGGCTCCGCACTACAAGAATTTGACCCACCCTCAAACAAATGTGTCGAATTCTTGTAGTGCAGAGCCAACACTCTTTTGGCTTAGTAGGAAAAGAAGCATTTTCTTAACACACGAAGAATGCCGCAGGTCGCAGCGACCGAATCGTTGTTCTAATAACACCCAAGACGAGAGTAATTGTCCGATTAATCAACATAACACAAGCAGACTGTTCATTAGTTTTATTATTTGATAATGTTGAAAAATGATTTAGTTAATAGGGATAAATCATTGAATTATAAATACTAGAGACGTTCTAAAAGTAATGCCTTTATTTTATTGCATTGGTATCATTATTGAATTTATGCATTAGAAAAAAAAACCCTGTCATTGACGTGCGTCATAAGCAGAAATGCGTCATTGAACACTTAGATGCAGAAAAAGAATAGAAACTATCAACATTAATGGACGCATGGTGAATATTTACGAAGCCGATGTATTTGATTTCAGCACATTTAGTTGATAGATTCGTCGATTTCAGAGTGACGAAGTGGATGTGGATGGTAGCCACGCTCCATACTTTTACGACCGAGGAATCAAATAGGTTGGCAAAAGTGCATTGAAAACGGCGGTGCCTATATAGAGAAAGAAATTATAGATCACATAATGATTATTCGTTTTGACGATACTACCCTTGTGTTTGTCCTTCTTTAACGTAGAAGTTTTATTTAATAAAAAATAGGAGCCCTTTCCTTTGGAACCACCCTCATAAGACGAGGTAAAAAATGCATGATCGAGTAAAATATTTCAGGAGTAATGGTTCAGAGAACGGAGCTTCAAACAATGTGTTCTAGTGAGATTTTGTTTTAAAATATTATATCGTCTCATTTTATATTTAATAAAATGTATATATGTTTTCCTTACTTTTCGTTATCAACTCGTTATACTTGTGGTAAATAGCAGGCAACAATTGAAAATAAACTTGCTCATATTAATTTATTTAATGCGGATTATTATTCTCATCTTTATTAGTTGTTGTCTCACGACGTTTCGACCAACTATTCCTCTGGCCTTCGTCAGGTGGTAACCTCGACGGATAGAAATTTCGAATCTCCTAACTGCATTCTTAGCAATCACTGTCATCCGTAGGTGTTGTTGTCTAACCACGTTTTTTGGCCAAGTAAGCCTCTGACCGGCTTTGGGTAGGATTGAAACCGCTATCTTCAGACAATGCTCATCTGGAACCGTAGAGATTCAACTGCGCTACAGGCCCCGACGGGCGATCAAAAACGTGGTGAGACGACAACAACTACAGATGGCAGTGATTGTTGAGAATTCAGATAGGAGATTCGAAGTTCCTATCCGAAGCGGTTACCACACGAGGAAGGCCAGAAGAATAGTTGGCCGAAACGTCATGAAACAACAACTACTAAAGATGAGAATAATAGACATTCCAATCCTTGTGCTGAAAAAGCTTCAACTAGAACTTGCCTCATACTTACAAAACTCTTTAAGCGTTGCTTTAAAGAGAAGTGCTTTCCAACACCCTGGAAAACCTCATCAGTATGCTCTGTATTAACGAACTCAGGTGATAAGTCCTCTCCCTCTCACTACAGACCAATAGGTCTCCTCGGTGTCATGAGTAAGCTGCTGGAATCCATATTAAATAGAGAAATAGTCAACCACCTCAGCAGTTCTGCCAGATCTACAGCAGATGTGCTAACTGTTATATCTGATAGGATTATCGAATCTCTTGACAAAGGCTTCTTATCTAGGGGTATTGCTCTTGACATATCAAAAGCCTTCGATAAGGTAAGGCATAAGGGTCTACTTCACAAGATTTCCAGCTACGGTATAACTGGAAATGTTTTCTCGATCATAAAATCATTTCTCTCCGATAAGCTCATAAGAGTAGTAGTTGATAGGCTGAAATCAGACGCCATCAATATTAATGCTGGAGTTCCTCAGGGGGCTATCCTAGGCCCAACTCTCTTCCTGATATACATCAATGATCTCCCAAAACACATACTTAAATCACTCGTTGACACATATGCTGATAACACGCCCATCTATGGCAACACATCAAAGGCCGTAAATGGCAAAGTTCTCTCAGATTCTCTATCCTCTGATCTTGAGCGCATGGGACAGCGGGTGAGAAGGTGGCTGTTTACTTTTAATGCATCTAATACCAAGCTTCTATATTTGCATCATCAACGTTCTGATCCCCATCTGGCATCAATTGATATGGGTGAATCTCGTCTAGAGGAAGCTCCATGTTTTGATAAGCTTCTGGGCTTGACTTTTACGCCTGACCTGAAATGGAATACGTACATCAAGTCAGTTGCCAAGATCGCTGGAAAAAGGGCAGGACCCTTCTACCGCTTAAGAGGATATCTCACCGCTGATGCATTTCTCTATCTGTATAAAAGCCAAGTACGTCCAAGGATGGCATACTGCTGCCACAGCTTGGCAGGAATTGTTAAAAACAGCCTATCCTGCCTTGACAGAGTACAAAATAGGCTTTATGGCCTAGTGTGTGATGCCCTTTTCTCTTCCCTGCAACCTCTTTCCCACAGGAGAGACGTTGCGAGCCTGTATTTGTTTTATCTTTACTACCATGGCAGGTGCTCGTCTGAACTCCAATCTCTGATGCCCCCCTCGCTAATCTTTTACGATAAACACCCACCCAGCTGAAACCACTGTCAAAAATTTTGCCCACTCCTTATCTGTGCCAAAATCAAAACGTAATTCCATGAAAAAAGCTTTTTTGTCAAAAGTGCACGCCGGTACAACTCTATCCTGGTTGCCTGTTTCCCACCGGACTACAACCTGGATATCTTCAAGTCCAATGTTAACAAATTCCTGATGAACCGCATCCTTAAGTAAGACACTTTATCAAATCTCCAACACTAATGTACTGTACACACAATAACCCTTATCCCCGAATGGCTTCCGGGCCTTGCTAAGTGGTGACTACGTTGTAAAAAAAAATCCGCAATAAATAATACTCATCTCAATAATTAAAATAATATATAAACTTTTTCATGTTCACTCAGAATTAAGCAGTCGTGTTTTGTTATCATTGAAAAAGAAGAATAAATAGGTAACATTAATTATGTTGTTGGTTGTTTTTGTTTTACGGCATATCAACCCTTTGTATTTAATCCATAGTTGGGAACCTAACAGGTACTACCACTCCGGGTCAGAGTGGACCTGGGGGCAATGGCAATTAAAGGGTAGCTCCACACTCCCCAAAGCCAGCAAGCTGTGGCCACACCACTAGAGATAGGTCCTGGATATGATCTTAAACTAACATTAATTACACCTCTGATTTTTATTTCTGTCGATATCATTTTTATGCATATGCTTATTTGTATGCATGAAATGAATTCGTTAAGTCAATTAACCAATCCCAATAAATGCTATTACTAAGTTTATAATCGTGTGTTAAATTTGAGTTCAATTCAATTTCATTTCTTTAATGAGAGGAGATTAAGTCAATGGTGATGTCCATCGTTAAAATCCAGATCTAATGGTTTCATTAAAATTCGATTCCCTTTAAGTTTTCTAACAATATTGCTGATTAATATGGGTATAACTAACCGTAATTATAAACCTTTTAAATTTACATCAAATTTGATCTCGAATCATAGGATCCAAATTATAAAAAATATACCCTTTTGAATAAAAGATCATGTATTTTCATCAGAATCTGGATGAGCATTCTAGATATACGTTTTATAAAACTTGATTATATTTTCAATATAATAAAATGATAGTAGAAAGTCCCTTCTGGATAATAGTATAGATGTATTATGTCTAGATTATTAGCCACTATGTTATGTAACTTTAGAAAAACATTTTAGACACATTTCGTCGTTATGATTGAATCCTATATTACATCCTAAGAGCAACGTCATTACAATCGCAATATTATTTGACGAGGTAGTTCTTATTTTTCCCTCTTAATCTGCAGTCCCGTTATTGCCCCCACATATCACCTGGACTATATGCACACTCTTTTACTATTTATTCCCGGCACCCTTCGTAATTGATTCATACAACATATATATATATATATAATTATCTTACCCGCCATCAATTACAAAGTAATTTCTCTCTTCGAATTGTCCGGCTTTTGTTATTTGCTAAGAAGTGACATATTCATTATTCGGGAATAAGCAACTTGTTCAAAAACGAACGCGTCAGACCATCAAAACATTGTATCTCTCTCTCTCTCTCTCTCTCTCTCTCTCTCTCTACACGATACAAGCGTTCTTTAAATATTAAATGAACTACACAAAATCTTAACTGGTCATAATCGTAATTATACGTAATTATACACTTACCGGTACTTACACAGGCATTGTCATCACGAAATTACCCCCCCCCCCTTAAAAATATCCCTAATAAATACATAATTAACATTTACGGTTAGCATGTTTTCGTCGATATTCTCTACTAAACAGTGGACGATGCTATCTTCTTTTTTGTTATTTTAGTTTGTTCTGTAACCGGTCATCCACTTTTTAATTTTTTTTTTACTTTGAATTCTTTCTTTTATCAACCTTAAAAATACTTTCCTTAATAAAAAATAATATCACATGCGGTTTGCATTGTTTCTTTTCTTTGCACAGTTTAACTATAATGCTTGAATATAGCATTAAACCATAACTGTAAATTGACAGTGTACGTACTTCTAAATCCCCTTCCTTGTAATTTTAAAGCTTTAAAACTTTCTACTTCTTTCCTGTACCTCCCTGGCAGGCTGTGTTGATATGGTAAGTTTTGGCGTCTTCTGTGATGCACTGAGATTCCGAAATCTTCAATTGTTCAGGATTTTACATTCTTGTTTATTATTATGACATTTGGCTTCCTTGCTTGGATGAGTTTATTTGTTTTCCCCTCTATGTTCCACACGATGTTATGATGTTAGTTTTCAAGTACTGCTACCAGTTTTTTTGCTTGTACAATATGTTTTATGGGGTGTAAAATGCATTTGTGTTCATGATTAACAGTGTTTGCATTGTTAACAGTTTGTTTGATCGTTAAAAGTGTTTGCATAGTTAACAGTTGTTTTCATTGTTAACGGTGATTGTATAGTTAACAATGTTTTCATAGTTAACAGTGTTTTCGTAGTAAATAATGTTTTTATTGTAGTAGTGTTTCCATAGTTAACAGTTGTGTTCATTGTTAACAGCGATTGCATAGTAAACAATACGTTCATTATATACAGTGTTTGCATAGGTAACAGTGTTAAAATAGTTAACAGCGTTTACATAGTTAATAGTGTACTGCCACCTCCTCCTAGTCGTTTCTATTTTATAGATTTTATTTTGACTAGTTTTCTACAGATACTAATTATTCGTCTCATCGTTTCATTATTATTATTACTTTTATTATTGGTAGTAGTAATCATAGAGCTGTTAGAAATATTAGTCGGTATGTATACAAAGTATTATTATTACAACTTACGTCTATTTTCAGTATATAATGTTGTGCTGTGTCATCATCACTAGTGTTTGTGCTATACAAGTTATCGGCGTCATATTTAAATATCAGCATACTTCTGTAATAAGAAAAATAAATGAATTTTATTTCCTCGCCAACGTCGGATGGTACTTTGTTTGGTTTGATTTTATTTTTAAGATTTCCGTAACACTTCACACCGGATAATATAAAGATAACGGTTAAAGCACATGTCCACAATTTCTAAACATTTTTTTGCTTCAGGCCAGACGGGAAATTTTCGATGGTGAGCTTTACGGAAGACTGAATATGTCTAAATCAGAAGAATAACCCATTTAGACCACTTGAAAGTGCCAAAATATACGACTTGTGAGTTGATTGGCTTTGATACTCTGTAAAATGATTTGCCTTTATCGGTGAACGTATCGACTTAGAAACACTGAACTGTCTACCATGTCTGTTGTGCATAATTCTATTAATAGATAGTCAGTGAACGTTGCTTAGTTCTTCCCTTAAGTGCAATTCGACTTGTGATTAGATCGACGAAATCGATTATGTCTTGTTTGAATATTGATCAACAATGGCGATCATTATGCTCCAAAACAAAGCTGGAGTGAAAACGCGATAGCTTTACTCCATGATACATTGTAGACCGATAGATGAAACAGCGTATTTCTAAAAGATTACTGATCGAGACTACATAACACATTATCGACTTTTAGCGAGGAGTGAGGTTCAATCAGCATTGCTGTTGACCAACTTGCTTTTATTAAACACATATTTTCCGTAATAGAAACTAAATTAATGAATTACAACAGAGGTTGAATGATTTCAAACTACCATTCGAGATAACGAACACGTATACAAATACAATCTTCATTGAATAATGAATACAAACAAATAAAATATAGAGTTTCTTAAAAAAATGTATATAGCATGCGAAAATATAAAGAAACAAATCTCATGATACTTATTATTACTGGTGATTTTTGTTGCCGTTGGACTTTTTCTCTCCGTATAGCATCAATATGATTCCGGTATGGTGCATTCAAACTTATATATTGTCCTTTTGTTCTATTATTTCTTATAATTATCTTACGTAATGCTCCCTTCTGCTTGATTTTCGTTAGATTTTGATTTGATTTATGTATACCTTTCTTAATCATCATGTCAAGTACACCAAGTTGTATTCATATCGAAAACGTTACAGAATTAATTGTGCAATAATTATCTGGATTTTTTAATCATCAAATTACTATTCTAAACTATTTTCGATTGTTTTTTACCACAAATCTCTGCAAAATTTAGCAATTTAATAATTCAATATATAGATGCTGAAGTTCTGAAAGTTCTGAAACCTCGTGAACAGCTTTCTGTCTCATAATATAAATTACTCTGTATTCACGTAATATCAGATCTGTTTCGGAATTTGTTAGTTCGGGAATAATAATTTGTCCGTTATTTCTATTGATAGGGTTATTATTTTAACCTATTTCGCATATGTTTTACCAATGGAAGATATCTTCTCAATTGGGAAATTTAATAGTTAAAATATAACTATTATCTAGTTCTGATAGATATACCTTAAGAATCTCGGAGATTATATCGACCTAATCTACTGAATAAAATAACGAAGATAAGAATAGTAACCCGAATCATGAAAATAACAGATCGTATTTCATGGGGTATGGATGAATATATGTCTCCAATATTTGCAAGAGACTTCAACTTATTTGTAATTTTACAAATAAATTTGCATCATTGCAGCAGGTATCTGTCATTGACTTCTCACTGACAATGACTATTAGTCATCACTTTTATCTGAGTGGCTATAAACATATTCAAGTCACAGTTTTCTTCGCACTTATTTCCTAGAGGTCTCGATAAGAGTTGTTCTTTTCGATCTTTCTATTCTTCTGGACTATTTCATGTAGCGCCAGTTTATGTTGTTACAGCATCTTTTTTTTGGGGGGGGCAAACTTACGATAATAGAGTTACAGTTTTCTTGGTCTCATTTGGTGTTTCTCTAGCGATTAATTTACTTTTATTCTTCTTATAGTAGTATTAGTATTAACACCGAAGGCTAAGCAAATATATATATATATATATATATATATATATATATATATATGACACAACAAGTTTACACAACCATTCTCATCATATCACCGAGATTAAACCACGTTGAGCCTGGCCAGTACTAGGTGTGGGGGGTATTTTGGAAGGCGAAACGCTGTATACATATATACAATATACCGCGAGGTAAAATACCAGGTGGCCTATCCTCCTCTCGAGGTTAGATGTATCTCTCTTAATCCGTGGTAGGCAACCCATCTAGCGTCACGATGGAAAAATACCCTAATTAATCTTGGCGGAGCATCAAGTATTCAGCTACGGACAAGATTTTAATTAGACTAAAAACTCGTGTAGTGGATAGTGTTTCAAATATTTGAGGAATTGCCTGGATAGAGTTCAAAATATTTGAGAAATTGCCTGGATAGAGTTCAAAATAGACTCCGTAGCCTAGTAGGGGATATCCTTTTCTCTTCCCTGCTACCTCTTTCTCAGATCTATATCCCCCCCCCGCCAGACTTTCACAAGAAACACCCGTCTAGCAGAAAATACTATCACTAATTTGCCCAGCTGTTTATCTGAGCCTAAACTTAAACGTAGATTCATGAACAAAGCTACTTTCTTAGAACATATCGCCTGTGGAATTATCTTCCGTTTTCCTGCTTTCTAGCTGACTACAATATGGCTGAATTCAAGTCTAACATAAACAAGTTTTTGATGAACAGTTCCATATAAGTTAATAAATTTACCGAATTTCCATTATTAAGGATTACTATATTGTCCAATTTCTGCTGTACACTTTTTAACCTATATCCTCAAGTGAACTTTTGGCCTTGGTAAGTGGTGATGCCTATGTAAAAAAACGAATTACTGACAGCTTAAAATATAGGTCATGAATAAATATATATATATATATATATATATATGTGGGTCAGTGTGTGTATTTGGCAGCAAGTCATTATTCACGAACGTCTGATTGAACCCGACATATGTATTCTTTGTGTTCAATCATACGTGCTTAAAAATATATATATATGTGTGTGTATGTGTGTGTGTTTGTGTGTGTATGATCATAATTATAGCATTTATTATTATTATTATTATTATTAATTTTGCTATCATTATTATTACTATTATTATTATTACTACTACTACTACTACTACTACTACTACCAGTGTATATTTATGATCTCAAACCATTGAAAATTGCTTTAAATTACTTAAACTTAATCACGGGAAATAGTATTGTGTCTCAAATTACGACTGACTTTTTAGTGTAAAATATAACAGTTGACCCTAGCTGAAAGAACATAAAGGGCAATATAATAGTGATAGAAAAAAAAAACGTTGACTACTGCAAGTGTTTAGATACCTGATATCGCACAGATTTCTAATAACGATTTTTACTTGTAGGCGAATACTGCTAATGTCACGGATATTATAATGATAAACAATAAAAGAAAGAAATCGTAAAAATCGTATACTACGCCTCCCTAGACGATCAAAGGCAAAAACTCACAGAGGTAAAAACATTATAAAGATCGATGGGCATTGTAGGAAAGCGAAGAAAATAGGAAAATAAACACAAGAAAACTGGAAAAAATCTTAGAGAAACTGACAGGAAAAGGAATGATTGTAAGAAATACGAAACTATTACAAAAAGAGAGGAAAATTTAAAGTTTAAATAAGATTTATCGGGTCGTGAAAGTACCCATCATTATCATGTAAAAACCGACACACCACATGAATATTGCAATAAAGATAATATTAAACATACAGAAATACCAGTATACTAATCCAATAGAACTAAAATCAGCCATCCTATTGCCCCCGCACCACAAACCACCAACGAGCAAGCATAAATCCTGAAACATCAAGAAGGATTTAAACCATAAAGGAGAGATAGCAACATTTACATATCCTTAGAATGGATGCGGAGAATATTTAGTTCTTTAGGATACAGTGTCGCTTAACCCCCCCCCAAAAAAACGTAAATGGTGGTTATCAGCTGAGAATGAAATAATAATAATAAATAAACGTGAGCCTACCCGGCACATGAAGAGAATTATCACCAGTTACGGCTTGTATGCAACCATTGATAATTTTGTGAAATATTCTAGTGATAAAATGAGGTTAAATATGTACTAGCACTTAACTAAAAAAGAACCTTGATAAGCAGTTGACAAAATAAATATAAAAATAACTAAAAACACTAATTTAATATATAGAGCTTGCTAGAAAAATGAAGGAAGTATTGAAAATGAAGAAAGCTGATCTAACCATGGAAATACTGAAAATAGTAAAAACTACTAAAAGAAAATAGGAAAATAGGAAAAAACAAAAAAATCTGAAAATAGTAACATCTACAAAAACAAAAACTAATTTAAATTGGGATGAACCGTCGGAAAAGCATAAAAAGTACGAGACTGATGAGAAAATCTGTAGTATATATTTCTTGGAGTACAGAAAGGCATGACTAAAATCGAGAAAACTGGACTGAAGTTCAGTCTATCCAACAAAACATTCCAGGACGGTCGAATCAACATTCCATGGTAAGTACGTCTTAGGCAATAAGCAATAAACAAAATATTTCACAAAATGAAAATCACAGACGGGTAGAGTTAATCCTCAAGAACTGCATAGCATAAACACCATAACTCAGTCAACACCTCAAACATGTATTAGACTCTGATAGATTTGGTACTAAAAGTTGAAGAAAATAACATGAAATCTCTGGATCTGAACCTTCAAGAATATTTTAAAAACTATGCTACGCTTAAGTCAAAATAAGTTATCAGTCACGTCATGTACAACACAAGTAAGCGTAAGGGTTTAAGGAGTTATGAAAGACGAACGACAAACAAAAAAAAAAGGAAGAAGATACCTTCTGAATGAGGGCGAGAATTATAGGGAACTTGTGAACTTTTTGCTACTCAAAGACGACTGGTCGTTGCCAACGATAACTACACCGTATTCGGCCGTTACGATAAGACAAATAATTGACAAAGCTTATCGAAAGAGGGGCAGAGTGCTGGAAATCTCTGGGTGTTGGCTGTCATTCAGATTTAAATAAACGTTACGGTTTGTTTATGTGACAAATCTCCGATGATGGTATAGTGAGACTTATTGAGTTGTCAAAGTAATCTATGAGAATGCCGTGTGTAAGGACGCCTAGTGACTAATGATAATAGTAAAAACACTATACATAATAAAGGATAGGTGCATGATAATATCTAAAAATTATAGGATAGGTGCATGATAATATCTAATAATTATAGGATAGGTGCATGATAATATCTAATAATTATAGAATAGGTGCATGATAATATCAACATTGGTACATCTGTAGAAACAAAGCAGATCAACTGATAAGATTTGTTTAAATATTAACGGAAGACGTATGCAGGGTTATTGACCACTTATTATTATTATTATTATTATTATTATTATTATTATTATTATTATTATTATTATATATATATATATATATATATATATTGTGGTGACTTTTTTGCTCTTTATCAAATAATATACAGCATCATGTGCGTGCCTAACACTGCTATAATATCTATGTCATATAATTTGACAATCGATCCACGTTAAGTTCAGAAAAAAAAAACAGTTTTCCATATCTACTTGCCAGAGTTTTATAATAAAAATCGCTTTTGGAAATTTTTGAAGATCTTTTAAAAATATACGTTATCGATTTAATTCAATAAGATTCCAATACGCTGGATATTAGTACATTTATGAGGGATACATATTGGATTAAATGAAAGAAGGAAAATACAGGAGAAGCTTTCGTATATATAATATTATTTAGAAATATGAACAAAAAAATAATCTCATTGTGTATCCTTTTAACATGTAATATTTAATAGATTAACTTTGAAAATAATTTACTTAATAGCATACCTTGTACTTTTTATCTATAATATGTTCTATATTAAGACATGCAAACACATACAATTATAGACACACATATATACAGACATATATACACATACATATGTGTGTGTCTGCATGCACGTGTGTGTGTGTGTGTGTGTGTGTGTGTGAGTGTAATTGATTTTAAGAATATAATTTTAGGATAAAAATCCGAACGAATTTATATTATATTTGCTAGCATTAATGTTTGTCGATACAGATATTACAGGTTTCGCTACACCGGCATAATAATATTTCGATTAGAATTGCTTAATAAAAAATATCCCGTAAGGTATGGAGTATGTCTTTTCAGCTATGTGGTTATCAATATATATAAAAGCAACAGTGCGCGTGTGCACTTGTTGCGTATGTCCGGCAAAGGCTTGGGGAGGGGGCGCTCGGTCGGATCACTTCTTCTTAAAACTTTTTATATACTGTTTAAATATTAATATACACGAGTTACGAACGGAGGTCGCGTCCATCTTTAATTTTCCCGACATTTCCGCGCTATTTTCGATCGCCGCGTCTTCGTTTCGCTTTTCAGTATAAAAAAGCGAAACTGTGAAAACGAATTTGTGTTTTCGGCGCCTAGACTTCCAGAAAGAAAATAAGGGTTGATCAATGCTGGGGAAAACTCCCGTCATATCAGACAATTGCTATTCATTTGGCGGGGAAAACAAACAAATATGCCGAAACTGCCTTGCAGCGCCAAACTTAAGTCGCTTGATGTTTGATCTTATTAAATTCGCGCACCTGTCAATTTCACTTTATAAACGTTAAATTAAGACCGTTTTCATTTCCTATCCCCTAGTGACCGAGCTGGTTAGCTGTTAGAGTGCTTACCCTTTCTTTTCCACCTTCGCGTCAGTGCTTCGGATTCGTCCAATTTACAAATGTGCCAAATTGTTTATTTCAGAGAAATTAGGTGCGATTGTGATTTTAGATTTTCACTGCAGTTTAGCTGTTTGGTTCAATAATTTTCGAATAAGAAATATTTTTAAGCGTTAAATGCCTTCCTTTAAAAATGAATGAGAAACAAGAGTTCAACCACATCAAAACGAAATAAATTATATACACAGACATTGTAGCCCCCATAAGGGATTGGTGCTACAAAATCGGGCGGTCTGAAGATATTAGCTTCCTGAGGCGAAATGCACCTAACATTGCTCTTTTTTCTTTTTCTACTTTCGTTTTCAAAACTTAATTAAATTCTGAAAAAACTTTTTTTTTCTTATCCTTCTTCCCATTTACCCTTCCTATGTCAATCCCCTTCACTTTCTGACTGGTTTTCTAACTAAAAATAGACCAAACATTAATACTGTAACCGTTTTTCCTCTGCTATTGCAAAACTCATTCATGTTCTGCACGGCAGGAATCAAAAACGATAAAATCCATTATAAAACAACCAAACCAAACACTACCCACTTGTAGTTGAAGATACGAATAGCTTGAAACAGAAAACTTCAGCAAATTAACTGAATGCAACATGATTCCTGTTTCGGAAATAACTGGATTCGACATTAAATAACACGAAAAGTGTTGATATGCCGTAAACGAAACAACCAAACCAAACTCTACAAATAAATATTTAAAGATATAAAGAATTGGGAGCGTAAGAACTATTTCCAAAATAAAGAGGTTCGGCATTATATTACCCGAAAAGTGTTGATATGCCGTAAAACAAAACAACAAAACCAATCCACTCGTGGAGGCAACCTTGAATAAACCCACAGGCAAGAAGATGAACTAAGGTAAAAGGTGAGAGAATCACTTACGAATTCAAAGCCTCCAGCTATCCAATTACTACACCGCAATATTATTATAATATTACGATCACACAAGAAATATTATCGTCCTAATGGTTGAGGAACACTATCCTAAAGAATCGTAAGATCAAATAAGATTTAGTGTAAACGTAAATAGTACCTATTTACTATGCCTCCCCACGGGACAGAGTTAGACACCAGGGTCGTTTTTTAACGTGGAGAAAGGTACAAAAATAAAAATTGTCTCAGTCGTGAAGCATTTCTCCTCCACCGAAAGAGAACAAGAAATAGAAGTGCAGCATTTGAAGAACAGATACTACTCTTTGATCTTGACCAAAAACGTAAATAGTAACTGAATAAGAAAACAAGAGAAAGATGTCACAGGTCCTCGGTAAGGATGATGACTTAATACAACCTCTGCATCTGACGCATATCCATAAAAGTAATTACATTCTTGGAATATAAACCGCCAATGTTTACTAGAAAAAGATTAATATTTCAAGTCATATTAGCATTAGTCCGGTCAACATAATACAATTCCCTCTTACCCATTAAGGCGGTATAATAAAATAGGATGATTTTTACGAATGGCGTTGGATTAAACTTCTTAACACATAAGGGAGCTCAATAGTATAACAATTAAATTCTATTCATATACTAAATAGAGAAATAACAAAAATAAATGGACGATGAAAATAAAAAGTGTGTTAATTAGAATATTTATTATGACATACAATATTCGAAAGAAAGTAGAAATATTGATTATCGTTTATCGTTAACGTATGCATTAATATATACATATATATATATATATATATATATATATATATATGTCTATACATATGTGTGTGCGTGTGTTTATATTTACGAATAACGAAATGAAATATATCTACTGATATGCAAATTCAGTTATTTTCGGAATTACAAAATGTGTTATGCAATATTTTATATATTATATATATTAAATATATATTTATGGGTTAAGGAATTGATTTATTCCATTTTATTCTTTGTTTTCAAATAATAAAAAAAAATTGTATTTGAAGATTTTCTTTGAAAAATCTTAAAATTTTAATGCATAAATTTATATATATATATATATATATATATATATATATATATATATATAACGTTATTCTTCACTTAATAATCGGTGTAAAATTTTTATTAATTGGATAATTACTTGATTTTTGGAAGATTTTTAAAGAGAGACTCAGTCAAAAATACTTACTTCCATTTTTACAGACTTTTTTTGTTTTATTTTACTTTAGTCGAAGTTCTCAGAAATCAAGGGGTCTACTACCCGGGGCCAACATTTGAACACTATATAAGATAAGATTATCGAATGTTCTATTAATCTACTTTATTACTCAAGCACAGAATTAGTAAAGAAATTGAGAACATACGTTTCCTCTCCCAATTAACCATTTTCATATGTTGTAGCTTATCTTTCGTTTTGGTCTCTTGTTTTTACTGGATTCCAGAACAAAAATTTATCTAGTCTGGTGGAGTATCCAGCTTCCTGCTATAACTTGAAGTAACATCACTTGGAGGAGGTGCACCATTCCTCTTTAAAGGTAATGTGAGTTGGCCATCGTGAGATCTTAATTGGGCAGCGAATATGATGTGGTTTTTAATATTTAGTCAGGGCTTACTTCTAGGGAAAAGTAACCTCATGCTCAGTTTTTCTGACAAACCCTGCACAGAGAGACTTTAGGCACTAGAGGAAAGCATATAGTCGGCATTTAAGTTCTCTCCCGTCTAGTAAGCATTTAAGTTCTTTCGGTCGTGCTTATAATACAGGAAACCGTTCATTAGTCTGCATCATGCCAACATCCGGCTATAGCCACCGTATGCTTGTACGTAGTTATACACACATGCACACACAAATAAATAAATATATATATATATATATATAGAGAGAGAGAGAGAGAGAGAGAAAGAGAGAGAACGCGAAAGAGATATAGATCGATATTTCAGATAGCCCACTCGGCATGAACAATCCTCAATGCGTGAGGCAATGTAATCATTATTATAATTATTATTATTATTATTATTATTATTATTATTATTATTATTATTATTATTATTATTATTATTATTTAAAACCTAAAACTTTGTATCGTTTGAATTAATCGGACAATTGTTCTCACATTAACTGTTATTTGCATAACGTTCCGGATAACTCTAAAGATGAGAACAATGTCTCATTACAAACATTCACATCTCATCTAAAAAAATTCAGAAAAGGTTTAATAATATTTTCAAAAATAAAGTGTAAATTGTTACGTTTGTGTTTTTGACTGTTTATTAATACAAAATTCATTTGCATATAGAATAACATTTAATAAACATTGTGTGTGTATTTAGTATGTGTGTGTGTTTCTACTTATTTTTCTGTCGTTTTCTTTCTCTCAGGAACTCTTTCTTTTTCGATGCTTATCTCCATACACCTCTCTATCGACATCTTATTCGTCAAATCTGAAAAAATTATGCTTTTTTGGTTCTTGTCAACGATCTTTCAGTAATCGGTTTCCGGAATCTCTATAGAAATAAGCGAATCAAGCCTTGCGGGGAAACATTTTACCGAATAGAAAAAAAAGGACACGCGTCCCTTGGCAATTAATTTTACATTTAAAAGCTAATTTTGCGATCAAAATAGCTTGGCATCAACGACTAATTAAATTATATTTCTATTTTTTTACTATAAAACGAGACAGAAAAAATACCAATGAATTGCAAAATTCTGTAAATTAATCTGTGATTAAGTGGATTATGACCGAACATATTTTTTAAGATAAAAGACATGTCTGTGTTTGTTTCTTTTCAACACATTTTCTTTAAGAAAGTGGTGACTTTGCTTTTAAGTGATAAGAGCTAAAACCTGATGGCAGTTTATAAGGCAATTAATCAACGCCATCAATTATTTAAATAGTAATTCATCATAAAACAACTATTCTAATGATCTGAAAAATATGTTACTATTTCCATTTTTTTTTTACCTACTGTATTTCCTTTTTACTAATTTTTGAAGATATTTTTCTTTATCCGAAGACTTTTTTGGTAGTTTTCCCATGAATCGATTTTGAATCAAAATAAATTACTTAATTAGCGGCTTTCAATTACACGTTAACTAAACTAATTCAGAAAACTGATCGCTTCGTTTTTTCATTGTACTTAGTGCATTCACTAGTAAGTCGTGAGTGAAAAGTTCCATCCACGATCCAGTTGGTTACAATTCTTCAAACTTTTTACTTGGTTAAACGTAAAAAATATATTAAATGAAAAATAAGCATTTAATCAAGTAATCTATTGTTATTATTTGCGTCCTTCCCTGAATCTCTGTTTAGTCGGCAATGAAAAGTGGTAATAAGATAAGTGGTCGCGTCATATAGTGATCAGCGATTGGTGTTTTACTAATACAGATAAATTTCTCATTAAATGGATAGACAAATAAGATGTTTGCAGTGTTTTTCAGAGTTTTATTAAAGAAAATAAAATTATGAAAGAGACAACTAACTAATTTTCCACTTCTTATACTTATTTCTTTTCTAACGAAATGAGCGACGCTCAAACGGATATATATCAGTAACATACACTGCGATTAGAAGTGTATACGTCATTTCGTCGTGTGTTCTAATTAGTAACAACCAAAAGTGATAGTGAAGATAGGCCCCTTCTCCCTAAAAAAGGCTATCATCCTGTGCCGCTTAAATAGTAGCTGACAACTCAATCCAGACCCTGGATTTCTCGTGTGAGTTTGCTATTAAGCCAGACCAAACTGGTTTACTAACTGGGAAAGGGGTTGCGGCGGTCCACTAACGCCATAAAACCAGTCACTTCGGGCAAGTGGTGCTCGTTATTTAGGCTTGTAGACCATCTAGGAAAGACAACTCTGCTTTAAAACCGCCGCAGCATTACGGAAACAAGCGCATCAGTGATTAGGCTATGGGAGTAATTAAAACAGAAAATCTGAGGATGAAGTTCCTAGGGCTCCCCGACTCTACATTCTCATCATAGGCATTCTTGCTGCGCAGTTAGATTCAAGCACTTTCGACTCTCACTTTTCCGCGAAGAAGGGGGGGGGTCTCTTGCACAGACACTGGCTACACTCACATGTCGCCCACCCACGCTATGTAAGTCGGCTTAACTAGAGCTACGTCATCGTCTACCGAGACGGACGTATTCTGACAACCTTTCCGTGCTTCCTCCGGAGAGACTACACTGTAAAGTTTACTTTTTTTAGTATGAAAAGTCACTCATTCGTAATGTTCTCATACAGTCCTGGTTTCTCTAAAAAGGTTTACCTCCTCCCATGTTTCATTCACATCAGCTATCTCTGTATACAATTCGGTTAGCAAATAACATGTCGCTATATGAACTGAAATTGATCATCATCAAAATATACACTTGTTAACTTAATCGCAAGTTTCTGCCGTAGGATCCCTACTATATGACGTATGTGTTGTGACCTTGAAGAACCGATACTAATTTTGAAAACAAGTTCGTACATTCCCTAGAGTGTGTTTACAAAACTATTTTCCAGAAAGTCTGCGTCGATTACGGTGGCTGTATATACCAATAAACTGCCGCGAATATTAGTAACTCTATTCATATTTTCTGAAAAGGCTAATCTCTATCCAAAGAGGGAATCTGTAAATCATACCATCAACTTATGATAAGTATCGGCCAAAGTGTCACTTACAGGGTGAGCAGAAAGTCCTTGGACCATTTTTAGTTTTAAAATTAAATATTGTTAAAATCACTTTTTCTCTTTTCGAATAAAGTAAGTATTTAGTCTAACTATTGATCTAATTATTTTCAACAAAAATATTAAAATAATTTTGTTTAAACTGTCAGAAAAATAAGCAAATGAGAGGCCATAATTCAGCTTCATTGCGCGGGAAGGACAAACTCAGAGATTATTAAGCTCTTGAAAGTGGCTAAATCCACCGTGTACCATGTTGTGAACAGATTTAAGAAACTTGGTCCATCTGAAGACTGTCCTAGGAGTGGAAGATCTCGCACTGCTCGAACAAAGAAGGTAATTAAATCTGTCCAAGAGAGGGTAAGGAGGAACCCGAAGAGATCTGCAAGACAAATGGCTAAAGACATGAATGTGAGCGTGACCTTGATGAGAACCATCGTAAAAAACGATCTCCAGTTGTCTCCCTACAAGATAAGAAAGAGACAGTACCTCACACCTGCCCAAAAGCACAAGAGACTTGAAAGAGCAAAGCTTCTTCTTGGAGAACTGAAGGCTGGCACGGCAGAACGAGAGATCGTTTTTTCTGATGAAAAACTCTTCACAATTGAAGCGACTGTTAACAATCAGAACGACCGAGTTTACGCAAAATCTTCAGCAAACATTGATGACTCCGTGAGAATAGTTTTCCGCCGACAAAAGCCGTCTTCCCTCATGGTGTGATCTGCAGTCTCCAAATCTTGGAAGTCGCCTCTGATTTTCGTGGAGCAGGGGGTTAATATCAACAAAGATCGCTACATTAACGATATTTTGGTTCCAGCATTTGAAGAGATGAAGAAATACTTCAAAGATCAGCTTTTCACCTTCCAACAAGATGGAGCACCATCTCACACCTCCAGAGAAACTCAGGACTGGTGCCAACGTCATTTTCCAAGATTCTGGAGTAAGGAGATGTGGCCTCCTGCATCGCCTGATTTGAATCCTATGGATTTTTCAGTGTGGTCTTTGTTGGAGGCAAAGGTCTGTTCTGTTGCTCATCCAAGTGAATAGGCTAAAATACCTCAGGAAACGCTGCGTGCCTCGGTTGGTAACTGCAGACAGAGAATTGAACGTCTAATCGAAAGGAAGGGACATCACATTGAAAATAGATAATTTGAATTTATTCTTGGTTTCCTAACTTATAATTTTTATTCATGTTTAATTTATATTTTTGTAATTTTCTATTAATAAACCACTTTTGAATTGGTCCAAGGACTTTCTGTTCACCCTGTATATCATGTCAGTTGTACCCCTAACTGCAGACAGTGTAAGTATGTATTTAGGTTTGATGTACATATCAAATAATGGTTTTACATAAATCATAAATGATATGATATTTACCTAAAAAAAAACATTGGCGAAATATTCGGTAAATGCGGTATAGCACACTGGCCATAGCATACGTAGAAGACATATAAATATAAAGGATACTTAATTGACGCCAGATTAAAGTACGTGTAACTGATCAGTTGAAACACGCTGAATACTGTTTGCATTTATCTACTTTATTTCTCTTGCGTGCATTATACTTGCATAAATTAACTAAATAATGTGTAATACTAGGTTTATAGAATATCAACAGATATCAAAGTATGCATTATACTTTGTCAAAAATTGTCTCTTTTTTAATATATCCGAGATAAACGATTATGTCTACTAGTTTAAGATTTCAAAAGAACTGAATTGCATTTCGTGACTTGCGTTCATCTGATCGATTTTAGTCCACATCGTTTTCTTTACGCTTATTTAAACACCAATTCCTCATTATAAAGATTATCATCACAACTTTCAGGTGTTGTTTGAATATTTCATTAGCTTTAAGCTGTGTTATTAGTTTATATTATGTTCTTTTTTGGTTTGGCGGAGGAAAAAGCGAGATTATCAATGTATTCAAGCTGAGACTAATAAATACAATCTGCTCTAAAAGTTAAACCCTGACCACTTGTTTATTAAACACCTGGCAGTCGTCAATTTTCTCTGCGGTGAGTGTTTACTTGGCTTAATGGATGAGGCCGTAGACTATCAAAACTATTCGTACTGCCTACAAATTCTACTGCATTCCTCTTATATTGAAGTCGATATACTAAGATAAAAGAATGTATATGAAAGAAGATTTCTACCTACGAGTTATGTATCAACGATTCTTTTTTCATTATAATTCATTTAAATAAGACATATTAAAAGTAAAATATAAAAACGATTCGGTGATTGTAGTCAGGTTAGAGAGGTAACTATGTATGAAATTTAGTACAAAACGTGTGGTCGCATTACATTCAAATTTCATGTTAGTGCAGTCGTGGTAAGAGGGATTAAAGAGGAAATTCTAAAGTCAGGTGTTTCGAGAAAATGAATTATTATAGAAAAAAACTTCTGACACAAGAGAAACTTAAAAGAAAATAAATATGCTTTTTCTGCTAGTGGAGTCGGTTGTAGAGAATTACGTTGAAAATGGTGCTAGTAATATAGGCTCTGCGCAGTAGACTCCGTGGACGTACTTTTGAAACAGACCTAACGATAGAGCACGGTGACGATGCATCAGGAAGCTTAATTTCGCGGTCACTACAAGGAATATTAATCTAGCAATGATTTTCCGATACCTGTGAAAGTTTATCTGCTTTGCCATATATGGGCAATATTTTCTATGTACTTATTTTACTGCAGGTGAACGAGAATATATGTACGATAATTTCAGGTCTTCGACTCTCGAGAACAAGGCCATCGGTCATAACGGGAAAGCTCTGTAAATCCTTGTAATGTTCTTAATACAAAGCAGCTTTATCTTGGTAGCATTAAATTTTAACATACATATTTGTCTACATTCTGCTATATATTGAATGCCTACTGGAGAGAACTTTAATGCCTACTGGAGAGAGCTTGAATGCCTACTAGACCCTATCCTCGAGTGTCTAAGGTCTCTCTGTACAGAGGTTTGTCAGAACAACCAGGCATGAGTATACTTTTTCCATAGAAGTAAACCCTGACAAAAAACTCCAAATCGCATAATATTCGCTGCCGCTAATAAGATCCACTCACTACGACTAACCCACATAAGATTTTACGAGGAATAGTGCACCTTCTCGAGTGATGTTAACTCAACTAATAGCAGGAAGCTGGATACTCCAAACTAGATGAATTCTTGTCCTGGAATCCAGTAGGGCCAAGAAACCTAAATGAAAGATATACTACAACGTATGCAAATGGTTAATTGGGGAGAAGAAATTATGTTCTCAACTTCTTTACTAACTCAGTGGTTGAGAGATAAAGAACTAAAATGAAACATTCGAATATCTGTGTATCTCATATAGACTTCAAGTGTTAGCCCCAGGTTGTGCGCCCTTTGATTTCTGAAAACTTCGACTGAAGTAAAATAACTATATATTTTTATAAGTATTCAGAAAACGCCCGCTGGTCTTGACGTGTTGTGCTACACAAAAAAAACACACACATACATCTGAATCTATTATGTCATGAATATTGTTTAACAGACAAAATGTACATCCAAATGTTGGTCAGCATTAATGTAGTTTTGTTTTTATATATAGTCATAGAAAACTACCTGAAAGTTCTTTAAACTAAGAACGGTCTATCTACATATTTCATAAATTTATCCGGATTTTCCATATGAGTTTTCCAGATTTTTTTTTTTTTAATGCCAGCCATAGTTAAACTAACTGCAACTTCTATACATTCAAATATTATGGTATGCGTATCCACATAGAATAACATGGCCTAAATAGGGGTATATCATTTTAGAGGTAGTAAATTATCGCTTAATTAATGTCCACGATTATAGCGATAAAATGGAGTAGATTTACCGGAGGAATATTTTGCCACTAAGTTCTTTCGCCAGAATGCATGAAAACGGGTTATACAGAGACAATTTACATTCAATGAGTGAAGCAAGACTACGGAATTGTTACGGATTATAGAACGTAGAGTAGTAAGTACCTTCAAACCGATGTGTAAAACGGTATTATTATACATAATAAGTAGTGACGTCATCATTTCGTGTGCTTGGCTCAATTTCAATGGAAGAAAATTTATGCAGAAACTTATGAATTAATAAAATGTGAAATAAAAATGGATGAAAAACAATATAAGACTTATATTTTATAAAACAAATAGATTTTTAATAACGAACTACACAAGCGATAAATTAATTTAAACCTGTTTTGTCGATACGTGTATCTAAAAATATTGCTGCTTACAGGCGTTCGTACATTTTTGGGAAAAAAGAACATTTTTATTATCACCTCTGCATTTTAAATAATCACATCAAAACGAATTTTTTAGTCGATTTTTCTTTTGTCATTTTTATTATATCAAGAGTCATATATTCTATTATATGTATATATTTTGTATTATTAAAAACCTGTTATATATAAAAAGAGTTGTTTGAACTTCATATCGGGTAATATTTGAATCCATTGTCATTTTAAAGCTTTTAAAAATAATTATTTTTTAGAATTGTGCTTTTTGTTCTAATTCGAATAATTATTTTACCGAGAAAAAAATCAAGAAAAATTGTTTATTTTATTTTTTTAATATAATAATGTTGATTTAATGTGTCAATCTTATATACAAATTAAGGTAAGAGAAGAAATTGACGGGATTATATATATATATATATATATATATATATATATATATATATATATATATACGTAACTATTTTCAATTATTGGATCACTTCAGCTTTAAAACATGTTAAAATTATTATCGACCTACATTTATTGTTTTTAGTTTTCGTAACATGAAATATGGGGGTAGGACACACAAAACAATTCCTCTAATATATTTAACGAAACCAACTTTTATTATGTAAGTTCATTTACTAATGAATAAATATCGAAAATTTCAGGAAAGTATGACTATTATTAGATTTTTTTTGCTAGATTTCTAAAGATGGTTGTGTCAACGGCTTCAAAACGTTACTACATGATAATGTAAACAGGACTTTGTCTCGCATTTTCATTATTTTTGTATGCTGTAAAAAATTAAAGAAAATATTATCAGTTTATTTGAAGCTTCTTTTAAATGGTAAAAAATTTAGGATGATAATATTAAATTAAATTACAGTTACATCGTTTTACATATGGGGGTAAAAACTGTGGCGCGCGTTGGAGGTACCTATAGATTAGGATGATCTTTCGGCTAAGGTCTTCAGCCAGAAATCATAAAAACAAGTTTCCTTCAAGATTACGAGATAATTAGAGATATTAGCAGAAAATTGAGCAGGTCAGTAAAGTATGCCTTTATTATTATAGTAAGAACAAGACTTAGACCACATACGTTGGAAGTGTCAAATGTGTTTCTATGATATCTAGGACGTGGAAATTTAATGAACATAATATCGAATGGGGTTTTCATATTTAGTTAATCATAAAGAATTTTGCTAAGTCTACAGCAGAGTTTAGAATAAATTCATGCGCTTTTCTAAGGCAATTATTAGTTGTTTTATGATTCGATGCTTTTTATAAATGTAAGGCCGCATTTTACACAGAGTTCTAGCAGTTTCCATTATTTCGTACCGTAAATAAAGGTTCTTAGAACATGGATTTATATTGAAAACCCATCTTGAAATGGGTGCAAGCTGTGTGATCTAGAGATTTCCTAATTCGATCATAGCATATCAAAAAAAGAAGAATTAACACTCTGCAATAGAGCCATCAATCGTTTCGTTTCTATTATTCTTGAAAAAATACATGTGGGGCAATTCCAGTTTAACTTACATTAGAATATTTTCATAACCAAAGGTTAAACTGAAAAAAGACAAGTTTACCGCTTCCTATTAACCGTATCTAACCATATAATCACGGAGATATGGCAGAGTGCAGTGAATAGAAACGATAGACGGTAATGTCATATATGTTAATAGTGTGTATGCGTTCCATTTTGAATGGTATTACTATTGTTTTCATCATAGCAAATTTAGAGACTAAAATGTAATTAGTATACACTAGTTTGGTTTTTATTTTATGTGAAATTAAGAATATAAAAATTGACTTAATGTTTCACCTGTAATTAGCGATAAATTTTGATGAGTTACTAGCTTTTAGGCGTGCTGGCTGTTATTCATGTTGGGTACCATAATTTCACTGGATAAATTGCTTGTCTTTAAGTTAGATTTTTGGAAAAGACATTTATTTGCATATGAGAACGATTATTTTAAGAACTAATAGGTGAATACTTGACGGCTGGGAGAACATCGGAGCAGATCATTTATCGCTGTGCATTACGGTGCTGTAGGTAAAAAGAACGTTAATTCTCTTATAGGATTACAATATGTCGATTAGGAAATGTATTACAGGCAACTCAGACGAATGTAGACAATCAGGAGGGGATTGTAAACATTATCTGAACAGATTTGACGAGTGAAACGCGTTGATATTTCACGTTTTCTTTACTTTACGGTAGTGTTTAGGCGTTAACTATAATTCGTTGTGCTATGTGAAAAACGAAATGCCTACATGCCACCGGAAAAAGATTGTTCGCTGTTTTATTTAAGGCAATAGTTTGGAATTATATGCCATACTTTGTGAAAAATGTCCATGTCGTCATTCTATGTATGTGTTTACTAATCGGATAAGGTGTGTAATTCAGCCTAAATATCAAGTGTGTCACCAGGATACAAAATAATCCTTCATTTCGCTTTTTTTAAATGAGTGTACATGTGATCAGTTATAAGCATCTCATCTGTTATTATTTTAAACTTGTTATATTTGGTGAATTTAAACATGGCAAATATAGCTTCACCGAAAACTAGCAGTCTAGATTTGGGATTGTTTCCTTGTAAACTGAACTTACTTTTCATTCTGCGAGTAAAAAAGTCTAAGTGCATCATTAGCACATACACTAGAATTTGCTTTTAGCCAAAATAATTAATGTAAGATCTATTCCAAACAGACCATACTACTCTACAGTAACAAATGCTGTTTGAAATTACCATATGTTTATAGTTTGGTGCATTTGTTTCTATGTGTGATCATATGTACACAATTATATGTAGTAGACTGTATTAACTCAAAAATAACATCCTATTTCTTCTTATTTTTATATGTTTTGAGTGTATAGTGTTAGATTTAACGGAGACAAAGTTGAACCAGCCACTTATCTATACATGGGGAAAATCTGGTTCCCAACGCAATTCACTCTGGATTAGAATATATATTAAAATTACTTCAGCCAAACAATGACGCTCCCCTGTATCAAGTGAGTGCAGAAAATACTACGTCCAGCAGCATAACAGAGACTACATTTTGCTCTAAACCAAAATCAATTCGAACAAAATGATTCTTGTTAGATCTATGTTAATAAAACTATAAATGATTGCATAAATATGTTGACTTTATCAAATGTGTGCAGTTGTTACACGATCTGTCTGCTTTCCGCAATCGCCGATCAAACGCCTTGTCTGCCTTTGTTTTCGTTTCTTTAATCATTCATTCTCGTCTGGGCAGTGTCCTCATTTCTCACATATTGTTTACTACAACACAAAGTGAACAAACTCAAGAGAAACCAAAGACTCCAACACATTATATACAAATTAGATGTACTATACGTGGGTCATATACTATTGATTTTTTAAACATTAACATTCAGACCTTCGTTGTTTGTCGAGGTGCATTTGTTGTCGGTTGACGCTAGTTTTTCTAAAACCCCTAAGGCTAACCCAATCTTGTCCAATCCGTAAATTGCCGTCAACTGCGCAAAATTCTCACATTTTAACTCATTGTAAAATAACTCTAAATATATTGATCTCTATTTCTGATTCTGTTTTCCAGTCATCGCCACATGTTTGCTAAACTGTTATAGATACCGTTTGTTGATATAAGAAAACGACCCCTAATTATTTTCTACTAACCTAATTTGTATACTTTCGTTCCGCTATTCAATTATTTCTACAGCCCCCCCTATTTTTATTCATTCCCTAACACCTTTAAGGATATTAATAATACCACGTAGTTAGATGTAGGTTCTTCTGTGAACAGTTATTAATAAACGATTATAAAAAATGAAATGATTTATCAAGAAACTAACATCCGCATTTTTCTCAATTTTCATTCTATTTACTTTGAAACATACATTAAACATTAAAAAAACAAATAATGTTGCATGAAATAATATTACCAATCTATAAAATCAATAGGTACGTACGTTCTCACCTATCAGAAGCATTAATCATGAAATCATACGATTAACAAAGCTGGTGCCTAGTCGTTAATCGAATGATTTTAGATGAAAAGGCCTGACTCATTTAATACAAGATTGTTCAAAAATCAATTTTATTCTGTCGATTTAAATATTCAAATTTTTAATAAACATATATTAGAAATAAGACAAGTGATTTATTATTTTGATAAATATTTAGCTGTCACGTATAATAGTCAATAGAAAGGGGATATATATATATATATATATATATATATATATATATATATATTGTCTTTAAGATAATAAAATTGTGTATATTTTAAAGAAACAAAACATAATCATTTCATTTTCATGGGAGAGAAACACACATAGTCTTTATTGTTGACTCTGGGTTTTTTTATTAATATACAAACTATATTAGTATTAATAAAAAAAGTAGACATTTTGTTACAGGAATTGTTTTTTAATTTACATAATGCTCCTCTATGAAGGAATACGCCTCTATAATATCATATTAATATGCCATATAACAGCAAAATTTACAATAATTTTAGGAATTGATATACGTAGTAAATTTATTAGACATTTATTAGTAATTTTTACAGCGAGGGTTAATTATGTTGAATACAAGTAGATGGACAAACGCTGAATGACCTCATTGGAGCGAAAATGGGCGATTGTTGATTGCGTTTGGAAGTGATAGAATGTGTCAAGTATATGTTGAGTCGTTACGGAATTTAATGTCCAAAATATTAAACCAATCTAGCTACAGAAACAAATGTTAATTTAGAATAAATACATGTTGCTTTCTTTTTTTTTAATTCCACCGAAACAACGGGTGGCATAGATTATGACGTCATAGAAAACAGAGAAATAATTTGATGTACACGTAGACAGTAAGAAGATCAGTCAGCTAGCAGATTAGGGACTTACAGGAGTTCCAGTGTTGTGGTAACGGTAGAGATTTTGATGTTTGTGTCCGGGAAAGTGTCTTTGTACGAAGTAGCGACAACGTAAATAAGAAATGAAGACATGTCAATTCCGGGAAAAGTCACAGACGTGAAATAAATGTTATGTATAAATATAACTTGGTAGTTACAAGTTTCTCCGAGGGAAATACGTCTTCAATTTAAAGAAAGCAAATCAAGAAACTGTTCGAGAAATTATATGCTATTTTGTCTGATGTTGACCCAGACAAAAATATTCGTCCATTTGTGTAGAGAAATTTCTCGTATATCATTGTTCCGTCATTAACTGTAATTTAATGTGCATACACCTACCAAAGATTTTAGATTGATTTTATATAACATTTTAAATAATATTTATAAAAATTCACAACGCTGCTAGACGATTATATAAGTGCGTGTAATTTATTTGTTTTTTGTTTGCGATACTTTTTGAATCGATCCACTTATTTATACAAAACTATATTTTACCTAAATGGGAGTAAGGAATAATTTTACTTTTGACGAATTTGGTACCCCAAGATGGGGGGCGGCATATGTATTGTTTTTTAACATAATATAGAAATAAATAAGTATACTTATATATATATATATATATATATATACATGTATGTATATGTATATGTATATATATATATATATATATATATATATATATGCACATACATACAAGCAGCCGTTTTGCGATGGTCGGGCGTAACATTCTTTTCAATATGATTGTAAGTAAATATGATCTTTGATTAATGCTATATATTAATACTATCTTTATTATTATAGAGCTAACTTATTATAGTATACCACATAATAGTTTTGTCGATTAAGAAGATGTATTTATATATTAGAACACAGTTGACGAGTTGGGTAAAATAAACGTATGTATCATACATTAATTGTACGTCAATAAAACTATTAGTAAGACAATATTCTTCTATGTACAATTTAAAATTAATTTGCATTATCTTTTTCGTTTAAATCCAAGCGCAACATAATATTTGTCCATATCTGATTAAACTAAAACTTTCTGTAAACTGTTTCCTTGAGACTTATGAACTGTCGTAGAAAATCGTTATTGAATAGGAAATGAATAGGAATATTGTCACCTTCACGTAAAGAAAATTTAAATCTTGGAATTCGAACGATTTTTACTTGAAACTGTAATGAAATAATTTTAGCAACAAGCAAATTATAAACAGCTCTTCATACATTGGTCTCGTTATATTACGTAAGCCCAGTGGATCAATCATCTTTCTCCTCTCAAATTTATTTTCTCGGTTCAAGTTAATGGGGAAGTATCCATCATAACCGTATCAAATCAAGAAATTATGAGCAATGTTTAGTTCTGATCTTGAGAGAACGGTATTAAATGGCAAATATTCCGTGACCGGTTCGGGAAATATTTTAATATATTAGGATTTATTTTATTAGATGTATCATTTACTGGTACTAGGTGCGGACAAAAGTGAGCGGATAAAGATGGGGTGGCCTAGTTTTGAAAGCCGATTAATCATAATTCTTTGTAGGTTTCTAATTACTTTGTTATTGTATTTGAAAGATTCGAGAGGTAAGTTAAATTTTTCCAGAAAAAAAAAAATTTGTACACGTGAAAAAAAGTTATGAAAAATGTTTTTTTACGGCGAGCTAACCAATTCAGCTAAATTGTGAAGTTGAATGAATTCATTGTAAATATCATTTAAAAAATAAATGTTAGTTTTCTGTGTCTATTTCCAAGATAATTAGTAAAGTAAAGTCCTAAGATGAATTGAATGAAAGACACCCCGTTTGTAGAAAAATAACGTACATAATCAGCGAAAAGTAACTAATTCCGTCGTTCGCCAAAACGCAACAAGTAAAGATTTGTAAACACGATTATACAGAAGCCTAAAATTACAGCCAATAGAAATGCTATATCAAAATGAAGGCATGATATTAAAAGGAGGTAGGGATGTCAGTTTTCTTTTTTCCCATCCCTACTCTGAACGTTTGTATCATTTTTTATCATTTTTTAATTTAATCACTTTTTTATGTTCCTGTTTTTAAGTTACTTTTTTATTATTATTGTATGAGATTATATGTTTCCGAAAATTTAGCATTCATGCGAGCAAGGAAAGTATTAAGATCTTGCATACAGAAATTATGCGAAATCTGTAATTTAAAAAAAACGTAAAAATATTTTTGCTATTATAATTTTTTATGTGAAAATATCCAATAAACAATGCTTAATTAAGTGGCATTATCAGTAGTTCGAAAACAATTTTTTCTTGGAGTTATATCAAATTCATTAATACGAGGTTTAGGGGATTTTTCGTAATTTTCCTGTAAAAATTAAATAATTCTTTGAAAATCCTTATGATTTCTGATGCTATATTTTCATAAGCAAGCAAAAATAAATCCCTCCATCTTTTTATACTACAGTAAACCATAACTTTAATAAAGGTATTTTCTTTTTGTTTAAATGAAATAACACATTTCCACTAAAATCAAAAGAAAACATAATGGGTTCATTATAATGCGTTATCAATATTTTATAAATACTGAAAATTGCATTAAAAATCGGTTAATTTCCTGACTTTTCGTGGCCTTATAAGTAAAGGGGATGATCAAACTGTGCATCGGCATTCATTTGCACGTACCTAACTGGAACAAATATGATATTTTCAGCAAACATTTATTCTAAATAGTCGGCCGAAAGATAAATGCATTCGGGCCTTTGCTAAATCTTATCTGCATATTAAATCCTCATGCAGTTCAGTATCACCATTTTTATTCTTTTCAATTTTATCCTCGCCAGTCTTCATACGAAAGACAATTTACCGTCTCCTTGAACTCTAAGTTTTCGCATTAAATTATTTTCTATTTTTCGTGATTTAGCGTAAAACCGAGAAACTATGTAAAAATTATGCAAAGTATTTTAAGAGAGTTGTCTTTAAAAATTGAATAAAAAAATCTACAAAGAATTTAATTTTTTTTTTCATTTTGTTTAACAGCCTACTAAAAATCAAAAATGTTAAATGTCTTAATAAAAATGCATTTGACGTACGTTTAAAAAATAACGGAATTACTTAAAATAATTATTTTTATTAGATAAAACACTATTTAGATGCATTTCAGATATGTATGCATTTACCGACCTGGATTTCTGTGAGTTCGGGCGTGACTGGCAGATGACATAAAACGTCGGAATATATTGGGCGCTGATCAAGTTAATCTGTCAATGAAAAAGCGCTAATGAAAATGTAAGCAAGCGATATTTAATACATTTAACAGAAAGAAAAAACAGTTTGCTTTTATAATGCACATTCAATTGTAGGATAGTATATGTTATATCAAGCTATGGGATGGTTAATAGACGAAATAATGTATTACCGAGGGACTAGTAACTAAAAAAGTAAGATACATTGATTAAGTAATTATTCGTAGATACGAAAAAACATGCTTTGTATTAATTTGTTTAATATTTGAAGCCGATTCTTATAACAGCATTAAATGGTACTTTACGGCTTATACTCCAATTATGTAACGATAAATCTGTTATCAACTTCCAGTTCGTTTGCTGTCTCATTTTCTATTATACCGTCCTTTTAATAGAAAAAAAATCAAGTTCCCATTCTAATGACTCGGTACAGATGATTTATATTTTAGTGGTTAGTTAATAAAAATGACTAAAGCGTAATGTCCTAAGAATTCGGATATATTGAAGCTATAACATCAATAGAATCCTAAAAGACAATCAATGTGGATCTATTTTTATTGTAAAAATAATTGTTCTAAAACACAAATGTGTAGCTAAAACATCTCATTTTATCTTTACGTGAATGTTGGCCTAGATGGAGTATTTTATATTTTAATGTTCACTTTGTGTTACAGAGGAGATCTTATTTAGTCTGCAAATACTAAGTAATCGAAATTATGTAGTCAAGTTTGCCTATAGGGAAATATATCCTCATGGTAAATGGTTCTGACAAACCTATGAACAAAGACGTCTTAGAACAAAGACAGATTGTATATGTGTTTGTTTTCGATATATGTATATATATATATATATATATATATATATATATATATATATATATTACATAACTTCTTCAATAACTTTGGCCTTTCTATAATTATCAAACCAAACAAAAAAAAACTTCAAATTTTCTAGATGTTACACTTAATCTTAACACCGAAACTCATAGTTCCTATCATAACCTAATCTTACACTTTTATACGTCCATAAATCTTCTAACAATCTCAACTCAATTATAAAATCTATAGTACTATCTGTCTCTAGAAGAATTTCTGCTCTTTCTGCTGATAAAAAAACTTTTAATCAAAATGATACTTTCTTCAATAATGCTTTATGGAACTCAGGATACAAGGAAAATATTAAATTCAACAATTATGCTCCTCCTTCAGGCCGCCTTTAATCTGTAATCACACACAATATGACACGTAAGAAACCATCAAATAACAAGATCTGCCACTATCAATAACAATGAACCACTCTACATTTCTAGTCAAAACCAAAATACTAATCCCAATGCCTTTAACCCACCTAGTCGCATCAGGAGAAAGAAAAATATTTGGTTTAATCCTCCAATTAGCCTAAATGTCAAAACTAATATACCTAAGGAATTCTTCAACATTGTACAAAACTCTTTCAAATACAGACACAGATATAGTTCTATTTTCAATAAAAATTCAATTCGGATTTCTTAATCAACAATGCCTAATTTAGCACAGAGAATCTTAACATCTAATAACAAAAAAATAAAATCAGCCCAAAAAATCCCTTTCCCAATTAAACACAAAACTAACTGTAATTGTAATAACAAACATCTTTGTCCACTCAATAATAATTGTATCCATGAAAATGTTATATTTTCTTGCACTATTACTGAGCTCCCACGCAATCCTCCCATAACAGACACTAATATTTCGTCTTCAAGTTATTCTTCTTCCCATCCTCCATCTGATATAGTTACTAATCCAATACACCATTCGAGCAGTCCTTCCATTTACAATCATACAACTAGTAATAATGATGATAATAATAATAATATTAATGAGAATAATAATATTTCTCCTAACAGCCATCCTAACACTAACAGTACTCATTATCCCTCCAAAATAGTCCTCATACAGACATTGTCACACCATTTGTTGAACACTATGAACAAAATTCAAACTATTTAACTAATACAAATCAGCAAATTAATATTAATACCAGACCTCGAGCTTTTAATAAAGTACATACATATATCGACGCTACTACAACATTAATTAAGAAAAGAATATCAAACCACATTTGTTAAAAGTAACAATCATAATTCTAATAATAACCAAGGAACTTCTTTAACCACTTTAATTAAAAAAATTTACCCTAACAATAATCCCTTTTCAATCAAATGGACTATTATAAAAAAAAGTTAAGTCTTATACTCCAGGCTCTAAGTCAGGTTGCCTCTGTATAACCGAAGCTATAACTATAATTACTTTCCCTCAAAGTAACAATATAATAAATTCTAAAAATGAACTGATCTCTTTCTGTAAACATAAGTCCAAATGTAATTATGGCAATTTTGAAATTACATAGTTATTACTTTTACCTTTTATATGGATATAAAATATATTTTCTTTAACTTTATCGTTTTTCGACATACTTCTTAATACTTTATAATTTAATAATCCTTTATTTTAATTCTTTATCTCTTCTTTTCATGACCGGTTTTTATCTGCATTTTCTGTTTTGTTCATTAAACTCTCCTGTCTATCTAATATATCAATCTACCCACACTTTCATATCTTGTATGTATATTTAGTTAAATTTTACTATGTGAATTTACTTACTTTTTTTTCCTAGAAATTGCAGATACCGGCCTTCTTCTCCCCTTAAATAATTTTTATGTTTTATCTTTATTCTTTTCTCATTCTTATTGTATTTTATATATCTTATTTTATATTATATATTATATTTTATATTTTATTTTTATTATATTTTATTTTTTATTTATTTATTTATTTTTATTCTCTATTTATTTATTATATATTTATTGATTTATTTTAATTTTCCTTTTTTATTCTTTATTTTCCTTTTAGTGTCGTTTAATAACACTTGCTGACATTTTTTAAGTGATAACCTGTACATTTCAGTTGAGCTATATTATTTTGCCCTATATATATTTTCGCGCCTTTAACATTTCCTGTCCGGGCCGTTTTGACTTTTGTTTCCCTTTATTTTATATTTAACTTTATCATTTTGTTTTCTCTCTCCTTTTTCTTCCTAGATCTTTTTTATTTATAGTTATGTCTCGGAAGTAGAGTGAAAAGCACATCTTTTTTTCTTTTATTATTATTATTTTTCCTTGTACACATGTTTGTCAATTATTCCATGGATTTCTGCCTTTGGATTATTATAGACCATCTTCTTCCAATTACGGGAATTCTCTTGAATTTTATTTGTACAAATGGAAATTATTTTAACTTTCTTGAAGTTTTACTTTCGGATTTTACCGTCACTGGATTTTTTATCTTCCACCAGACTATCCATTCATGTGTAATCACCTTTTTCTTTACCATATTCCCTCTGGTTAATTTATTTTATTTTCAAGTAAGACTTTTGATTTACTTGTTGTTTCATCAAATACTTCTGCATGCAAAATCCGATCCCGCATTTTGCTAATTCCTACCCTCTGATGAGAAGGAGAGTATTTCTTCGAAACTCCGCGGATTAAGGACTATCCATTTATCTAGTGTTTCCGTTTCAAATTAAATATGTTTTTAACTAATTTCAAAGTGTTTTTAACATATTTTATTAACTGTTTGCTCATATATATATATATATATATATATATATATATATATATATAAGAAGTATTGTTTGTGTGTATGTCTGTGTGTACAACTCCAAAAGACCAAAGAAATATAAAGGTCATATGTGGTCAAGAATTATTATGCCCATGTTAGGATACTTCTGTCAAAGGAGACATTATATTGTATACAGACTTTCAATATATAGCATTCTTCAAACCACTTTAACATTATTGAGTTACGGCCATTAACATATTACATTAAATGAAATCTATTTAAATACTTACCTCGATGACATTACTTCTTCGACATAATAGTGTTGTTTCAATTGTACTAATTAAAAAATTTTAATTATTTAGTTTATTTACATTTAAAGTTATATATAATTTAACTTGTTTTATCTGAAATCTAAAACCATTTTATTTTCAAACCAAACCCAGAAAAACAAAACTGTTATAGTTTAAATGAAATAATGTTTTAAATGGAGCACATTATTAAATATTTCCTGTTTTTATTTTCATTTCGAAATATTATTCTAAGCTAAATTATTATTTTTATTTTTAATTCGGAGTAATTTTTCCCCATATTCTTAATTTTTAAGTAACCTTTTTTATTTCATAGAGAAAAACTTAAAAATAATGTCCTCATTTACTTGCATCCTCACGAGGGCAGAGTTAGTCAGAGACACATATGAACAAGATCCCTCATCCCCTGCTGTTTTTGTTTTTGTTTATAAAATTTAATCGGTGTTGCCCAGGATTTATTATAATAATTATACCATAGCAAGTGGGTTTAATTGCCCCCGAAACAGATTTTTTTTATAATGTATTCAATACCTTAAATTAAAAATCGTAAATTTTTACGACGTGGCTTAACGTCGTTTGACCCCTAGAAAATATGGTCAGTGTAAAGTTTCTTTCCAACTTCTCAAAACACTTGAGAATGACGACTTTTAATGGTATTCGATGGTGCTGAAAACGAATATCACATTTAAATTTGGGTCATATAAGTAGTTTTAATGATATGAAAAAATTACTTTTCCAAAAAGTGGGAGATCAGTAGATGTATCAGAAATTTGAAGGAATTTTTGACACGCCTAACAGAAAACTGCGAATAAAATATAAAAATTCGTATTTTCTCTTTTTAAAGTGGGTTCTTCATTTTCTGTATGGAATATACTTCCAAAATAAACTAGTAAAATTGTTTAAAAATAATAGAAATATTATTTGTTAAAAAAACAGTGTTTACAAAATGCCGGCGTGCCTTCATGCAGCCATTTTTTTACGTAATAAAATCAATATAATTTTACGAGTTAAATATATTTCTATTTTTAGAATTTAAATATCTATCAAAATTTTTCTATTGGTTCAATTGTTACGATATTTTCAATGTCAAAATATTTTTTTTTCAAATTCAATCACCCATTTTAAAATGTATATTAAAAATTTAATAATTGATTTATGTGCCAATCACAAATTAAGATACAATATCAATATACAAAATATTCTAATTTAAAAGAAAAAAGAATAGTTTTTTGGAAATTTACCTGTAAAATCCAAAGTATAAAACCTTTTTTTAAACCACGTTGATTTTATTTCATGAGAGATCATATTATGCTTACATCGTCAATTCAATACCAGACGCTGACGGCACATATTTCTATTTCATTGAAAGTTTTCTTTTTTTAGATATTAAACAGAATTTAATCGATAAAGAAGAATTAAATCATATCAATCAAAAACTCGTGTATTTCATTAAAAGATGTTTTTTTTTTAATCGAATGAAGCGGATTTTTTGTTCTAGGGGAAATGTGTGTTTCCTTTTTAACTACAGAGGATGAAAAATATTAATTTTGGTAAACATACGCAATAAAAAAGAGACATTATTTATGTCACTTGTACGAATCCGTATTTAATAAATTTCATTTTAGCAGCAGCAACTCTTTACAGCTTCGGGCAAAACATGTTGCGAAAATTCGATTTTCTACGACCCTCGCTTTAAAAAATCCATTTATTTAAAAAGTCATGGAATTTAAAATATAAATATGGATAAATTCTTAACCATGAATGATGGAACTACCCATGTAATAGCATATTTTTAAGTAAGTGATTTTTTTGGCATTTGTATATATACATATATTTCTAAGCAAGTCAAAATATGTTGATTTTCTTTATATTTTTTAAAGGAAACCGCTTAAAAAACAAATATTGCATAATTTGCTATTAAACGTGTTATTTTTAAAAAAAGATTGGTCTTCGCTCCTTTAATTGAAAAAAAATCAGGGTTTGAATTACATTTTTCAAGTAGTCATAAGCTTCGAAAAATAGTAAGTTTAATTACTAAAGTTCTGATCATCATTTTTATTGGCTACTTTCTGATACACCTAGGGGATCAGTCACTTTCCTATATAAATTTAACGTATAATGGAAACCAAGTTTCTAACCATCTAATAATTTCTTCATATCATAAAACAAATTTAACTGTGATATCTGTTTTCAGCACCTCCAAAAATCGGCGCTGTTTTTTTTACTAAGAGATTCGTTTATTTTTCATAATTTAGAACGGAAATAATGCTGTCAGTAAGCTTACACGAGTGGTTTACAAAAATATATTTGTTTTTCATTTTTTAATGTGGATATTTATTATAGAATTTGCATAGTTCTTACCAGGTGCTTCTGTAGTTTACTTAACCGCCTCTTAATGTAAACAGAATTTTTGTGAAATGTTAAACCGCAGAGGCACCTGTTCACAACTATACAAGCTGTATAATGAAAAAAAAAACGAAAAAAAAGTATGCTTGTGTAAACTTTCTAACAGCATAATTAGCGTCCTAAATTATAAGATGAAAAAATGAACGCGTTTCTTAGTAAAAAAAAACAGCGCCAATTTTCGGGGGTTCTGAAAACTAATATCACAGTTGAATTTGTTTTATGATATGAAGAAATTACTAGGTGACCAGAAAGTGGGTGCTCATTTTACGTTAAATTTATATTGTAAAGTGATCCCCCACTTTTTGAAAAAGTAATTTCTTCATATCATGGAAACTACTTATTTGCCCCAAATGTAAACGTATTATTAGTTTTCAGCACCACCGAAAACCATTAAACTTCGTCATTTTAAAGTTTTTTTTTTGGGGGGGGGGTGGAAAGAAATTTGACATTGGCTTTTTTGTGGCCTAATACGTTTAAGCAGTCTTTATAGATAATATGAAAGAAGAACTTCTGAAAAAATTACCATTTTAGCGTGGGGGATAACTTTTCTATATAAATTTAACGTAAAACGAGCACCCACTTTTTAGCCAAAGAGCGTTTAACCAGACATTTCATTTCCAGCGTTTTTTCAAGTTTGGCGATCGAGGGGGGGGGACAAAACATTTTAATTTTTGTGGTGGTGAGGGTCGGGAATTACATTTTAAACATAAAATAACGATAAATTTAATTATTTTTCATGAAACTATTCTGTACTTTCACCTAACAATTTTATAAACAGAACGAACCCCAAAATATGACAAATTCAAGTTTTCCTTTTGGGGGAGGGGAGGATTAAGAAATATAAAATGACGAACATGTTATTTAATTGTTTTTGGAATTAATTTTTGGTAGATCTTTTTTGTATGTGATCGCACGGGCATTCACTGCTATTTTTATTGAAACTAAAGTTGTAATGATTTATTTTTACTCATCTTTTCTTGGTGTGGTCTTTCCTGTGCTCAATATCCGGAGAATAGTTCATTCTCTTTGTAGCCCTTCTGCCGAAATATCTGGTGGAGAGAGTATCACAAACTTCTTTTTTGGGCGATTATATTTACATGTTTTCATCCGTTCTTTTATTTTTGTTGTAGAGCTATCAACGTTGCCCATGATGAAAATGATTAGTATACCGGTGTGTTGCAAATAGAAGTTCATGTCAACCCAGGAAACGCTGAGTACCCATGCTACTATATATATATATATATATATATATATATATATATATATATATATATATATATATATATATATATAATCTGCGTGTGTGAGTGTGGGTTTGTGTGAACATACATGTATGCGTGTATATGTATGCATATACATCTATATACATATAAATACATATACATATTCTCATAAAATGGATATGCTAATTAACATATCGCAAAAAAGATATTATAATATTATTATTATTATTATTATTATTATTATTATTATTAATATTATTATTATTATAAAATTTACTTATACTATTTTATTATTTCATTTTTTATATATTAGTATAAATAGTAATTGCATTGTATTTACTTTTTGGATGGTAATGCAGAGAGTGATCCGCGCTATTTTTAAAAATCGTATTTCCATATTTGGAAACATACACATACATTAAAAGATCTCGTGACAATCTCGTTTTTTAAACCCCCTAAAAATTTAAATAATATGTTTTTTATAATTCTACGTTTCATATTTCTGACCATAAATTCTTGATTATGCCTATCGTGGGACTATAATGGACGAACATTAGACAGACCCAGGAAAGATTGTGATAAGTTTTTCAAGAAGTTAGGTTATAAGATAACAATAACGACACATTTATATGAAGTATACTTCTACGATGCAACAGTGCAACACTAAATCTTGCGAAACATATCAAAACTCTTCCATAACCGAATTGAAAACTCAAAAACATAAATAAAGGTTCACGTCATCCCCACAGTGTTCAGGAATATGGTAGGGAATCTTAGCAAAAGAATACGAAGATTAAAACAGGCATCGCCATATTATAATGATTCACCCCATGAACGCTGATTCAGCGAGAACATAAAATTCCAACAGACTTATAATCAACGGGAAAAAAATAGGAGGCGAAATATAATTTGTTTCTTACCCTTTTTTAAAAAAGAAGGAAAAAGTATAATTTTGTTAACGAATTAAACCTAATAAGAAATGTGCGAATGTTTTTTTTTTTTTAGGAAACTAATATCTACTTGTCTCTTCGACATTAAACTATTACTATTCTAATATACACCGTGCAGGGATGTTGACCGATCGCCCTACTTCTCATATTCTACAGTTCTAACTTTCCATGTGCGTTTTCGTATTTATAGTTTCATGCTTTTAGGAGCATTCGTATATATAAGCATCTCATGTATTCCAGCCATATTCTCACATCGAATGAGAAGCGCACTGATCTGGAACTAAGAATCAAACGAGCTTTTATCCGGAGAATCAAAGGGACAACATCCTTCGTTCATTGACAAGAGAATCCTAATCACAGCTACTTCCTTTGATGTAAAGCATTCGACAGTCAATGGGATCAGCTAATAGAATCCTAACACTAGACAAGGTCGTTCATTCCATTAACACTTTAAAATGAAATGATTTCTTGCATGGAATCAACACAATTATCTACCATGTTTATCTTTATGAGTTTTACGATGGTAATAAAATATGTAGCATGAAATAAACCGGAAATCGTGTCCATCTTTAAAATGAAGTAATAATTTAATCCGCAATGCGATACCAAGATGAAAACTTTTACTGATATTTAATTCCAAACTATTAAATATTATAAATGCTAACTACGTATAAGTATGAAAACGCGTTGCCTTGTAAGGTATCCAAATACTTAATATTTAATACAAAATTACAACGTAATTACATGTATATATAGTTGAATCGTGGTAAAATATTTGAAGACTGTTTGAATAAGTGTCTTATCAATTTTGTTTAAATCTCATGAAAATTTAAATAAGTATTTGAAGTTTTAAGGGGTTCTGTTTTCATGGGATGAAAGTCACATAGATATCAATCATAAAGAATATAATGTTGATAGAACACTTTTCCAATGTCTTCCATGCGTAATTTTATAGAACTGATATAAACATTCGTAATATAGTACCCTTAGTTTTTGAAGACACTAAGCAATTTCGCTCTATTTCTATTGTCTTCGTTAAGGAAATATAATACATACTTGAAGAACTCGTGAAATTTCAACGCAATGAGAAATATATTTAATCAACAAATATGTTAATTAAAATTTCATTACAAGTGGGATCGACTGTATTTTACATATATAACCGACCGAAATGACATAAATTGATAAATACTGAGTTCATAAAATAGTATTGTGTCACTTAGTTTATTAGAAAATAATATAACGGCATTTTGATAGACATTGATTCATTTACTTCTTTAGTCTGCACCTTCTGGTAGTGATTAAACCTGGGAGTCATGTCTACAACAAATATAATAATCAACATGAAGTCATTTATTTATTTCACTTGACTTCTTGCTGTCTGTACGATTGATCATTATTGTTATTTTACTATAAATTGTAAAAAAGTTATATATATATATATATATATGTATATATATATATATATATATATATATATATATAGTTTTAAAGTCTCTCGAGAGCTCTTTCAGCTATCACCTCATCAAGAGAAAATCGATTGCGTAAAATAATATTATGTCGAAAGTAACGAGTTCTGATGGAGAACTATTGAATGTGCCAAAAATTGCGGGGACACTAAAATAAGTTTATTAACGTTTAAAAAACGATTAAAATAATGGCACAATGAGGGGAAAAACGGAAGAAAAGATTCACAGTTCCCCAAAGAGAAACAATGCGTGAGATGTTTCTTTCTGCCGGTACAAAGAAGGTTTCCGCACCGCAATAGAGATAGACTCCAAAATATTTAAATGGTTTCTGGAGTCCGCTCTATGTAGCACCTCGAACTATATCTGTGACCTTATTGATGACTGTATTTTCAAAAAGGTTGCGGATTTAAAATCCCGTAAAAGTTTGGACCTTTGAAATACCCGGTGTATTAAACATTACCGTGGATTGGGGAAAAGAGTAACAGACTTTCCAAGCAGATTCGCAGATGTGGACCCGATCTCATCCCAGCTGTGCTATTAAAAAAGTGCTCAGCCGAAGTAGCTCCAGTTCTCTCCAAACTCTACAACAAATGCCTTAATGAAGCTTGCTTTCCGGGCTGTTGGATAACTGCTTCTGTTGTACCAGTATTCAAGAATTCTGGCGAAAGGACAGACCCATCAAATTATCGCTCCATTAGCCTCCTCCCACTTTTTGCCAAAATATTTGAGACCATAATTAACCATGCTCTAGTCCATCATCTTACAGATGCTAAACTACTGACTGACAAACAATATGGATTTAGACAAGCCCGTTCCACAGCAGACATCCTCACTGTGATCTCTGAACGTATATACCATTCACTGGACAAAGCGGGGGAGGGAAGAGCGGTAGCTCTAGATATATCTAAGGCTTTTGACAGGGTAAGGTATGAGGGTCTCCTCAGTAAAATCAGATCATACGGTATCACTGGTAGAATCCTTCTTAGATAAGAGAAAAATCCAGGTTGTCCTCGACGGTCGTACATCTAAACAATATGATATAAATGCGGGGGTGCCCCGGGGTTCTATCCTTGGACCTCTATTGTTCCTGATATTCATAAATGACCTCCCCGACAACATTGCATCTGAGATGGGTATGTATGCTGATGACACTACACTCTATGGCAGACACGATAGGAAGACGAATGAACACATTTCTAAAGAAATGGCAGAAACACTAGAGGAATACATCCAATCTGTAGTGGAATGGGGACAAAAGTGGTTGGTCGCGTTCAATGCTGCCAAGACTAAACTAGTTTCATTCAATAATTACAAGAAACCCTCCCTACCACCCATATCAATGGCCAACGACTCTTTATCTGAGAGTCCATCTTTCAAACTCCTTGGCCTAACGTTCACAGGAAACATGAGTTGGAACAATTACATTGAATGCATTGCCAGGGCCGCTGCAAGAAAGGTAGGCTCTCTCTACCGTGCTAGAAAACTACTAACACCCGAAAGTATCCTGTACCTCTATAAGGCCACCATTCGCCCATGTATGGAGTATTGCTGCCACATCTGGGCTAGTGCATCTGCTACTAGTCTCTCGCTCCTTGACAAGGTTCAAAAGAGAGTCGCAAACCTGATAGGCCCTGAACTGGCATCTAAGCTTCAGCCTCTGTCCCATCGACGAAATGTTGCATCTCTCTGCCTTTTCTACAAGTATTTTAGTGGTGAATGCTCTGACGAACTGCAATCACTTGTGCCACCACGACGTGAGCACCCTCGACAAACCCGACAGGCTGCTAAATCCCACCCCCACACTGTAGAGATCCCTAGATGTAAAAGATCCTTCTACTCCAGTAGTTTCTTCCCCAGAACTGCTAGACTTTGGAATTCCATTCCGGGTCACTGCTTCCCCAACTGTACTGACATGCATAAGTTCAAGTGCAACGTGAACCAACATCTCGCTGCCCTAATCCCTACATAGTACCCCAGTAGATGTTTCCCCTGATAGTAGCCCCCTACACCAAAGTTGCAATGTGCCTTGTTTGGGGTGAAATTGTAATTAAAAAAAAAATAGGAACTGCCACAAAGTTAGGAGTTAGTTAGTTAAGGGTGTTATTCTCTAAATCTTCGTCAAAATCCCAAGAGTCCAAGCGAGGAAATCCAAGTGAATCAGTGTGATAAAAAAGGCATATCTTATAATTTGGAAGCCAACCACTAAGATTAATTATGAGCTTATAAATATCCAGGAAACGTGAAAATGTAATAAAAAAAATTTTTTTTTTAAAAAAAAGTATTTATGACTGCTTTTATTTTGTGTCCTTGCGTTTGTATAGACCTTTCCAGTCTTGGACGAGAACCTTCCTAGAGCTGGTGACTCAAATAAATTATCGGTCTGCAAACCTAAATTGCTTAAGGAGTAGAAAGGATCTGTCTATCACCGGTTTCCATACTCCTTCTTTGCCTATTGGTCAGGCGCAGAGACACTATCACAAGTGAATCGACAAAACACTTAGTGGTAGGTCTTGTTTCTTGTCTAGGGCATTGAATGCCGTTTCCCCACTCCCGACACATCCCACTCCTCATAACTGGGCACTTGGGAGTACTTGAGTACCACGTATGGTTGTGCAATTAGATTGGGGTGATCTTCTTCTGATGGGCTGAGTGTACCGGATTGACAGTTCCTGGCTGCTGTTTCCGACTGGTAGTACTTGTGCCCTAACTCATGGTAGCGCTTAGATCGGCTGCTCCATCAACAGTTGTATAATATCGGGATGTTTGTAGTGCCATGTCGCACATAGAAAGAGACCCTACACTCATCCCCAATGGGCTTTCCCGAGGCCACAGTCCTAGTTGAAGAAAGGTCAGCTAATGGTCTACTTGTGTTGCATGTCTGATACCCTGCATTACCTCTTGTTCAGCTCCCCCTCACCTTACTGAAACTCTTTAAAAACATGATGACAGTACAATAAAAAGAATAAGCTTAAACCAGGCCTAGGGACAAACAAATTCAACGTGCCACCTTCCTTGAGGCTTGCATTCATTAACATCCGTGGGCTTAGAACTAATTTATCTGATGTTGAAGCATTTCTCCTAACAAATACCCCGGATATCTTAGCATTAAGCGAGACTAACCTACACTCATCCATCCCTTCTAACTACTTTAACATGCCTGGCCAGCTCCCACTCTGCCGTAAGGAGTCTGACAGACATAGGCACGGACTTGGAGTTTACATTCGTAACAACCTCCCCTGACTAGAGAAATAAACCTAGAAACGGAGGATCAAGCCTTTATGTGATTTAGACTAAACATACAACACAGTATTAGCTACTTTTATTCTCTCTACCGCTCTGCCTCAAGCCAGGACTGCACCATAATAAACAAAGTCTCTGACAGCATAGACACAGCACTCTTCCTCGACACTAGAGCACAAGTACATGTATTTGGTGACTTTAATGTTCACCACAAAAACTGGCTTGGATTCTCTACTTACACAGATGCAGCAGGCAGCACAACACATAGTTTTGCTATATCTCACTCCCTATCACAAATGGTTACGTTTCCAACCCATTTCCCTGACCAGCAAGAAAAACAAGCATCACTTCTAGATCTGTTTCTTACTACAGTTCCCGAGGATTGTACAACAAATGCTGACAGCCCACTCGGGAACGCTTACCATGCAGTGATAATGGTAGAAATCACCGTAAATTCTAGAGCCAAAACTGAAGAGCCAGTGCTCAAAACAACCAGATATTATAAAAAGGCTGACTGAGAAGCCATCAGAGATCTTATCAGAGATGCCCCATGGGGAAATATTTTTCTCTTCCTGCTGCGCAAATGAGACCACTGAATGGTTCAAAAAAACAATGGAAGCACATGTTCCCATGCGGAAATTTCATGTCAAGCCCCACTCTCGCCAATGGTTTACTTCGACTTGCGCAACTGCCATTGATCAAAGGCAACGTACATACCGCATATTTAACCGACATAAGTCCAGTTCAAACAAACAGAAGTATATAGAGGCTAGAAGTAACGTTAAAAAAGAAATAGCGACAGCCAAGAGAGAATTTACTGAAGCCACTAAAAAACGCATCGAAGCACAAAAATTAGGAAATCGTGACTTCTGGAAAATCTACAACAGTGTGGTAAATAATGGGCAATCAACAATTCCCCCGCTAATCAACAATCACGAGGTTGTTTGCTCAGCAACCGACAAGCCTAATATGCTTGCCAGCCGGTTTGCCTCGAACTTCACACTGGACCCTTCCAACCACCCCCTTCCTGACTTTCCTTTGCGGACAGTCGCCACGCTAGACGATCTAAAAATCACCCCTGCTCAGGTACACTCTATCATAAAAAACCTTGACACTTCAAAAGCATGTGGACCTGATCTAATCCAAGCTGTGATATTAAAAAAGTGCTCAGCCGAAGTAGCTCCAGTTCTCTCCAAACTCTACAACAAATGCCTTAATGAATCATGTTTTTCAGGCTGTTTAAAAACTGCTTCTGTGGTACGAATATTCAAGAATTCTGGCGAAAGAACTGACCCATCAAATTTTCGCCTCATTTGCCTCCTCCCACTTTTCGCCAAAATATTTGAGACCATAATTAACCATGCTCTAGTCCATCATCTTACAGATGCTAAACTTCTAACTGACAAACAATATGGATTTAGACAAGCCCGTTCCAGAGCTGACATCCTCATTGTAATCTCTGAACGTATATACCATTCACTGGACAAAGCGGGGGAGGGCAGAGCTGTAACTAGATATATCTAAGGCTTTTGACAGGGTATGGCACAACGGTCTCCGCAGGAAAATAAAATCATACGGTATCACTGGTAGAATACTTAACATATTTAAATCCTTCTTAGATAAGAGAAAAATTCAGGTTGTCCTCGACGGTCGTACATCTAAACAGTGTGATATAAATGCGGAAGTGCCTCAGGGGTCTATGCTTGGACCTCTATTGTTCCGAATATTTATTAACGACCTCCCAGACAAAACTGCCTCTGAGATGGGTAAATATACTGATGACACAACACTCTATAACAGGCACGACAGGAAAACAAATGACACATATCTGAAGAAATGACAAAAACACTATAGGATGACCTCCAATCTGTAGTGGAATAGGGACATAAATGTATGGTCACATTCAATGCTGCTAAGACTAAAATGGTTTCCTTATAATTACAAGAAACTTTCTCTGCCACCAATAGCAATGGCCAGTGATTCCCTGTCTGAGAGTACATCTTTCAAACTGATTGTCCTAACGTTCACAGGAAACATGAGTTGGAACAATTATATTTAAAACATTGCCAGGGCTGCTACGAAAAAGGTAGGCTCTCTCTACCGTGCTAGAAAACTACTTACATTTGAAAGTTTCCTGTACATCTGGCTGTATAAGGCCACCATCACCCATGTATGGTGTATTGCTGTCATATTTGGGCTGGTGCATCTGTTGCTAGTCTCTCGCTCCTAGACAATGTTAAAAAAGAGTCGCCAATCTGATAGGCCCTGAACTGGCATCCAGGCTTTATCCTCTGTCCCATCGACGAAACTTTGCACGCCTCTGCCTGTTCTACAAGTATTTTAATGGTGAATGCTCTGACGAACTGCAGAAACTTGTGACCCCACGACGTAGACACCCTCGACCAACCCGACAGGCAGCTAAATCCCACCCCCATACAGTACAGATCCCTAGATGTAAAAGAGATTTCTACTCCAGTAGTTTCTTCTCCAGAACCTCTAGACTCGGGAATTCCATTCCAGGTTCCTGCTTCCCTAACTGTACTGACATGCAGAAGTTCAAGTGAAAAGTGAACCGACATCTTGCTGTCCAAATCCCAACATAGTGCCCCAGTAGTTGCTGCCCCTGATAGTAGACCCCTACACCAAAGACCTGCATTTACTTCTTTTCGCAAGGATAGTTTGCCTTATATCAAAAATAGCAATATTGTATATCAATTCAAATGCCAGTGCGATGCTGTTTATGTTTGGCAAACATCCTTGCATCTTTTGACTCGTATAAACGAGCATGTTCCATCGAAGATCAGATAAGGTAGGATGGGGTCTGATAGTCTTCCTCCTTCTGCAGCCTTGGACTCTGCTATTGGCCAGCATTTGGTTGACAACTCATGCTGTGCGGATAGATATAAAATTGAATGGTTCGAGGTGCTACATAGAGCGGACTCGAGAAAACATTTAAAGATTTTGGAGTCTGTCTCTATTGCGGTGCGGAAACCTTCTTTGTGCCGGCAGAAAGAAACATCTAATGCATTGTTTCTTTTTGGGGAACTGTGAATCTTTTCTCACGTATTTTCCCCCTCGTTGTGCCATTATTTTAATCGTTTTTTAAACGTTAATAAACTTATTTTAGTGTCCCCGTAATTTTTGCCACATTCAATAGTTCCTCATCAGAACTCTTTATTTTCGACATAGTATTATTGTTTTACGCTATCGATTTTCTCCTGATGAGGTGATGGCTGAAAGAGCTCTCGAGAGACTCATGCCCATTATATTTAAAACTGTATTTTAATTCTGTACCTTTAAACATTTATATATATATATATATATATATATATATATATATATATATATATATATATATATATATATATTAGCGTCCATGCATCTCTATTTTGATTGGCTGACTGGTAACTTACGCTCAATGAATTTAAAGATCTCACACATATAAGTTTTAAGTAGGAATGTAAGCGCTAAGGTTACACATTGATTAGAGTGATCGTGGGCATCCCAGTTTGCCCAACATACATAAACACACATTTGATGGTGCCATTCTGATTTGTATGATTTAGAGGAGTAGAAGCAACACGTATTTACCCTTACTCACTGCCAGACTTTACCATATAAAGAATAACGATCAAATCCTCATATAACTTTTAAATATAACGTAAAAGTATTTATAACAGTTAATTTCATTCAGTTGTAAATACATTCATTTACGTTTTAGATTACAGAAAGTTTGAATTATATAACACACACACTCGCTGAATATATTACGGGTGGTTCGTAAATATTGCACGAAAAGTATTCTACTATAAAAACAAACCCTGATTAAATATTATAAAGAAAATTGTATTTGAAGACTAAAGAAAGACTAGGCCATGCGGGGAATGATGCACCTTTGTTCAATTTTTAGCTCTAGTAAACCATTTACATGAATACACGACAACTTCAGATTAATTCTCTGTCCTGGAATTCTATATGACGTAAAGGTCAAAAATGTATGGCATTATTTGCTGTGTATAGTGAGTAAGAGAGGTTTATATTTTTTTCATTTCTCTACAAACTCAACGTTTCAGAGGCAGTGAAGAATCTTGAGTAAACATTAGCTTATCTATCCATATCATCTGAATATAAATTGTTACCATAAGAAAGGATGCTTCGATTTATTAGAATTTCAATTGAAAGAAAAAAAAACTACAATTACATCGAGCGATAATTTGGCACAGACAGTCGAGCAACGATGGTTCTGCATATGGGGAAGGCATGCTGTCATTTATATCCATGTGGATTTGGTGGCCTACCTGCACTAGTTTTTACCTACCATCTGTAGAGGCAGAAAAAAAAACAGAAGACTGTTGAATGAATGAATCATGTTGAAAACTCTTAGAATGTTACTATAGTTTTTTACACGGTTAGTTTTGAAATTAACAGACTTACCATTTTTTTTAAAAAGAGCCATTATTCAACCGTTACTTTTTAATGAATTTGCAGCTTTTTATTCTAAAACATAAGGTACGAGCGAAATGAATGGTGATGCTCAAAATGTATAAAGATTTTGACCACTCCAGTTACTTAGAAAATCACTAAAAATCAGAAAATTAACTAATTTTAATGAAATTTTCCTTATTTATCAAATAATGATCGAAAAAATATAATAAAGTTATTATATCTCTTTAAATCTGAGTGGAAATGTATTATTTTGTTTAAATGAAAATTACCTTCTCTAAAGTTATGATTTTCAGTAGTAAATAAAAAACGCAAGAAGGTATTTTTGATTTTTTTATATAAAGCATCGTAATTTGTAACAATGAAAAATAATCATTTTTACAGGAGATTACGAAGAAACCCCCCTAAAGTACGTATAAATAAATTCGATATAACCATTTAATTAAGCATTGTTTACTTAACATTTCACACATAAACAATGTAATAGTAAAATTATTTCTATTATTTTTAATTACAGATTTCGCATAATTTTTATATGGAAGATTTCAATAATTTCCCTGATCGCAAGAATATGAAACATTTGGCGTAACATAAGTTGTATATAATCTCAAACAATAATTTAAAAAAATTAATTCAAAAACAGGAACATAAAAAACATGATAAAAAGTGTACAAACCTTCAGAATAGGAATGTATGTATGCACGTCTGGGAAAAAATAAATCTGACTGCCCTCCTCCTTTTACTATCATGTCTTCATTTTGAAACAGCGTTTCGATTGGCTAAAATTTTGAGGCGCCTTATAATCGTGGTTACAAACCATTAATTTGTTGTGTTTTTAGCGAACGGAAAATTGCTTGCTTTTTGAGGGCCTATTAAGTTATTTTTTCACAAACAAGGTGTTTTTTTAATTTTTTAATTCAATATTTTCGGACTTTACTTTACTAATTATATTTGAAATAGACGCAGAAAACTAATACTTATCTTTTAAAGGATTTTAACAATGAATTTATTTAACTTCCAAATTAAGCTGAATTTATTATCTCGCCGTGAAATAATTTTTCATAACTTTTTTTTCACGTGTACAAATATTTTTTTTTCCTTTAGGAAAGTAACTTTAGTCTCTAATCTTTCAAATACAATAAAACAGTAGTCGGAAACCTACAAAAAAATTATGATAAATCGGCTTTCAAAACTACGTCCTCCAATTTTTGCTCGTACCTATGAAACATAAATATTTTAACCCTAAACACGTTTTGCCTTCATCTTGGGGAAACCCTAATTGTTACGGTCAACGAGACGAATTTCATCTAGACTAAACAACACTGCAACACGGCCTTTCTTGCTGATCGGAATTCGCTTACATTAAACAACAGGACACTGGAGGCGTGGCAGTGGCTAAGTGGTTAAAACACGGACTTACAATCTAGGTGTTCAATGTTCAATTCAAGTTCATTCCACTGAAAATTATTCAGTAAGGAATGTTCACAATATTAATTCCCCTTATCTTATGAGGATACTGTATATTTTTTAGAATTAATTCTTATTAGAAAGATATCGGGGAAACGAATGCCAACAATAATACTATGATACAAATAAAAAATAAGTAAATAATCAACAAAAACAACATAATAACAAACCGTGTAGATGTGTTTAAAACGAAATACACGAAAGTACCTATGTTTTTTTTTAATTACTCCGTAAATACAAAAGCATATATTAATTTTATAATTAAGAAATAATACTATGATTAAAGTACATGAATAATAGATTATTTATTGTAATTACAACATTAATCAAACTACTAAAAATTACGCAACGCATTACATATATGTAGATATTAGTAACTTGCACTAGCAAGGGCTTTTGCCGAATTCATATACGTTTATGCATAAGATTGATTTGTAATTTTTCTAAACTGTTTTGCTTAAATCAATATACCGGTTTTTCTGTAATGTAATATTTTAACATTTACAGTATGTCAACAAAGCATGATAACTTTTATTTAAATATATATGCCATATATAATGTTAAGTCAAACATATGTTATGTTATAAGACATAGAAATAAAGTAACTGACTATATTCGATCATTGTAAAGAATGGTTATCTGCATTTAAAAATGTTCGACAATGTTTGAGCCTATTTTTTTCTTTTCATAGTTTAGTTAGCAAAACTGCTATCAGAGTATTTATTTCGATTGTATAGCAATTTCCTGACAAAGAAACTTGATGCTGGTCGCACCGTTTCTTTCCTTTAATTTCCGTCTGCGAGATTTCATTATTTGTTCCTCGTAAGCCAATTCACAAAAGAAACGTAAAAATGTATTGTCCACAATCGACTACCAGATAGCTTTCTAAATGCGATTAGTTACATCAACGTTATATCTTTTGAAAAGAAAAGAGTTTGCCTGTTTTCTAATAAACGAAAACCGAGGAAAAGTTTTTAATATTTTCCTCCGATGCATTATATAACAACCTACGCACAATGGATTTACTAATAATTTTAAGCGAAACATATATTAAATGGTCGAATAAAGGGGATAGCAATTATATAATATGAGAGGAAACAATATATTTAGCCATGGTAAATTATTACACAGTGTCCATCCGATTTTATCTATGCTATCTTTTTATACAAGGGTAAAGAATGACAGAATTTCTACTGAATTTATACAGTGTATTGCAGGAAACTCGGACATTTTGCGCCAAGAAAACAAAACAAGCGATAATAAAAACGAATCAATTATATACAGAAGACAGATAATTCCTTAGCAACAATTTAATGTATATATATATATATATATATATATATATATATATATATATATATATATATCCGGCTCTTTGCATCAGAACGGCATAGGCAATAACAAAAACAACACAATTACATGCAGTAAAGCAGACGATCATTTAGCAAGTTATATATATATATATATATATATATATATATATATATATATATATATATATACATATGTAGTCATCCACAAACAGTACTGTTTCGCTATTTCTCAGCTCATCAGTGCGGCTAGACAAGCAACTACTTCAAATCAGGATCGAAACTCAATCGCCGAAACGGCTACTTTTTATTGTATATATATATATATATATATATATATATATATATATATATATAAATGCATACACATATATATATATATATATATATTTGTAGTCATCGACATACAGTCCTGTTTCGTTGCATCACAACCCATTAGTGCCACTAGACTAGCATCTCTCCCAAGCCAAGGATGGAACCTAGAACCGTCGTGTTGAAAGTTGACAGTTCTCCCACTCGACCACAGAAGCGACGCCCGCAAATAACTCGTCGGAATGTCTATTTTAATAGACACCAGCCACCACTTTTACAGTGCTCAAACCGCCTGTTTGTAAACATATATATATATATATATATATATATATATATATATATATATATATATATATACAAAGAGAGAGAGAGAGAGAGATAGTAAAAGAACGTTTAAGAGCACTTCTTATGTTGAATGCAAAATTCTAAATGTAACGGTTTAAAGATGAAAACAGGCGCAGATTTTTTTTTCAAAGTAATAAACATATTCATTTATAAAATTAATTTTGATACTCTGATTTATAGCAGAACCTTCATAAGAAAATACGTTTTTTTTTAATTTCTTTTCACTTACGTATTTGATGGTGATGGTAATGCCCGGCATGTTTTCCTTCAGACGTTACTTAACAAAACACGCTACATCGGCGTTTATACTTTATCGTACATTTGACCATTACTCTTCATTAACATCTTGACAATGGCGACGAACCTGTCTGTTCTTATGACCGAAAGAATGCATATTCGCGGGTTATTAAAAAGCATGAAACAGTGTAACACGCCCCTTATTTACTCGTAATATCCACAACAATTGTCGAATACAAAACATAAGATAACCCAGAACAACTAATATCTATACTCCAAATGAATCTAGAACCACTTACCTGAGTTCATATTTCACCCTGGAGATGGGTAAAAACAATAATCTTATTTCCTGACTGTCGGATCGTTGCATATACAAATGCTTAATTTCTTTATTAATTTTGTTAGCTTACATATCAGATCTTCTTCATAAGGTCCTTTATAATAATGAACAACAAAATATAGTTGCATTTATTTATCACTAGCAGGGGTTACCCAGCGTTGCCTGGGTGATCGGCCCCCTTCCCACTCCGAGGGGTAACAAAAAAAAGTCACCCCTCTGGATTTACATGCTTGGTGCCGGCCTCCCCCTTTAGGGAGAGATAATCCCCAACCCCACCTTCAGGTAGGAGGGTTCCTGGAGGCTTCTCCCCCCTCCCAAAGAAAAAAGTCACCTCCTTCTGGCCTCTTGGCCCCCACCACCCTTGGAGGGGACACCGGCTCCCTCCTTTGGGGGGAGAAATTGCCAAGCTCCCCCCTTTCGGTTGAGAAAATGCCAGGCTTCCCCTTTTGGTGGGGAGGGATGGTGGCGTGGCCGTCGTTATAAAGATGGCCGGCCAGCTGAAAAAATGACGTCATCGCCGAAGTCCCAACAAGCAAGATATGGGGAACTCTTAAACTGTCAATAATCAACAGTAATTTTTACAGACAGCGTTACAAAACTTTAAAATTGGATTGAAATAAAGAACACGATGATTTATACTGAAACTCATCTAATATTAATAATAAAAAATAATAAAAAAACACAAGTTGGTTGTTTAAGTATTATAAGCAATTGAATATTTCGTTGTATTATAGATTTTAAAGATTGCGTTCTTTAATTACTTAAAAATTACATTTTAAGAAGTGAAGTTGTGACGTCAGAGCAAAGCGCTCGCTATCTCTCTCTTTCTTAAGAATCTAATGAACCAGATAACCCCCTCTGTCTGTGAATGATGTGGCGTGGCAGACACTTGGCTGAGGGAAATGGGACAGAGGTTGGGTGTGAATATCGCCGTAGCGAGCGGAAATACGTCGTCATGGCAACTAGACAGTGAACATTCGTGGCGGGAAACTCGAAGCACGAGGGATTTGAAAATAAATAAAAAGTTGGCGAAAAGAAGCGAGACACTGTCTCGCCGAGACAGCCCTGTATATCAAACACTTCGCTCCGAGAATCGGACCTCATCGAAGATTGAGATTTGGATCAGTTAAACTGCGGATTATTAGTCAAATACAATCGTATTGTCGATTAACCTCAACATTTAATCTGGCTGAGCTTTGAATTAATTAAATTGCAGATTATCATTCCAAATACAATCGTATTGTCGATTGAATTCTTCTTTGGAACTAAGATTCGAGGAAGAGATAAACTACTTTCGCCATCTCAACTATTTTTTTTCTTGGATATTGTGTTTGCGAAGTTTTAATCCGTGTTTACCCTAACGGATAAAAACAGATAAGTTTGGCCTATCTCATGCCAATATCTTTTCCTTTCCACAAACTTTTATACATATTGTACTATATTTTTCATGTCGCATACATCTGACAAACATCCCCAGAAATACGTCTGTCTCTCTCATTCTTTTTATCGGAACTTTTTCTTCTTCCTTTGTATATAAAAATCTTTCTTGAATTCTAAACTTTTATTGAGTGTTCGTTTCGTCATTTTACTCTGTTGTTCCGTTCTCCTTATTGTTTCGCTGGTTAATCCGACATCTGACGATTAACCGAAGATAATTATGAGATGTTGGATATAAAATAAAATAAATTCTTATGTCGCGATCTGACTGCCAATCAATTCGGTCATCCATTAACCGGGTCGTGACATTATTCAAAGTAACATGTTTATTCAGCTCGAAAACCATACAGTGTTCACCGATGTATTGGAAAATTCAAGATGGCGTCTGACTCCCTCTTTAACACGGTAAATTTGGGAAAAGGTGTTATAAATAAAAAAACTGGATAAAATACTGTTAAAAACTCGCTCAATATATGTTACCGTGACATAGCTTGACATATATTCGGCGGGTTGGGTTTGTATTACTGTACACATAGATTCGAAAAAGTTGTCAAAAAACAAATATATAACAAATGAATGTTATCAAAGGCAAGATAAGTTACTTTTCTACCAAACTGGATATATTTTTCGTGTTTTTATTCAATGTAACATATTTATTCAGCTCGAAAAACGGGTTTGTATTACTTTACACATAGATATAGAGCGTCGTCATTCATTTTGAGTGGTTAATTTAAATATCCAGTTTGGCAGAAAAGTAACTTATCTTGCCTTTGATAACATTTATTTGTTATCTATTTGTTTTTTGACAACTTTTTCGAATCTATGTGTACAGTAATACAAACCCGAAATGAAAAGACCACGAAAGAACCTGTTATAAAGAGGGTGTGTGCGTGCGTGCGCTTGTGCTGGGTAGTAGTAGTAGTAGTACTAATAATCTGTCCAGCGTTTGCTTTCCTGTTGTGTGAATGGCGGACGTTGAGACGGAGGTTGGATTGTGATGTCTGTAAGTTTCGTACTTTTGTAATTTGTAAATGGCAAGTTAGAAAAACATTAAACCCTTCCAAGATGGACAATAAATAAGACCAAAATATTTTATGGTAAAGTTAAGAGCGTAAGAACTATAGTTTTTTAGGAGATGTGATTATTGGATTAACCAATCAGAAATCGTCTGTGGCACACACATCTCTGTTTTTATAGATATATAGATAAATCTTGATTTATACAAAGATAGCTTCTGTTGTAGTATTAACAAGCGACCATCTTCTCGTGCTGCGTGGAAAATATGCATTCTCTCAGTATCATTTCGTAGCGGATATACGTAACAATACTTAAAGAATATAACGTTACCGTACAAGAAACAGAAAGAATAATTATTTTAAAATACTTCTACATAAAACGTTTTATCTATCTTACATATAGATAAATACGTATAGAATTGCCTAATAATTTATTAAATTACCAAAATAGGTAAACCCTTAAAATGTATGTGATTGTAATGCAATTGCATATTATGAAATACTCCCAAGTTTCCCTAAAATAAAATATATTGATATAACTATCGTATAGAATATATAATTGATTTATCAAAGAATTGTTTTACTAATGAATCACAACCTACTAAGGCCAGTGTATACCGTAGATTAGTTTAATGAGAAGAATAAATTACTTATTGCATGAAGAAATACAATAAGGTGTAACTTTTTGGATCCGTATTTTCTAAGTATAGCATTAAGCAAAAAGTGAAAAATGAGTATGTTTTTAATCAATGTTGTTTTGCTTGTATTGTATATTAAATATGAAATTAAAACACCACTGTTTATCCGCCAACTGTAACGTTATACATACGTATTCCCGATTTAGCGTTGATTAGTAAAGGATGACATAATTTGTGTGAAATCAATTGACGAGATTAATAAACGGTTTGAAAAGCCGGTAACGAATGCTGGTAGTCATATGTAATTCAAAATGGACCAGATGCTAAGCCTTTTTTTTTCATCATATTAATTCCTTGTAATTTTTTTTCAGTAATAAATTATGATCACTTAAATATGTGGTGTTCCGTTCTAACCAGAATGTATGCAAATTACAACTATTTATCTATCAAATGTAAAAAGGAAAATTGTATTTAAATAAATCCTGAAAATCTGGTCAAATGAAATGATTAATTAAATATTATATGTAAACACGTTTACTATCTAAAGATCGAACTCAGTGGCTGAGAGAATGAACTATAAAAGATAAAACCAATTACAGTAAAATATATTATTAGAAGCCAAGGTAAATTCTGTGAAGTAATCATTTCGGTCAGGTCTACTGAACATATTCCAGTGACCCTAACACGTTCCAATGACCAGCTTGATGAATTAAGTCGTAATATGTGTTTGTTGTTTTATATCGTTTGTTTTATTCATATTTCGATTTGCTTGTCATAAATATCTCAGACAATTATTAATTATATAAAATATACACGCTTATTACATTGGCTCTTAAGTGATTACTTCCTGTACAAATCATTCACTGACTATAATTTATGATTGATGTGCAAAAGTAACGGACAATATTTATAAGGTCTTAATGAACAAATTAATGAGGTTTAAATGAGGAAAAACTTAAAGTATAAAAGGAAACTTATTGTAGATTTTAACATATACGGATATAGTATTTACAGCTTTTTTAATATAAGTTAAGAATATCTTTCACTTTATTGTAATGATTTTTTTTTTAAATTTTGGTTGATTTTGTATGATCTGGTCGATTTGTTTTACGGTATAATATATATTTTCCTAGTTATTTTATTCATTACCCAACCCTTTCCGTTTCGTGTTCTTTAACTTCAAGTACAACAGTAGTTACAAAAGTAGATGCATTTTAACTCAATAACTTAGCGAGCTAAAAGACGAGAGGTTTATCATTAAAACAAGATATATTTTATGATTTACGTTTCTGCATAGGCACCAACCTTCTCAATGCCCTTTTCATGGAATTCTGTGACGCATCGCTTTTGAACCAAGTACATGATAAAAGGCGCTTTTCTAGAGTATCAAACCGTCAATATTTTTAACAGAGAAAAGAAACTTTCAGGTAACGAATGCATCAATTCCGTTATCATTACAATGCAATTTACGTACTCGCTTATGCATTTGGGCGAAAAAAAAATAAGAAGCATTACTTTTGGAACGTCCCTCATGTTAGTTCATGGCATGTAGCTTGATTTTCCTATTGAGGAAATTGTTGTTAAATTTAATAAGTTCTGAAAGTAAAATATACCCCCTTACTTCACGAGTTTCATCACTAATTTGCAGGAACATTTCTAAGTAGCAAGACGTGTTGACTTTCTCCTTGTCATCTATTTCTAGTGATATTATATGTACTGCTCTTTTATATATACTCTTCTAAAGTTTTTTTTAATATATTTTAAAAAAGCAAAGTATACACTAGAATAATTTTCGATGGCAAGATGAATTGTCATTGAGTTTATATTTTTTCTAATTATATTTAATTTGCAAATGACTAACCAAAAATACTTTATGTATATGTTCGTATAGTCACTCTTCTACTCTTTTTCTCTCTATCTTACATTTTGAATTATCATGAGTATTATATGTTATACTGTGTCTATTTCTCTCATTCATACTTCAGTGGCTTCACATTTTTTTTATTCATATGAAATCGGATAAATAAAGTAGAACACTGTAGTATAAATAAATATAACTATCACAACAGAAAGCGATTCTATTTGAATCTTGAATAAATGCAAGAACTTAACCGAGAAATATTAAAGTAATTTTGTATTTTCCTTGTATTATTATTATTATTAAACTAAATTAGCTTTGCAAACTCATTTTTTCTTATTTCAATCGCATCTTGGCCACGCTCATTTGTAGAGCCAACGACTTTATTCAAGTAATATATATATATATATATAATTTGCAAGTACACATTTATATTACTATTCTTCTCATGTTAGCAAACATATCTCACATAGTCGGTTCTGAATGTTTTAGATGAGGATGGATTTTCGTAATGTTTGGATTCTTTGTGTTTATACACAGTTGCTGTTGGCAGAAGAAGAACAGCATGCTGCCTCTGTCGAATTAACTAAAGAGCTCCTTTCGAAATTCCTTGCAGATTGCCGAGTTCGACATAAACATTCTGCGGATCAACAAAAGATTGTCGAAGTGGACGAGACACACTTGATGAAGGTCTCGGGTCTATCAACCATAAAGTTGTGTAAATAATATTCAAGATGATAACAGAAGTCTGAAGAATCCGAAAAATACGATATCTCGCATGTGTTTATAATATGTAGTTTTCGTTTTTTTATAGTCACTATATTTTTAATTTTAGCTATTATAATAAAACTGATGAATGTATGCTTTAATTCGTGCTATTGTAAATTTCATTTTAAAACTTAGGTCAAATATTTATTTGTAATTCTAATTATGGCACACATAATATTTTTATGCGGTTATTAATTTATGTACGAGGTAGTCGTATGACTGAAATCTATGGGAGCATTTTCTTTTCTAATTGCCATCTTTTTGTTGCATAATTAAGTCAGATTATTTAAACACAAAGACCTTTTAGCGTTACTTCCTTCTTAAAAGCAATAATAAATAATAAAACTAATCATTCATTAAAATCCTTTGAGTGTACTTTCTAAATCATTGGATTTTCTATTTTCATTTTTATTATATTTCTTTCTCGATCAGAATCTATTTTATTTCCCTTCTTTTGTTTTATTTCATCACATTCTCGTGACACAAGTATCAAAGCAATTACTATCGGTGAATTAAGTCCGTTTCACATGCAAGGCAGTTTTTGAATTGGGTCTAACCGCGAGCGCTGGCCTTTGACATACTCGAGTGTCGTCGCTGTTCGTGAGAGGAATGTCATTACGTTGAAAAAGAGGCGTTTTGATCGGTGCGTGGCGTTTTTATCGCTTGTCTACGCCGTGTCCATTGCAGGGATCAGTTGAAAGCGCGTAAACGATCGTAGAAATATGCTTAAAACAAGATGGCTGATTTGAATTGCTAACCAGCCGGAAACTTCTGATAGTTCAACAGATATCGAGTGGATGCTGAACGCTGCGATTTTAATAGGAAGTACGGTGCCGGGGGCGATGGGCGACATTGTTATCCGAAGAAGGACACCTTCATGATAATGTGTTTACACATTTTGTTCCACTACATGTGGACATCGCATATCAATAACTTGTTATGTTCTACAGATGTACGTTTAAATCTAAACTTGCCTTGAATTTATCTTTTGAATTGATCTGAAATTAATATAATATGTGCAAGATTTTCATTAGTTAATGGTGAGTACGAATGAATTAAGAACATTTACTTTTTTAGTTTGCTTTTATTGGGAACAATAGGAGTTGGTTCGTATTATTTTTAGTATTTTGGGGCTACTATTTTCATATTGAGTGTTATTTTTACAACGTTTCGGTAGAGATCCCTTGATGTAAGATGTAATATAGCCTTCTACTCCAGCAGTTTGTTCCCCAGAACCGCTAGACTTTGGAATTCCCTTCCGGGTCCCTGCTTCCCCAACTGTACTGACATACAGAAGTTCAAGTTACATGCGAACCGACATCTTGCTGCCCAACTCCCTACATAGTATCCCTGATGCTTATGTCCCTGATAGTAGCTCCCTACATCAAAGTGGCAATGTGTCTTGTTTGGGGTGAAAATGTAATAATAAAAAAGATGTAACTACTAATGTTACTCAGAAATATATAAACTCGGGAATATTCCTGTCGACCTCACTAATGTACACAAAATACCGGAAGGACGCTTCACTTTGCATTCAAGGGATAGCATACATTTGATGCATAACCGTGTGGAAGTTCTAACTTATTCGCAATTCTATTTTAAGTTTCGCCCGCATGAAAACTGAACATTAAACATTTACGTCTAAATTTTACTAAGTGCATTATTCGTTATGCCACATATCTTTGCAGAATAGAATTCCGACGTGATTCACATGTATATTCTGTGTATTTCCCGCCCTTATGATTGAACCAATAATCTTTGCAAGAATGCAAGTTTCAATGAAATACAACGTAGTACTTTATCAATTACGCAACGACAGAAAGAGCGCCAAATTCGATATTACAAACCTGAAGAAGGTTGCATTTGCCAATACGTTGTGAAAATCAGATTCAAGGTCAGAATAGTATCCTGAATAATTGCAATAATACAAAGTATCAACCATCTTCTTAGAAATTAAGAAATATTATAAAAGCTTAAGCAAGATAATTCCATTCATGAAAATCTTATTGAGAACTGGCAATACCTTCCTACAATACAACAATATTTCTTAGAAATAAGCTGTAATATGATCCCAAAATGTATGAATGCCTACCTTCTTTTTATTATATGTAAATAATAAGCTTCCTAGATAGGACGCAAGCTAATTCTGATCTAACCATCACCTGGTTTTAGATTTTGTTTGGATTGATATTATATTTTAAAATAACTTTACGTATACACTGATGTGTTATAATCCGGTGAGTGTGAAGCCCATTAAAGATCACGCATTGTCCTAATGATAAAGTCTCAGAAATACTATCATATAATTGAAAGACGATAAAATTAAATCTCTTGAATATTTATGAGTTCAATTTAAGAGGCACTTCGAGCATATACAGACACTTCTCATCACTGATTATTATTTCATTGCATAAACAATTATTAATTTGTGAACGATTCAATTTTCTCATCTGTGTATTTTAAAACTATATACAATAAAAATAAATTTAATAAAGTAAAAAATTACGAAAAACTAGAAAGCAATTTTATTACATTTTCACAAACTTTTGCGTATCAGTACCGTTAGGGAGGCTGGAATCTAGAGGGAATTCCTAAATCTTGTAGTTCGCGGCAACACCAATAACAATAAAATACTTTTTAGCATTTAAGAACATCTACTGTTTATGGATAGTACTTTGCTGTTTCTGGAGGTTGTCAGTGGTATTTAAATCGAAGAGATGCAAAGGTTTGTAGTTCGATCGGAGCACCTACTTTTTAAATACTTTTAAAACAGGAAGATGGATGCAACATTTCCTCGATAGAACAGAGGTTGAAGCCTAGCTGAGAGTGCGCAACCTATTATGTTGGTCAATCTCTTTGGAACTCTGTCTATGTGTAGGAGACCACTAGCAGATGAACGTCTCCTAATGTGGACACAATACTCCATACATGGGCGAATGATGGCCTTGTAGAGGTACATGATACTCTCAGGCATAAGTATATTTATAGCATTGTAGAGAGAGATTACCTTCTCGGTAGCAGCTTTAACAATGCACTCAATGTATCTCTTTCAATGCATGTTCCCTGTAAACGTAAAACCGAAGAGTCAGAAGAAAGTGTTTTTAGCTAATGTGCTATTAGCCATAGCTATTAGTGGTTGAGAAAGGATTTTGCAATTATCAAGGAAAGAAGATTAGTCTTGGTAGCATTGAAGATAACCTCCCATCCTTGCCCTTATTCTACTACCAAATGAATGCCTTCTACTAGGATGCCCACCAATTCCTTGGATATGTGTTCATTTGTTTTCATATCATGCATGTCTTAAATTGTGATATCGTCAGCAAATATGCCCATCCCGGAGACAATTTTATCAGCGAGGTCATTTATGAATGTCAGGAGAAGTAAAGGTCCAGGGATCATCTCATGAGGTACACCCACATTTATAGCATATACTGTTGACGTTTAGTATTATTCCAGTAAGATCATATGGTTTGATTTTCATTAGAAAACATAATGTTATATCCTGTCAAATACCTTAGATATATATAAGCCTACTGTCGTAGGCTCTCCTGTCTTATGCAGTGCATGGCATATACATTCAAAGGTTACATTTGAGATATCTGCAGTAGAACTGGTTAGCCTAAAGATATACTGTTCGTCAGGCAATGATGTAGCAGATATAAGGTGGTAAACTAGAGCTAGATTAATTAAGAACTTCAAGAATTTGACGAAAAGAGGGAGCAGTATAATGGAATCCCGAAATCTAGTAGACTGGTGTCATAGAAACAGTTTTCCAGCAGTCAGGAAAACAAGATTCGTTAAGGAATTTGTTGAAATGTTTGGATAGATATGAGCAATTTCGACGGAGCATTTTACTAATAGTACAGACGGGATCAGAGCAGGTCCACGTGCTTTTAAGATGTTTATGTTTTTATGATATTACGTACTCGAGAAGGGTTATTTCAGCTATACTAGTGTGGTTTCTGCCCTTAAAGGAAAATCTGGTAGGAGTTGTTTGCTAGCTCCAAAGTAAACTTAGAGGCAAACCGACAGGCAAACATGTAAGCTTTTACCGTTGTCGTGTACACAATGTAATGATTGTTGGATACAGGTGGCATTGTTGATTGTCCATTATTTAGTATACCGTTATATATTTTCCAGGAATCACGAGTTCCTTGTTTTTGCGTTGCAGTGCGTTTTCTGGTGGTTTCGGTATATTCTTTCTTAGCTGCCGCAATTTCTTTCGTACAATTACTTCTGGTTTCTACAATTTTTAAAAAAAAATGTATTGGACTAATGCCGGATAAATCTGTGGTATGCATGTTTCATTTGAGCAATGACGGCTGCACAGATAGAAGTAAATTATTAGAAAGAGTGGTATTTGCTATAGAACATCCGTATGGAAACATGGGATTAAATTGTTGATCTGTACCATTCATTAGTCTCGTTTGTGCATTATTCTGCAGGGCTAAAAGGATATTTCCACATGAGGCACCGCTGATGTAATTTCTGATGCCCTCCTAGTAAGTTTTATTGGAGAAGCTCATCATTTGAGCAATGACTTTTGACTTTAAGGTCCAGAATTTATGATGATATCTATGATTATTACAGCGTGATTGGCGTTCCCAGGAGAACCAATTGATATTTGTTGCACAATACTCAGAAACTGTGGTCAGAAATAGGTTCAGAAGTGCGGCTTACTGGTCCTTACGACCTGAAAGACATGTTGAAAATGTTTAGCAATATAGAAGATTTATGTGTGATTCTATAAGCTGTGTCTGTGTAACTAGGAAAGCCAAGTCAATTACTGTGGTGGACATTAAAATCAACAAGCACAGGTACTTGAGCGCTAGTTTATAGTGATAGTGCTACATCTATGCTGTCGGAGACGTGATGGATTAGAGCACAGCCTGGTTAAAGAGGAAACGATAAAAAAATATAAGTAGATAATACAAATTTACCCCAAAGCATACGATGTCCTAGTCGTTTGATTCTATTTTAGATGCCCGAGTAACCGGGTGGATTTTACGGATATAAACTCCAAATCCGAAAATGTGCCTGTAAGAGTCGTTAAAACAAATAGAAAAATAAATAGACACGTTAAAGTCGTTAGAGGGCATGGAGGAGTGTACGCTGGTTACTTACCGACCTTACAGAATCATTTCTATACCAATCATGGCATACAATAGTAATCATTAAATAGATTAAATTTAGTGGAAGTTAATGAATATAAATGGAAACAATGCTTCATTACAAAGTATGCTCAACCGAAAATCCTGGTTTGTAATTGTGCACCACTATATAAACAATCATTTTAATAAACAGCAAGGTGCATGATGTTAGCAAAATAAAATAGCTAAGCTATTAAGATATCTGTTTATACCCTTAGTCGAACCCTTATAAAGCAATTGCTGAATCTAACGTTATTATAACTTTACAAGAAAGCTGGAAATGTAGAAGAACTTATGTTTACAGGCAATACGTGCATGTGAACACTCTCATATTTAAAGTACTCTCGTTAGTGTGATTAAAAGGATATGCATGCACACTTGTATATTATAGTTAAAAAATATCCCATTATATATATATATGTATATGTGTATAAATATATATATATATGTATATAGAAAGAGTAAAATGTGTGTGCATATATATGCATATATATATAGATATATATATATACATATATATATATAGTATACAACCTTGCTAAAACTCAAAGACTAACAATTTTTTATAAATTTCTTGTATTCAATCGTGAATTTTCCAGTTTATAAATTATGAAAAAATTGTATATATTTGAAGTTTAGAAAAATGTGATACTATATATGCACTGCTAAGCTAAAGCAGATGCATTGGGTGTTATTCTTATGCAATAGGTATTCTGTTTGTTCACTTATAATTTAAATACATTAAAAGAACAGCATATATGGAAATCAAATACATTTCTAAACTAAACATTCATTATATTATATATACAAATATATATATATATATATATATATATTAGTGTCTCTTGAATGGCACATATAGTTAATGTGAAACTAAATGAAGATAACACATTTCTCTAATGAGAAAATGACGATAAATAGTATCTATATGATATCAATGAGTTCAATGTAATAACTAAGTCCAGCATATATACATATTTATATATATATTTATATATATACATATATATAAATATATATATATAATATATATGTTACATACAAATATAAATATATATATATACATATAAATATATATATATGCATATATATTATACCATATATAAATACTGTATTTTCGTATAAACTGTAGATATAAATAGACTTACATTTAAAGTTAATTCATTAATATTATTTTGTTATAAAAGGTATACGTGAACAATTTCACATTAAAGATGAAAATACTATGTAACATTTCTACATTTAATGGGTATGTATACATATAAAGAAAGATAAACGGTACAAATGGAGACTGACAAATAAACGGATCAGAATTTGAGACGATTGTTTCGAATATAAAAATTCTGATTGGGCAAATAAAAAATGTAATATATTTTTGTTGTATAAGTCCTCTCTATGGTATTGGTTAAATGTGTTTTATTTATGTAAGCTGAATTATATATATATATATATATATATATATATAGAGAGAGAGAGAGAGATAAAGAGAGAGTGGGAGAGAGATACATAGATGAATAGATATAGCTCAAATACATATGGATACAGAATCACACATGCATTTATTCATTTACACTTATAATATAGAGAGAGACACACAGAGACAGACAGATCGGGAGAGTGAGAAACACAGAAATAGAGAAATAACGAGAAGAGGAAAAAATAATAGAGATAAAACGCTACTAGAAGGCTGACAGATAGAAGTAGTAGATATTTTGCGGCAATTTAATTATTATACATTTGATCCGATAGTTTGCAATATAAAAATGCAATTGAGTAATATATCATATTGTATATTTTTGACATATACAAAACTTCTGTATGTCATGTGTGCTGCACGGGTGTCAAATAACTGTAAATTAAATTTATACGTATACACACGCATACATACACACAGACACACATACGCAGACACACACACACACACACACACACACACATATATATATATATATATATATATATATATATATATATATATATATATGTATATATACGTGAATCAACAAAAATATCTATCAATAAGCCCTACGGACCTCCGGGTGTCAAGCAGCTGTAAATTCAATTAATGCATATATATATATATATATATATATATATATATATATATATATATATATATGACAAACAGTTAATAAAATGTTAAAAAACACTTTGAAATGAGTTAAAAAGATATTTAATCCGAAAAGGAAACACTACATAAATGAATAGTTCTTAATCCGCGGAGTTTCGAAGAAATACTTTCCTTCTCATCAGAGGGTAGGAATTAGCAAAATGCGGGATCGGATTTTGCAGGCAGAAGTATTTGATGAAAAAACAAGTAAATCAAAGATCTTACTTGAAAACAATTTTATTATATATATATATATATATATATATATATATATATATAAGTACATATACACATATATAGTAAAATACATACATATAAATATATACATATATATATAAATAATATGTGTCATCTTGTCTATTCATGTTTAAAATCAATTTCTTTGTCTTTACTATGACAAAGCTATGGCGTGTGAATGTCTTTACAGACTCGTTGAAAGATAAATTAATTATCGCATCACGTGCCCGAATAAATAAATATATAAAACCATGGAAGTGAATATCGTTTCCCTCTTATGCATAGAAAAGAAGAAAGCGGGTTATTGTTTAGTGATTTCAATAGAAAGACCCACCTCAAATCGTGTCTTAATAAGCTCCATTACTGATCGTGATTAAACAGTGAAAAGATTGTGATGAGTAAAATCAAACGCCGGCCATTTGCGAAATTAATGGAGGTATGTTTCCTCATCATTAATTAAATTAGAAAGAAGGAATTAATGTATTATTAAAATAACATACCGATTAGCTTTGCATGTGGACGAGATTATTTGGCATTTGTGTTTTTACTTTCACTAATGATACGTGAATAAAATAATGATAATATAATTAATATAATAACGTATTAAGTTTTATCGGTTGAAATACTAACGAGATTTCGATCCGTGTCTTTCTATTATATTCTAAGCGTGATTCAAGATAATTGTGTTTAATAATGAGCTCATATGATGTTCGCAGTAAAATGTTTCAGGAAATAGGGGTTCGTCGATGTAGCTCTAGTGTTGTTACAGATCAGTACGACCCCCTGTGTAGCAGAAGGGGAGATAAAGTTAGGTGAATAGAGAGGAGGGCAATAAGAGTTAAACATTAGGTTGAATCTCTGATAAAGAAAGTTTGGATCGACAATAAACTTAGATGCTAAACGAACCGAGATATCTGTAGCCATGCATCCCCGATCAATGCAAAGGGTACAGCAAATAATTTACGAAGGGCGTATCAAATGTAATGTTTTCTATTTATATATCCCAGTAAAATGATCACATGTGATTGAAGGTAGCAGTGTTATGATGATTAAACTTATGCATTTATGTCCGGAGATTTTCATTTTTTATTGTGAATGTAGACGGGGTGAGACTCTACGACAGCAACCTCATTCATAGACATGCGTCAAAAGTGGATAGGCGCTATTGAATTCCTGTCAAATTTGCACCATAAACGCTGTTGATCTTTATATATAATAAAATAAACGGCGCAGTTTGTCCTGGTAGCGCCAAATACGGTAGATTAGTAACAACAGATGCCACATAAAAATCTATTATGTCGAGACTATTAGCCACTACATTCTGTAACTTTACAACTTTACAACTTCATTACAGACTTATTGAAGCTTCATAACAAAATCGTACATTACATGGCTTGACCATTACTCCTGATCTTAAAATGAACACGTATATCAAATCTGTTGCCAAGGCCGCTGGAAAAATGGTGGGATCTTTCTATCGATCCGGTAGATATCTCACTGCTGATGCTATTCTCTACCTATATAAGAGCCAGGTACGTCCAAGGATGGAATACTGTTGCCACATCTGGGCAGGAGCTGCTAGAAAGTACTTGTCCTGCCTTGATAGAGTTCAAAATAGACTTCGTAGCCTCGTAGGAGATGTCCTTTTCTCCTCCTTGCAACCTCTATCTCACAGAAGAGATGTTGCGAGTTTGTCTCTGATGTATCGTTATTTTCATGGAAAGTGTTCAACTGAGCTTCAATCTATGGTCCCCCCTCGCCAAACTTTCACAAGAAACACTCGTCTAGCTGTAAACACTATCAATAATTTCCCCCACTCTTTATCTGTGCCTAAACCTAAACGTAAATTCCATGAACAAAGCTTCTTTCTTAGAACTGCACGCCTGTGGAATTGTCTTCCGTTTTCCTGCTTTCCGGCTGACTACAATATGGTTGTGTTCAAGTCTAAAGTAAATAAGTTCTTGATGAGCCGTTTCATATAAGTTATTAAATTTACCAAATTTTCATTACTAATGATTACTATATTGACCAATTTCTATTGTACACTCTTTAACCCTTATCCTTGAGTGGCCTCTGGGCCTTGATAATGTGGTGCCTTTGTAAAAAAAAAAAATTACATCCTAGGAGCGGCATCGTCACTATCGCCATTATCTTTAAAATAAATAGTTTGTATATTCTCCCTGTTCCATGTCCTTTTACGACACTATTCTTTACAACGTGGATTTATACTGTTTCCCATTTTATCGTGTCTACACGTGCTACTGAATTCATGCACATCTCTTACTCTTACCACTTTTCATCAACACAAATGATGAGGTTTCCATTTGCCGTATTCCCTGCATTTCGATTGACTAAGCATTCCTACATGCGAGAGTAACGTATTAACGTCACAATCGAACGCTTACTTATATTTCAATATGACCTCTACAGATTACAAACATACGAAAGAGATACCTTTCGGTTTATTACTTATGGCATTAAGCACAGCGACATCGCATTACACATGTACTTACACATAAAAAAGACCACAGCTTTGTTGTGTGTGTGCCATTTAACTGATAAACCACATAACCTTCCGCACGCGTGTGTTTCTGTTTATACGCAGGCATGTGCGTGTGCGAGTGTGTTTGTTTTTGTTTATTTGCGTGCTTTTGCTTTTGCATGCGTTTGTGCATGTACATACATGCATGTGTGCATGTCTGTTTGTTTTTGTTTGATTGAGTGCGTCTTTGTATGCGTGTGTTTGAGTGTGTGTGTACCCTAAAACTAAGTAAGCCGCATAAACTTGGGCACGCGTATGTTGGCGTTTATACATATGTTTTTTTTTGTTTTTATTTTGCTTGCGTGCGTTTGTGTTTGCTTTGAGTGTGCGTGTGCGTGCGTTTGTGTGAGTAGCATCAGACCAGATACTACACTTTTAAGCTTGGGTCAAAAAAACATCTTATTATTATATTTATTGTTTCGGTGCTGTGTTCTTCCTTTTTTATTTTGTGTCCTTTTCAGTGCATTATATTAACTTACGCATTGAAAAATAAAATAATTAACAATTTTCTTTCATTTCAGTAAGAAATAAAACGAAATAGGGTTATCCTGACTTTTCTGTCTTTCAATTTCTCGTCAGATAAAATCATATTCACTTGATTACGGTAGTAATAAAATAATAAAATAAAGCGAAACTGACGCAATACTACTTTTTAAAGTACACGCGAATTCATTCATAATTGTGAAATTATTCAAAATTGAAAAAATATAACACAAGCGCAATTTACAATAAAATTGTTATGTTTTTAAAATAATCATGCAACACTTTAAGTTTAACTCCTTGTGAATGTATTCAAACAGCCCTTTGGAATACAAATATGTCAAATGAAGTAGCGCTTATGCACTTATATTAGCATGCTTTTTAAAATATTATTTTGCAGTTAAATTCAAGTTTTACAATATCTTTTTGTTTATTAAATTGTTGGATTAAAGTACATATTAGTTAGAAAATACTCGCCAGTTCAGTAACATAAGCGCATGCAACAGAAAATAAATTATTTTTATAATTACAAATATAAATCATTATAGATTTATTAAAACGTTCCTTTATCTCGCTAGGCAATGATCCCCCCAAGAATATATCTTATAAAATGATTATATCTATATATAAATTCAAGTTTTACAATATATTTTTTGTTTATAAAAGTGTTCGGTGAAAGTACGGAATAGTTACAAAATACGAGGCAGTAAGGTTACATAAATGCATAAATACATATGGGTAATCCCGTTGTCACATTTACCTAAAAAAACAACAGGCTCAATGATAAAATCATAAAATTGATATTTTAAAACACTTTCATTTTTTAAACTTATGAGTAAGCTATGACAAGAGAACATTCGTATCATTGTTTAGACTCTCAAGTATATATCTGCCACAGTTAGACAGAGCTAATCAATCGAGAACAACATAACTGTATCTAACAGCATACAATATATCAAACGATATATAATCGAAAATTAAAATAATGAAATGTCATAGCCCTACTCAGGAATAATTTGTACTCGCTGAGATTAACTGTTATAGAATTGATCAAAAGAGAAAGAGAGGGGGTGAGTGTGAGTTATAGTGTAGACACGTTGACCGGAAGTCAAGAGCAGCTGATCGGATTGCGTGTGAGTCATGTGATCAGGTTGGCTGAATCCGGGAGATTTGGTTAGGACATGGAAGAAAGCGGACGGCTTCGCCGTTGTCTCCTCCCCTTCGCTGGGGGGGAACGCTGACGTGTTAGAAATAATACCTAGAAGAAGAAACCACACAGGCGAAATTCACTTTCCATTCTTCTGCGATCGATCTGGAAGGTAAATAAAAAAAAACTATAGAACCAATTTCTTGTCTTGGAGTGAAATGAATCTTCGTCCTCAAAAACAGGTACCAGTCTCCTTCCCAGACGAGATGTTCCAGATGGACCAATAACGATCAGGCGGTATGTTGAAAATGCATGTCACACACACAACGATATTAACTCTGATAAGATAATCAAACACTCAATCCTTTATGATACGACAACCTAACAAACCCTCAATTTAACTTACGTGAAGCATAGCACTCATAGAAGAGTGTGAACAAGAAAAAAATTGGAGCCTGTAAGTTACCATAAAAACATTATATAGACACAACGAAAAGAAAAAAAAACAAAATATTGTATACTAGATATAAAAGTTTAAAAGATAAAAAAAATGAAAGAAAAAACAACGTAGGGTCCATTAAAAAAATACACGGTAAAAAAACAAAATATAGACACAACGAAAAATGCTAAATTAAGAAGAAATAAGAAAAAAAACAGATAGCTCGATCGACATACAGATAACGATTTTTTTATTTTGAATATGCAAATTAAAAACACAGAGGAAAGAAAATAATATATTATTATAGACAATGTGTAAAATAAAACGTAAAAAAAAGAATGTTACAGTGTAGAAAAAAACAGAAGAAATTGAAAAAAAAGATATATCAATCGACATACTAATAATAAATTATGATTTGGAATATACAGCCAACATGTAAAACAGAAAGAAAAAGAAAAAAAGAAGAAATAGAACATATAAACTTTAGTTACAGAGTGTGGGTGAAATGACCTGTCACATTTCCAGAGAGAATACGTCAATCATAAATATTTGTTATGAGTTAGAAGACACAATTAAATACAGTTACATGTTGCAATTTTTAAATTATAAAAGCTTCGCCTACTTTCAGGAGAAACAATGTGTACGTTTTTGTTAAGAAACAAGGGGCATTTTCTGCAAAGGTGAATTTTCTTTTTCTCTAATTGTACTTTTTTTTTCTTAGGGATTTTTTCGGGTGTGGAAATTGTATATAAATCGATGTAAACTGTTTTATAAAATGTTAAAATGTATGTTTTTTAGGAACTGGCAGAAGAGGACATAATAATGATCACTTGTTTTTTTTTCTTAAAAACAACACAAGTGTTGAATGACGTGGACAATTTTAGTTTCCATCGATTTGAACTTTGGATTTATGAAGAATTCTCTGGGAGTGCATAAATGAGTGGGTTTTTTTTTTGTTTTCGGAAACGACTATGTATTTTAATTGTAAATGTCTATGGAGTTTTTATAAACAACTGTATTTTTTTATTATTTTTTTATTTTTAATATACTGTGAGGTGGTAAAGTGATTTACCCAACCTAAGAATTGATGACGTGGACAAAATTGGGTTTCCATGAAAGTGTGTTTTGTTATTTGGAGTTTTATTATTGGTGAGATCAGACTTTGTGAATGTTTATAAGAATTTTATTTTTATTTTTATTTTTAATATAACTGATGTTTCTTCGAATAGGTAGTGTGCGGGATTTTCTTGTTCTTGAAATTGGGAATAAGAGAAATAAATCAGATTTACGCAGTGTAAGAAACAGAAACTGGGTTGAATAAGGGTCAACTAGTTCTAAAGTTTTAAAAGATTTAAAGGTTCAGTTTATATTCATTCTAATTTTCGAAATTGTTGTAGAACTTTTTTGTATCGTTTTTTCATTGGATTTTCTCCGGATGCATAGTCATTATTAGGTATACACATTAGAATTGAAATGAATTAGGAAAAATTAAGATGATACTGGATATGGTTGGCTTAAAATAAATTTGAATTTTAGAGAGGGGACCAAAATAGCAATTACGTAAACGGGTATTTTTAGATGTTTTTACAGATGTGATAATCCAAAAGAGAGATTTTCATTTTTAATAAATAGTTTTTTGTATTTTTTAAAGTCCATAGATATTTTTCGCAAGAAGAGTAACTTGCCGGGTAAGCATCAAAGATGGACGTAGAAGAATAAGATGGGCCATGTGGTAATTAAGTGCTTGAAAAAAAAGCTGGTCGCACGTGACGATTCCAAGCAGGAGGTAAGACTTGGCTTAATTAATTAGAGACAGGCGTGGAGAGGATACGAGAATCCTTATGGGTACCAGGGACCTATGTGAGAGGTAGTTTCGTAGGCAAATCACATATAGCTTAATGAGGCGAGAGAAAAGTAAAATACACCGTATGTACGTAAGAAGATATAGCCTTATATATATTTTTTACAGATGCATGAATGTGAACATCTCTGCCGGATCTAGGAAGTTCTCATGAGAGAAAAGAAAAATCACAATTAGTTAGTTAAGGGTGATATTCTCTAAATCTTCGTCAAAATTCCAAGAGTCTAAACAAGGAAATCCAAGTTAATCAGTGTGATAAAAAAGGCATATCTTATAATTTGGAAGCCAACCACTAAGATTAATTCTGAACTTTGAGATATCCCGAAAACGATAGTTACAAAATGAAAACAACGCCATACTTAATAGAACAACCGAGCAAAGTATAAGATCAGGGCACGTTTGGAAACGAAAGGAGTCTTCAATTTCGAAAGAGGTCAAGTGAGACCTCTAGTTTACGGCATCAGGGTGGCTAGATGAAGCAGCTGACGTGAGTTATAGGAGGTACTACCCTACACCCAAAAGGAATATGCCAGGCAGGTCGGATAGAGATTCTGGTCTAAAAAATAAAATTATGAAGTCAGTTGGAAAAGGGCTGACTAAAGGAGATTTTAGCTTAATGTTTCTTAGCCAAGGGTCGTGTGGATATAAAAAAATGTACTAGAAATTAAAAATGCGTACATTTTCGTAAAATAAGGATAGATGGAATGTTATAGAATTGATCAAGAGAGAGAGAGGGGGGTGGAATGTGAGTTATAGTGTAGACACGTTGACCGGAAGTCAAGATCAGATGATAGGATTGCGTGTGATCAGGTTAGCTGAATCGGGGAGGTTTGGTTGGGACTTGGAAGAGAGCGGACGGATTCGCCATTGTCTCCTCCCCTTCGCTGGGGGAGGGGACGAACGCTGACGTGTTAGAAATAAGACCTAGAAGAAGAAACCACACAGGCCAAATTCACTTTCCATTCTTCTGCGATCGATCTGGAAGGTGAATAAAAAACTATAGAACCAATTTCTTGTCTTGAAGTTAAATTAATCTTCGTCCACCAAAACAGGTACCGTCTCCCTCCAGACGAGATGTTCCAGATGGACCACAACAAGCAGACGGTATGTTGAAAATGCATGTCACACACACAACGATATTAACTCTGATAAGATAATCAAACACTCATTCCTTTATGATACGACAACGTAACATAACGTGATGAAAGATAAACCAGCTGTCATGTGTGCATTTCAGCAGGGATGCGGCATTTTCGTAGACGTCATCATTTTTCTCTTTCTACTAAGCCACAGCAACCCATGACCGAGAATAGTTGTTATGTATAAAAATGAATTCTGGAGCGGAAGCAATAGCTTAATTTTATGATACAAGTTCAGTCTTCGCAGTTCTTCAAATTTTGAAGTAAAAAAGGAGGATCCTTTGTAGGACGCATTTGTATAACAAAGCACGGTCCGGACGCTAATGAACAACTATCGGTCATCGCAGCCAAAAATACATTGCGAATTATTGTTTCTATGTAGAAAAATATATTCTGGAACACGAAATTGCGCTGCTCGTTTAAATGGTCTTATTCGCGACTTCGTTCACGTCAAACGTTGGAATTTATAATAGTAGGCATTATTATTGGAAGAACCCTCGTATCTTAATAAAAGATAAATATTCATATTTGATGATTTTTTTCGTGTTTTAAAACGTTCATTTCAGGTGCCTCGGTTGTGGCGAGATAAGAGAAAAGGACTGAGGAATTAAATACGAGTGTTGTTATTATGTGTTATTATATTCATAACGGACCATGTATTTTAGTTTATTGTGCAATTTTTAAATATGGCTCCCTTATTATCAAGGCCTAACATTATTAAAGAACAAAGTTAATGATTTTTCTATTTGAATAGTGAGATCATATACGCTTAACAATGTTTAAAACTAAATACCTAGAGGACGTCGGATATTTTACAATAAGATTATTCTGTTTTAAAACGACTGGTTTTAATTTATTTTTATAGGGAATGTCGATTTGTATTGAATATAACATCACGAGACATTCTGGATCATAATAGCCAGAGGCATGTACTGTTTAAAACTGCAAGACGTTCGTAAATAGTGTATGATGGAATACAAATCACATTCACTCCGATGCCAATTTCTCCTTAATCATATTAATATTTTTCTTAAAAACTGGACGCGAATTTCATTCTACAGTAACAGAGAAGGTTTATCATTCGCAATTATGGATGTAGGTGTCACACATTTTTCCTGGAAATCCTCTGATTTTTAAGTCTATTTGAACGTGAAAATCGAGATTCGGTTAATTCCCTTCGCCTGGCTAGCAAGCATGGGCGATTTTGTCGGGAGCGAAGGTTGGTTCGACTTGTGTTTTCTGGCACTTTTGATTTTTAACCGCTAGTGAACACTTATGATGTGAGTTGTTCATTTCCGTTCGAGATAGATTGGCTCGCTGCCACAGACCAGATTAGGCAACCACTTCTGAAACCGTAAATTACAATAAATATCCATATATACTCCCTATTTACACCAATCTCTCCCACTTCAATTATTTTCTTTCTATATATTTACTTTTCTCTTTGCAGCTTCTATGTTCTTTTATTATCATATATGTATACACACACACATAAACATGTATATATAAATTTGTGTTGGTGTGTGTGTGTTATGTATAATAACACGACTAAGCAGACAATGAAATAATGTAATTCAAGACACACTCTATGATTTCATCCAAAATGGGATAACAATATCTGGATCCCCGTATAAAATGCATGATCTATTATGCGAATATACACGTTTGATATTATAAATGTGTGTTAAATTTTATTTGGGCCGCATCTTTTGTTTAAGCCAATTAAATAACAGAGTGATATATTATTAAAAATGTATTTAAGAAAAATGTTTTGTGATAGTATATTATGTATGCTTGTCAAAAAAAAAAATATATATATAACGCTAATGAGGGGCGATAATTTTAATTTGACTCCTCGACTCACCTTCATCTGAAGTTACTTTTTTGCACCCTTTAATATGCATATTAATATGTGTGTGTATTGTATTTCAACAACTTGTATTTATATATGAATATGTATATATTCTACTTTTATAATTACAACAATATATATATATATATGTCTGTGTGTGAGTGTGTATGTATATATGTATTGATGCATATGTACAGTGCCACCAAAATGTTCACATAATTTTAAAACCCGCAAATTTAAGCTAAATTTAATGTAACTGTTATAACATTCTATACCTCAATAAATGTGCCATTTGCTCCTCTATTACTGTATCTGTTCATATTTGTATTTAATAGAAGTATCCTAGTGTTCATGTTAATTTTAAAAAATAGACTCCAATTGCAAAGGCAAAAGAAAAAGGCGTAGCAACAAATGAGCTTAAAACCAGCTGTAATTATCAACCTTGTACCATCTCTAATAGTAAAATATCCACCTTGTATCTACCTTTTAGCATCTCTAATCGTATTGTCGCCGTTCCTAGGTTATCCTACGTAACATTTAGTCCATATACCTCGACTCTCGTCTAGAAATAGCCAAGAGCTCATTAATCACCACCTTTTATGTTTATCCAATCGAGAGTTCTGTACCAGATTGAAATACGATTAGAATACGGTACGAATGACTAAAAAAGCAACAAAACACCGGCACTGTTCGTTATGAGCCTAAATCTGTTCGTTTTATAGTGATTTTCAGGAAAGACAACGCTATCAAGATGCGACACCTCAAAAACAGAATTGAAACGGCTCTCCAAATAAAAGACCGCTGTAATCTTGGAAAAAAGTGCTCTCTTTTTACATTTAAGAACATATTGAAGGAATTTAATTTTCGATGCTGTGTTCCAAGACGCAAACCAAGGATTTCTGTAAAGAACAGAAAGCGCCGTCAAGATTCATCATATGCAATGTAGGTCATGACTCTTCGTATTCGTCGAAAGTGATTTTTAGCGACGAAAGCAAGATTAATAGGTAAGGCAGTGATGATAGACAGTACGTCCCTCAAAGGAAAAACGAATAATTTGATCATAAGTGCACAGTTTCAACACTCCAAGGTAGTGGAGCTTCAGATTCCTTGTCGGGGGTTATTAATCCCGATGGATCAGGGCCTACGGGTCGCTTACGAGGTCAGAATTAATTCGACCAAGTACATTAATATGTTGTGAGCATTTCCTCGCTTCATTGGCCGGAATTAGGATGATAACCTTATCTTTAACCAGGATAACGACTCGTTTCCCACGGCTGACAATGTCAAGAGTTCCTTGAAGAGCATAATATTCCATGATTGGATTGGCCTGCACAATCTCCAGACCTCAATCTTATCGAAAGCGTATTGCAATATATGAAGCAACATTTGTTACGTGATAAAGGGTTGACCCCTTTTCATGTAAGTAAAAAAATAGGGAATTAGTTAAATGTAAATATGAAATAGGATAGTCCAGGATTCGAATTTGCGAAGCTAGATTTGGAATTGAAAATTCCAATCATAAGTTAAAATAAATTCAGAATGTTATTGAAATAAAGAATTGCAATTGTTTAGCTTACATATCTGTATATGGGAAAGGAATGTAATACTGAAATTTCTTTCTGAATCGTCAATTGAAATTGTAAACATATTTTGTAAAAATGCTATTTGAAAACTAGGTTACTGAACTCGGGGGCATGTCAAGTTTGGCCACGTGATGCATGTCATGCAACGTGCTTTATGAGCATGCGTTTTATCATGCGACGACGTCACGAGTTCTCAATATAGGCCAGAGTTCGAAGTTAGTTAAATAGAGTGAGATCAGTGAGATCAAGGGATCTGGACCGATTCTGGGCACCCTTTGGAAGCGAGGAGGGTTTTAGAAATAACCATGTAAAGAAGCTTTAAATTCCTCAAGGGAAATCATGAATCGCTGATGAATAAAGGGCGTCATCTTTGTGTATCTGCGTCTTCGTGTTGTTATTCAACAGAAAAGGTATTGCCCATTTATGTTATAAGAACCTTGATAAAATCATCATCTAAAAAATATGTGTTAGAAAGTATATGTGTCAAAGTGTAAACGTTATGGAGGCACTCCTGCTCACAGATCTGTCAAAAGTTTCGGTATATCTATCTATATATCAAATCGCGTCTCATTGTGTAGTAACATGTACATTGTCTATTATATATATACAGAACTGCATCTCTCTTTATATGTACTCTGTTTATGTCTCCAATATACTATCTCTTACAACACGTGAACATCCTAAGACAACTTCTACATAACACCCTAAGACTCTAATCCCTTCTAAGACTGTCTATCACTCTAAGACTTTCTAATACAAACAAGAGCACTAGAATAAGAATTACATAACACATTTACGCAATGATAAAATTTCAAGATTGGAAGAACTTCAAACAAAGATGAAAGAGAATTCGGTTACCGTTTGATCGGAGTATTACCGAAGACTAATTCAAAGGGATGCCTCAGAATTTGCAGGCTGTCAAATTGTAGAAGGGATATTCTAATAAATAATGACATGATCATTGCGTTCATGTTTTATTTTTGCTGCATCAATGTCCTTATATTACATTAAAATAACAAGGTTTCTTTTGCCGTCTCGATGTGGAGTTATTTTTTTAAATTGACGTGGACACTAGGATATTTCTATTAAAAGTCAAATATGAACAGGTAAAATGCAAATCATATAAGGTATAGGTTGTTTAAAGAGTTACATTTGATTGGGCTTAAATTTGCGGTTTTTGAACAAAAATTACAACTGCAGTCTTTCATTTTGGCGGCACTGTATTCTTTTTCTTTTTACAATTGTAGATATATACATATTTATAAATATATATATATATATATATATATATCCTTGATAGTTAAAACTTGTAAATGTATATATATATATATATATATATATATATATGGGATTATCTCCCTGTATATATATATATATATATATATATATATATATATGGGATTATCTCCCTGTATATATATATATATATATATATATATATATACAAGTTGTAACTAATAAGGATATATATATATATATATATATATATATATATATATATATATATATATATATATGTATATATATATAAAATTAAGGGGCATTACTTTTGAGATTATCTCCATGTATATATATATATATATATATATATATATATATATATATATATATATATTTACAAGTTGTAACTAATAAGGATATATATATATTATATATATATATATATATATATATATATATATGGAGGTAATCCCAAAAGTAATGCCCCTAATTTTTACTCAAAATGTGTAAGAGCTATACAAACGGGATCAGCACCATTACAACGAGCGATCTGTTTTGACATAATTAGTTTTTTTATATAGGCATCACTATTCTCAAAATACTTTGACAGCAATTACTCTTGGTTTCCCATAGGTGTCGAAATATAAAACGCATATTCTTTTAATTTAAAAATTTAGGGAACTACGCAAACTATATTGGTACCATAAAAACTGGCGATGGATTTTGCTCTAGAACTAATTTTTGTACATCGGCACCACCATTGTCAATACATTTCTAAACAATGAACTATGCGTTGTTCCAAAGCTTAAACGTCTATTTTTAAGTAAAATATTTCAGAGTTATGAACAAAAAGTGGCGCATTTAATCCAGCATCATTTTGTGTTATGCACTATTCTAAATGCGTTATTCCTAGATATATAATGACGCAATTATGCTTTTGACATACGTTAATAGCATGTTTCTTACACCGAGACTATGCAAACGACAGAAGAAACTCTCCTATTATTAATATATAGGGGTATTTCTGGAAATTACAACCTATTCTTATGCGATTCTCGAGCTAAATAAGGAAAGAGGAAGCATTATAATTGGAAGTCTTCCGTATATGGAAAACACTGGAAACCGACTTCCCCCAAAGAAGAAAGTTCTAATAGGAATTCAAAATTCGTAAGCGGTCCAAAGTCGCATGTATATCGCCGTTAGGTGAGATGACGATGTAACGTTTTTGCCATTCTTGCAAGGATGTGTGGACGTCCTCATTCATACAGGGCCTGAATTTCCCAAATTGGGCACAAAACTAGTATTCTCGAGTCTCAATATTGCTTAACTGCTGTGATCTAAGGATTAGTGTGTCATCATTATTTTGCTACATATATATATATATATATATATATATATGTATATATATATGTGTATATATGTATATATGTGTATATATATATGTGTATATATATATATATATATATATATATATATATATAATCGAAGAACATAAGTATGAAATGAAGCCACAAAACTATATATTAGTGGATATAGATTGGTCAATTTATTGAGTAAGGGAATACAAGCAATTATTTGGAGGATTGAAGGGACTCTTTATGCCAAGGCATTTCGAAGCCAAATGCTTCTCACCAGAAGAGTAGAGAAGATGCTAGGTAGCATGGTGGAGATGCGGCGTCTAGTGTAATGTTTTATATAGAATGTTGAATAGTTATGTGTAGTGTAATGTTTTATACAGAATGTAGAATATTTATTATAGAATGTTGGGGGAAGCTTTATTGAATTCTAAATAAAGGAGAAGCTTTTTATATATAGTATGATGTAAAAAAGTGTATATGGTTTTTACCATAGTCTTGAATTTATTTTTAAATTTAAGAGGTATATGTTTAACGGTTAATTGTGGGTATATTGTGGCAGCGTGGTAATTATATTTTAACGGTTTGTGAGGTGTCTATTATCTATGGAGGTGTATTTTGGACAGGTGCAACCGATACGGCAAACAGCAATTATAAAATCGCGTATAATTTTGGGAGGGGTAGTTGCAAGGCTATAATATTGATTTTCAGAGTTCGGTATATTAAAGTTAGTATGAGGCAATATACCTAAGTGTCTTTTGTTATGATATAGGGAGTGTGATTATAAGGGGGCGGTATGAGGATAGGATGGCAATGTGGAAGAGTAAGGGAAAATTTCCTATTTATAAAAATGGTAGCAATACCAATAATAATAGGGTAGTTGTTATAATAATAATAATAATAATAATAATAATAATAATAATAATAATAATTCTGATTTCCTTTATGAACTTCTCTCTGGAAAGGGATGAAATTCATTTCCAGAGCATTTCTCTTAATTCCGGCTTCAAACCAGGAGCTTACTAACATCAAGGGTTTTTTCTAAGGATGTTGGTAGTACCTATAATTGCAGAGGTTTGAAGGCCGCCTACAACATCGGGGATTTGTAGTTTTTTAATTGTCTTTCCAGACGACTTGATACTACTCCTACTCTACCAACTACGACCGGGATTATTTGTGTTTTAACTCCGTGTATACGCCTTATCTCCAAGGCCAATGGAGCATAATGACTCAACTTCTCATTCTCCTTCTCTCTCACATTCCTGTTCCAGGGTACTAAAAAGTCTAAAATCTGCCAGTTTTTTGAGACCTTGTCAATATAATGACGACAAAATCCGGACGATTATGTTCCAATTGCTTAGTCGTTATGACACTTTTGTCCCACCACACCTCTACCTTGCCATCTTATATCTTAATATTGCTCACTTCATTATGCATCTCCTCAAACCATTTTCCAGCACACTTCACCCCAACCCTCTACACAGCTCCTAATATATCCGGAGTCCTATGCGATCGTGTCTTTTGCGGTACTCTCTCTGGGCCAGTTCACTACACCCTGCTGCAACGTGCGCAATTGACTCTGAGTTCTTACCACAAATCCGGCATTCTGCAGCAACTTCCTCTCCATGAACCACTTTTTTTAACAATCGTGTTCCTAATGCCTAGGATACTATTATCATCATTTTCATTGTAATTACCATCATCATTAGTATTACTTTTATCATTGCTATTGGTATTATTATTATTATTATTATTATTATAACAAATACCCTATTATTATTATTGGTATTGTTACTATTTTGATAAACAAACAAAGGGTTTAGTACACTTAGCCTGATACCCAACTCCAAGCCATTGTCATCGTCTTTCATCAGCCACTTCTGCTATATCCTGGAAGAACCTACGGTGCATTTTCTTCCTAGCCAGTTCCTCTGTCCTTTCTCTATCCATACGTTTCACATAATCAGCCTTGGTCTCACATACCTCCACTACATTGGCCACAACCTTAAGCATCCACTCCTCACTTCTAACCACATGCTCCTTCAACGACATCTCGGTTCTATCACAATCTTACACTTTTCAATCCTCTCCTACCATCTTTCCTTTTTTGATACAGCTTTGCTACGCTACTTTGAATGTGTAATATACCAAACATTGCTAACACTTTTCTTGTTTTGATATCCATGGCATGCAAATCCTTGTCAGATCATTCTAAAATTCCCGCACTGTATCTAAAAACACTGACTGTCCATGCATTCATGCTTTCATTAGGTTTCCTCCATACAGTTTCGACTTAGCAATTAGTTTAACTCGTCTAAGATACTCATTCCTGACTTTTTCCTTCATTTCTCTGTTCATGAAGCCTACACCCTCACGCACTCCCAAATACTTATATCCTGTATCTTCTATTTCTTTCATAATTTCTCCATTTGGCAGCACTATTCAATTCGAATGAACCTTTACTCCTCTTTTTATCCCCAGCATCGCACATTTACTAATCCCAAACTCCATCCCAATGTCTTCTGAGTATGTCTCCATAAGTTCTACCAGTCTCTCTATTTCCTTTTCATTTCTACCGAATATTTTCAAATCATCCATAAACAGTAGATGGTTGAGGCGTTTGTCACAAGATCCAAAGTTATACCCCAGTTTTTCTCTCTTCAAGAGGATGCTCAGTGGCATCTTTATCATTACAAAAAGAAGTGGAGATAACGAATATCCTTGAAATATCCCCTGTTTAATGCCAACCTGCCCCATCTCCTCTCTGTTTGCTCTCAGCACCGTTTTCCATTGAGCCATACTTGTCTCCAAAAGCCCTACCACATTCTCAGCAACCTTCATCATCAATAGTATTTCACGTATCCATGAATGAGGAACCATGTCATGAGCCTTTCTGGAATCCATCTATGCTACGCTCAGATTCCTCCTCTTCTTCGCACCCTGCATTATTGCTTTATCAATTAGTAGTTGCTCTTTAGACTCTCTCGAGCGTTTCCGGCACCCCTTTGTTCGTCAGGAAAAACACCATTACCCACTAGATGCTCATAAATTCTCTCCGCAAATATTCCAGTCAACAGTTTCCACATCAATGACAGATATGTAATTGGTCTATAATTATTGGCATCTGTTCCTTTTACAGAATATTTCCAAATCAGTGATGTTCTTCCCTTCACAAGCCAATCTGGGACACCTCCCGACTCTACAACCCTTTGCAGAGCAATTGGATAAATGCATGGAACTGTTTAAACTAGAAGCCCATCACTACATCTGAACCAGGTGCCTCGCAGTTTGTCATCCTTCGTATGCCAGCCTTAACGTCATCGATAGTTATCTGAACGTTCTTCATCTGCTGCATTTCTGAAAGCCTTTCTCTGACCTCTCCCAACCTGCTTGCCTTCTCATTGTATCGCCCTTTGACAGACCAAATCCCACTCCAGAACTTTCTTGCATCTTTTGCATTTGAGTGTTGTTATTTCCCACCTGTTTACTACTATTTAATTCTTTATACAGCTGAGACTGATTGTTCCGGAAAAGGTTGTTCTGCCGAAATACAACACTTTTTCCAAAAAAGTTCCTAATTTTTATACCACTAGTGTGGGACTTCTCTTTCAACCTTGTTAGAACGTTCATCGTTCCTTTTCCCAGCAATCTATACCTCCTTTCAAGCTCGATCTTGGCTTTCCGTCCTAGTTTAACTCCTTTTCTTATTTCTTCGATTCTACCAATGTCTTTCTGCCACCATTCTATCTTATAATGTTGTGAATTACTCCTTGAATTATTTTTACCTCGTATTTCACCTTCCGCCTATCACTACTCTTCATACTTGAAATCTCTATGATATCGTCTCTAAGAAGAACGTCTCTTGACTTCTGAAGTACTTCTTTTTCTACAGAAGTCCGAACTTCATCACCTCTTCTCCATACATCTGCTCCTTTCACTGGCTCCATTGTCTCCGAGTCAATGATCTCATCTGCCTTAGATCCTTCAAACTCTTTCTCATTACTTCCCCTAACCATAGGATTCCATACCTCCTCAGTTGTCCGCCTCTCACCATCGCTTACATTTCCCTTCTGCACTTCCACTCTCTCAGTTCTTTCATCAGAGCTAGTTCCATCAATTTTACTTTCGTTATTCATTTCATTCCTAACCATCCAGTCAATCTTTTCTCGTGCAATCACTGAAAGTAGGTTGCTATTTTTAATTTGTTTTAACTGGGATTTCAACTCGCGACACTCCTAGCTCCTCCTTAGATTCCCATTCTACCTTCACATTTCGGGTATATCCACCAGATTTGGAACTTTCACTTCTTACAAAGCATTCCAACAGTACTCTTCTTTCCTCATCCGTCCACGTTTTTTTTTTACATTTCCTGTTCCAACTCCCTTGGTGTCTTGGGACCGTCTCTGGCAATTCTCACTCCCCCTATATCCAGCCACATCCTCAGAATTTCGAACAGTTATATGATAACGACAGGACCCACCCTGTTGACCAGTGGGGCACGTACCTTACGTGAGACCATCACAAGATGTTCTATCCTCATTCACGTCGTTATTTTCAATATTTTGATTTGACATTCTCCCATAAACAGGGTTAGTGAATTTAAGGTTACACCACCACCGATAGTTTTATCGAGACATTATCTCTAGGAGGGTTCGCCACCAAGGTCAAAGAGCCCCTCCCGACCTATTTCCTCCGTCACCACCACTATTCCCATTACCACCACCAACAGCGAAAAAATAAAATCTACAATTATAATGGCAACACTAATATCGTTAGCAATAATATTAACAGCAAAAAAACAAAAGCAATGACTGCAAAAAATTACAGCTACATTAATAATAAAAACATACCACCACTACTACCACCACCACCACTACTACTACTAGTAATACTATTAGGGATAATAGTAATAACCAATAAAGTCAATTTTGTTTTTTTAAATAATAATAATAATAATAATAGTGATAATAATGATAATAATAATGATAATGAAAATAATAAAAATAAAACTAATAATAATAAGTAGAAGAAGGGAAATAATAATAATAATAATAATAATAATAATAATAATAATAATAATAATAATAATAATAATAATAATAATAATGTCAGTTAGAAAATCTTACTTTCATCGATGTTGCTTTTGGCCAGAAAAATGTACACAAAAACAGAAACATAAAATATCCAAATATGTGAAAGACAATTCCTCGTTAAACCGTGAATTCAAGTTTTAAATTCTAATTTCAGTTAGAAACGCTTCTTTTTTTCCCCCTCTAATATTTTTAAAACTCCGCCGCTGATGTTGTTGACGACCTGAAAAATGTACACAAAAACACAAACATAAAATATCGGAACATGTGTAAGACGATTCCTTGTTTAACCATGAATTTCACGTTCAAATTAAAATTTCGGTTAGAAACTTTTACTTGTTTCGTTTGCTATTTTTTAAACTCCGCCGCTGTTGTCGCTTTTGGCCGGAAAGAATGTACGCAAAGACAGAAACATAAAACATCCGAACATGTGTAAGACAATTCTTTGTTTAACCAGGAATTTCAATAATAATAATAATAATAATAATAATAATAATAATAATAATTAAAATAATAATAATAAAAAAATTAAAACAATAATAATAATAGCAATAATAGTAACAACAATACCACTACCAACTACTAATACTACTACTACTACTACTACTGATAATAATAATAATAATAATAATAATAATAATAATAATTACTAGGAGGTGAATAAAAGCAAGGGGTACAGAAAAATGTGAAGCCAAATACATGAAATATAGTTAAGGGGTGAAGGATGAGGGGTCCCGTGAAAAAAAAATATGTATATATATATATATATATATATATATATATATATATATATATATATATATATATATATATACACGTAAGAAATGAAAAAAATAAAAATAAAGGTTGTTTTTCTTTTTTAAATAGGGAAGATTTAGATACCCAAGGTGCATATGCACGATAAAGCGTTGCAAGGGAGTTAGAGTAGTGAAAACGTATCCATATACAGTGTGACTAAAAAAAACGGGGCCCAACTCTAATTAGTTCCCGTTTGTCAGTGTTCTGTTCGAATGAAATGAAACTTTGGTCATAACTAGTTCATTATATTCAAAACATCACATCAAAACACTAGAGTTTTTGGCCTTTTTTCTCCGTTCTATAGCATATGTTCTAGATGACCTCCATTTAGCTTTAGTTTCTTTTTTTTGGGGGGATCACCCTGTATACAAACATGTACACATTCACATTCATATATATATATATATATATATATATATATATATATATATATATATATGTGTGTGTATATATATATATATGCATGTATTGTATGTATGTATGTATGTACAATTATATTCATACACATACAGTGGAGTAGCCGGCAAAACTGAAGAATTCGGGGAACAAATACTTGGGGGGAGGGGTTAAAGTCCTTTTACTGGGAAATGTCTGCAAGAGTCCACATTAAATGTCTTGATTACTCGATTACGAGAGCCAGCAATCTATTTTATTCATGAATAAGCAGGGCCTACAAAATGGAATGCATACGTTCTCGTTTTTAAACACGAGGGACAGGTATCTTCATACGGCGTCGCTTCTTTTAGTAGTTCTATTATTCAAATGATGTAAAGGGAAGCAGGACTTTTGTTTGCCTGTTAAAATTCCGTATTTCTCCTGCAAAATTTTTGTTTATATTGTTACGATGGTCTCGCATAGATACGCTGGTGTGATGGATTCTTTTTTCTCCTATGCTGGACGGCAAAATCCGTATTTGTTCAAAAGAAAACTCTGGTGGTGGAACTTTCTAGAACTGGCCTCGGTCAAACTGTTTTCATTTTAGTGAACGTATTAGTTTGCAACTAGAAAGGTGATTGAAAGTATTAGGAGATGGTACTCATGTTGGCGTGTCGGGTTGGTCGGATGGCCCTTAGCTTTTAATTGTGAAGGGAGGGGATGGGCTGAACTAGAGGAACTTATCTTACATGAAATTTTCGGTACATTTATATGTTTATAATGTAAGTACTTCTGGAATGAAGGGGTTACTGTTATTCTAATAGTAAAGTACATATGTGCTGATTTTTAAATTACTTTGGATTGTGGGGTGCCTTGAAATGGTTCTAATTTCAGGTGTTAGGTCAAATCCCCTGGGAGGGGATTTCTAAGCTATTTTTCATTGGGCTTAGGCTATTTTTCATTAGGCTTAGGTCATATTCTTGGTGCAGCTAGTGCTGGTTGGTAGTTTGGTTGCAATTTAATAGGTGGTATTAAAAGTGTAAGGTTTTGCGGGGAGAGTGCTTGTTAGGCAATGTTGCCTGAGAGGTTATGATTAAAGTGGTTATATCGTTAGTTATGTCTTGCCAAGAGGCAGGCGATTCAAGGTCGGTTATTTATTTAATGTTATATAATGGTTATATATTAAGAGGGTGTGCTAATATGTTATATTAAAAAGTTGAAGTTTTTAATGGCGATTTTGGCAGATAACAAATGCTTAATGGCGGTTAGAGAAAAAAATAAGGTTTGGGGGTGTTGCCCGATAGCCCTTTACTAGCAATATATATATATATATATATATATATATATATATATATATATATATATATATTGATGCTTGGACACTAACAATAATAATAATAGAAAGGCCTGCAATCGGCAAGACCGATCGAATGCCCTCTATGTTATAATTCATCACATCTTCGGTGGTATACGGGGCTAGAATACGAACCGTAGAAAACCGAGAAATAGACAAATTCCACAAAGCAAACACTTCAATGGTTTTTAAAAACAAGATTTACGGCAATGTATTACTAATGTGTAACATACATGTATATGCTACAGACACCTCATTCAATACTGGAAGTTAATGAAGGAGAACAAAAATCGTTAGTCGAATAGGAAATTCTTAGGGAAACAAAAACATGTAGTTCATTAAGTCACTTTGTTACTCATGTGTAGCGGAGAAGCATGAGATTATTAGTTTTAAGCACCGTGAAAACTAGTTAAATGTAAAACTAGAATCGGCTATCAGCTGCAAACAATTTGGAGGGCATGCTTTAAAACATATGTAAAAGGATGAATAGCGATTTGATCATAACAGTAATCCTACAATACATAACCCGTTTCTTCCGATGTCTTAATTAGTTAATAAATAGACCAAGGGAATTGTTGAAATGTTACAAAGTTTTTCGGGTACACCGCAAGGTAATAAGTGTATTTAATAACACCGACACACCTCTAATTAATTTATAACTACACTCACAGAAAAGCTTCATAAAATATACTAGCATAAATAACGTAGCTAAATTAAGGAAGGAACCAATCATCTCGTTACTCCTCACCACCATCTCAAACGATAAAGTTTAGCAGAAACACAATATGCCACCAACTTGATAAATGTGAGTGCACATAGCATACTTAATAATTAAACACCCGAAAATGATTAACTAAAATAATTTCAAGATCTAACAAACAAATAATTAGAATGTCGATATATACCCACGGGAAGTATGAGCGCAAAGCAACCTTGCATAAGGAAATAAACGACATAATCAATCCCAAATGATAACTAAGTCCTCTAACTAGAGGCTGTTGGGAATATAGACAATTATATGCGTGTATATGGCCTGGAAAACCAATATCTATGAGACATATACACCTATAATATATATATTTAAACTTTAGTATTAAAGGAAATATATACTACCGAAATGAAAGAATGGCAACCATCCAAATTTAATTTATACATAGATTTGGAAACATTTGCCGCTATAATCACTTTAGACACCACGGTAGAGTGAAAATATAACTCACAGAACACGAGGCTTATTTAAATCATATATGTGCTTGTATATCTAATCATTGACTTTTTATTTAAACATATTGAAGTAATTCTTATAAATGAATGAATAAATAAATAATTTGAGAAGTTGAAGCAAATGAACGAATAAAAAAGCGAGGAATAAAATAAATAAATATATAAATATAACTTTGTAGAATATATAGATAATGGAATCGCCGATAGAAAATAAAAAACAAGCATAAAACACAAAGATAGAGGCAGTAACAGCGATGATGCCATAATATTACTTTAGATCATAGCGAAAACTTAGGCCAATAAACACCCGTCAAGTTAAAATAATACAAATATCCTCGCCGCTACAACTTGACATGAGATTGTACTCCCCTATCTTCCCCCAAGCCCCACCTTACTCTCTTCCTTCACCACATCTCCCTCAAACTTCTACTAATCACTCACAATGTATACGGCTCATTTTATTCCAAATCCTTAACCA
>NC_136485.1:44121089-44348589 GCF_053919585.1 Euprymna scolopes
CGTTGCAATCATCATATATATATATATGCATAAAAACATGTATACTCATATGTAACACATAATGTTTGTATAATAAACAATATAAATATATATATGTATATATATATATATGTGTGTGTGTGTATGCCGTATATACAGTACGTAGCAAAATTATTTGGTACATTTTTTCGTATTTTCAAAGATATATAGATTTAATTGGAATGAACGGAAACGGAGATGATAATATACTTAGTTTAGAAATATTTATAAACAAAACATTTAATTACCCATATGCGAAAGTATTAAACACACTGCCTTATTTCATTGTTTAGTAGTCATTTAATCTCGCTATATTATTTTAACCAATCGGAAATTTCCTTCTTAAGCAGTCATCTATTCCTGGGAGAATATTTTAATCAGGCAGGTCCCGTCCCTTATATTTCAGTTGATAACAGCTCTCAAAAACTGTACAGTTTGCCTCTTTAACTAATGCTTTATTATAGTTAAATAAAAAAAGATTGACTAATGATATACGGCAGACAATCATAGCAAGGCATCAAAATAGAAAGGGATACATCAAAATAGGGTTAGCACTAAATTTTATGGTGAACACACTCGGCGCTGTCGAGAGAAAGTGTCAAAGAACGAGTGGTCATACTACAAACTTTCCCCGAAGTAGTCGGTCACGTAAATTAAATCATGTTGCTGCTCCCTACATTTCTCGTAACATGAAGTAAGGACATTTCTGACTCGTTCAGAACTTCAGAAAGCTTTGCAGGAAGCAGCCATTGAAGTAAGCAAGGACACAATCCAGAGATCATTGCATCGTACATGTTTGCATTCTAAGTAATCGAGAAACACTTCATTGTTGAATCCTAGACATGTGAAAGTTCGTTGGAAATTTGTTAATAAATACCTATGTTAATCTCTAATTGTGGAACAAGTTATTTAGTGAGATAAATAAAAAATTGAGCTTTCGCAATAAACATGCGGACCTCTGTGTGAAATAAGAATGGCACATAATTTAAGCATCTAATATAATAACTAACATGAAACTAAATTAATAAACTATAAAAAATGGAAAATCGAAAGTAAAATATAATAATTCGCGCCCAACCCTCCTGCACCCACCTTTATAACCAAATAAAAAATATATAAATACTCCAATCCTCAAAATAAAAAGAAAAGGAAAAATAAACAACAACAATTGCTCCTAATGGCGATCGGATGCTCTATAGAAAGCACTTGAGAAACATATGGCCGACCAACACCTTTGGGTGTCATTCTATATTATACGCCTGCCGAAATTGAAAAAAAAACACTCGGCAAATAGAAAAGTTATCCAACAAGATCGGAAACTAGAATTATACTGTCGTGTTTAATCAAACGTGTATATATATATATATATATATATATATATATATATATATTCGATTTAGAGTATAACACTTGAATTTACATTTCAGATCGAATTTCAGAACATCTGTACACTTGCCAATAAATCGACATCATTAAAACGGCTACGCACGCTCTCGTCAATATCCATCAATTCATTCTGAGGAAAGCAGTTGAAATTTTTTGCGATCGCAAGTAACCTGCTTGGGTCTAAAATAAGCTCATGTGTCCGTAGTGGTTCTATATTTTTCATTATTATAAGGCGTATTAAAAACGGAATAATCTTATTCGTTTTTATTGTAACAATTTTTAAATAATTTCGCATCAGGACAGAACATAAATCACTTGAGTCCGGCACCGGATGTCTTTTATGTTGTTGATATCTTGATCTTATTATAAGCACATCCTGTCTTCAATTTCGTAACGTGTACATATGGCTGAATAAGATGAACATAAATTACACCTATTATATTCGGAGAAACTAAATCAGTTAAAGAAGAAAAAATAATTCTATGAAAAGAACCAAGAACAAATGAATCCTAATCACTAATCAACTGCACATCATTAAGCACGGATAACATTAAAGAGATGAATGACCAAAATCCATACGACAGAGTTGACACGCTCAAAGAAAATTTGGTTCTATGCTCATGCACGTTTCTTCATATTAGATTGAATATAATAGTTTTTATATCTTAATTCTACAGAGAAGTAGCTAGAATATATGGCGTTGTGATTAAAGCAGTAAATTGACACTCATCACACATTGCTTACATCATGCTGCTAAATATTTTATGTTAGGATTTAGTCTGGAATTTATTTGTGATTTATCAGGACTATGTGTCGAGTTAGCGTCCTTGATATAAAATCTATACACACGAGGGAGAAACGGATTGACAAGCATAAGCATTATATACATGTGTTTTATTTATAACTCTAGTTTACGTTCGCAATCATCTCTGATATTAGTAAGTAATATCGCGTAAGCTTTTTTTGGAAGGAAAACTATAATCTTATGTTTAGAACCCGCTTGTTTATAAAAGCTTAAAATCACCCTATTTAAATATATTAAAGGCATCACTTTAATAGTTTTTTTGCGAAGCGTCTATTTTGTTCCATTGCTTTCTTTAGCTGCTCACATTTCTTTTACTGTTCCACCGTTACTTTACCCCATTCTTTTTTGCTCAAATCGCTTGATATTTTTAATTCCATTAAAGATATTTGACATTCAAAATATTCCATAAATTCTCAATCGGATCCAAGTCAGAGATTGACTAAGCCTTTTGAGAGTACGAATACCATTATTTTTTAACGATTCCTTTATTTGTCCTGCAATATTTTTGAGATCATAGTTATGGTACGACACGAAATCCCGACCATTCGTTAAATAAACTGCAGACTCCTTGAAGTATTTCTAATGAATCTCCATATATACTACAATTTATTTTTATTTTAGCCTTGATAACTTGTAACTCATTAGCGTCACCAGCTGAAAAGTCTCGTCATATAATGAAACCACCATTAAACTTAGCTGATGGGATAATATTGGTCTTGTGTAAGGTATCATCATTTTTCCACAAACATGTGTCTCTGTATTCTTTGTGAATAATTTAACTTTTGTTCAACCGACAATCTTATCTTTCCTTCTAACTGCATACTTTTTTCAGAAGTTTGGGGAAACTTTAATCCGCCTCTTACATGTTTGGTTTAGAGTAAATATACTTTTTGCTGGTGATCATGAATGCGAGAAAGAGCTGTTCTATTGAGATATATACTTGTATAAATTCAAGCCCCATAAAATTTGTTTTAATTCAAAAACGATTAAGGATGAGTTTTCATTGTGTACATTTCTGCTTAAAGTGCTCTCATTTATTTTCATCGGTCATCAATGTCTTTAAACGTTTGTAATACTGACGTCGTACTTCTTATACTATTGGATACTTCATACTCTACTTAGTGCTAGCTTCATTTACTCGCTAATATTTCTGCAACCTTGATCTACTCCATAGCGTCCAATGATTCAATCTCGCATATAGCTTGATAATTATTTAGTTTTTGCAATTTTAAACTATTGAATTGCAAAATATACATCAAGGATTCAGACGATAAGTATACCACTATTTTGGTAACAGTTGTATATTTCCCTGATTGGTTAATGATAAGAGTCCAATACTATCGACCCTTTTTTATATTAAAAAGTCTTCTTTATACAAAATTCCAATTGGGGATTGTACAACTTCTTTCTATCCAATTCTTTAACGTAGGAGAATTTTAATAAACAATAGATTCAGATATGTTTTAAATTTTCCTACACATAAACTAAAACTATTTTACGAGTTAATACTTAACAAATAGCAGGCAAAATGTCGAATATATGCCGGCGTTGTTACAGAAATTTTGATGTATTCAATACATATGTCTGTTGCTGTACATACATAGTTATAATCTTTTAAGTATTATCATTTATAAAAGAATCATGGACGTCGGCTCAGTTAATTCAACATCAAAAACGAATCTTCATACAATAGTTTCTGAAACGATGTATTTTTTACAATAAAGTATGCTCATCACAATATGAATTAAACACAAAATATTAAATTTAAACGTAGGTTCATGATTAAAGGGAGAATAGCGAAGGTTTATTATGAGGATTACTGGTTAAAGAGAGAAATATACAATTCACTAAATCAATAAAAGCGTTAAAACATGTTAACAAATCGAATAAACGATTCTATTACATAAGGGATCATTTTTGAGGAGGTTAATATTGCTGGTAACATAAAAAGACGTAATGATATTTCACCTATTTCGGAGTTTATTTCAAAATCCACGTAACTTAATAATAGATAAATCTAACAAATACTTAGATATTTATCTTTAAATTTTATTCAGTTTAATAAGTCTTTTTTTAAGGTATACAAAGTTAAACATGCAATAATTAATCATTCATATTTAGTGTTAAGTAGAAGCGAAGAGAGGGAAGGAATACTTCAAGAAATAGTTAAATGTGTTAATACACTAAGAATGTTATAATCCAATGAATTAATCAATTGTTATCAATAATAAATTATTAATTATCAAGTATAAGAAAAAATTAGTAAATAGTAGTTGATTAATCGTACTATACTGAAATCAAATTATCAAACGTATAGAAAAATAAAATATAATATAAGATAAATTATGACAATAAGAAAAAAATAAATTAAAATATAATACAAATACTAAAATTATAACAATAAAAAATAATGCGTATAAATACACCTATGTGTGTGTGTGCGTGTGTGTGTGTTAGATTGGTGTAAAAATAATGTCATTTTCTCAACTTCACGTCAATAAAATAATGTCATTTTCTCAACTTCACGTTATATATAAATTCAATAAACACAATGTAAAATAGAAATTTTAAAAAAATTATCCCTCGACAAGAAATAGAAAAGCGTTAACATTTTCTTTTCAAAGAATGGCCTTTATCCTCAAATTTAGTTAGCAATTTATTATTCTTAAGCAGGCAATCAATGTTGCTGGTTGGCACATAAAGTAAATGCTATAAATTATGTCACACATAAAATGTATATGAAATATGTGGATAATTCCAAAATATATTGGTTAGAATGCATAGATTAAAAAAGTATTTTTGTATATATATATATATATATATATATATATATATATATATATATATTGATAATTGATTTTGTTGTTGTTCCTTCTTATGAAACTGATTTTTAATTTAATTAAAATTTGATTTTTAAATTTTAAAATTTTTTTAAATTTTTAAATTTTAAATTATAAATCACATTACTTAATATTGAATTAGCTCTAGCACATTTAACTATCGAGCTTATTATATATCTAAATTACAACGAGCACTTTCTATTTCCTGTATTTTAATTAAACTAGTAATTTCACTGTTACATTAAAATACACTCAGCTCTTTAGACTATTGTTCTAATCTCCTTTAAATTATATATATATATATATATATATATATATATATATATATATATACCTTGAAAAGATAAGGTTGTGAGTAATGTTTATATAAAACGATGATTACTCTCTAAAAGCAAACATAACGAATGGTAGATGTAGAGTTACAGCGTAACATTAAAAGTGTTCTCAAGAAATGCTCAATATCTTGAAATTTAACGTCGAATTTTCAAGGTACAGCTGTGATTGACAGACAATGAAACGGATAACAATGTTATGAGAATAATAATATATTTCGATAGCAGCAGAATGCCGTTTGAATAGAAATAATATAAACAATAACACAAAATTATATTTTGACTTTAAACTGGAATTTTTAACAGAAAAATAGTAGATTGTATTCTATACGCATGATTTCAGGATGGTTAAGTTCCCATAACAGAAAAGTTGACGTAAATGGAGTTTCCGAATAGTAAGAGCTTCACAGCTAATTCTCGGCCTTCTCGAATGGTTGGGCACTAAATGAGGTAATCCACTCAATACGAGTTTTTTTCGGGGGGGGGGGGGGAGAATAGTTGCACAATCGTACAAATGCGACCACGATATATAAATTCAATTCCTTTCGTATTAATCAAAACATTTTATTGTTGGCATTACTTTCTCTAATATCTTTCCAATTAGAATTATTTCTAAAATGTGATTAGGTTCAAACCTGAAGGATTATCTAAAGATTTCTAACATTCTAAGTAAAAGTAAAAATAAGTTGCGAGCATGTCTCTGTTGTACCGTTATTTTCATAGCAAGTACTCGTCGCTCACGTTTTTCGAACCTTTCCGAACATTGAGACGTCTAACAAAAACACCGGAAACAATGTTCCCTACTCTCTATATGAGCCTAAATTTAAATGTAAATTCTATGCATTCTTCTCGCTCTCTTGTAGAATGTTTTTTTTTACATGGGGATCACCACTTATCAAGACCCGAAGGCCACTCAGGGACAAGGGTTATTGCGTGCACAGTAATCAATGCGATAGTATTTCAGTAATCATTAGTATTGATGGTTTTGATAGAGTGTCTTACTTAAGGCGGCGGTTTGTCAGGAGTTTGTTTATGTTGGACTTGAAGACGTCCAAGTTGTAGTCAGGTGGGAAACAGGCAAGCGGCAGAGAGTTCCACTGGCGTGCAGTTCTAAGAAAGAAGCTTTGCTTATGGAATCTACGTTTAGATTTAGGCACAGATAAAGAGTGGGGAAAATTATTGACATTAGTGTCAGTCAGACGGGTGATTTTCGTGAAAGATTGGCGAGGGGGGTGAGGGATTAGAGCTCAGACGAGCACCTGCCATGGAAATAACGATAAAACAAAGACAGGCTCGCAACGTCTCTTCTGTGGGAAAGAGTCTGCAGGGTAGAGAAAAGGGCATCCCCCACTAAACCACGAAGTCTATGTTGTACTCTGTCAAGGCAGGATAGGCTGTTTTTAGCAGCTCCTGCCCAGATGTGGCAGCAGTACTCCATCCTTGGACGTACTTGGCTTTTATACAGATAGAGAATTGCATCAGAAGTTAGATATCTTCTGGAGCGGCAGAAGGAGCCCACCATTTTCCCAGCCTCCCTGGCACCAGATTTGATGTACGTGTTCCATTTCAGATAAGGATTAAAGGTATTACCCAGAAGCTTGTCAAAACATGAAGCCTCCCCAGGATGAGAGCAATCCATTTCAATTGATGCCAGATGGGGTTCAGAGCGTTGATGATGTAAAGATAGCAGCTTGGTTTTGGATGCATTAAAATGACCAGCCACCTCTTCCCTCCATTTTAATATGCCCTCAAGATCAGACGAGAGAGAATTAGAGAGAACTTTGTCATTTACGGCCTTAGATGTGTTGCCATAGATGGTCGTGTCATCAGCATAGATGTCAACGAATGATTTAAGTATGTGTTTTGGGAGATCATTGATGTAGATCAGGAAGAGAGTTAGGCCCAGGATGGACCCCTGAGGGACTCCAGCATTAATACTGTGGGCCTCTGATTTCTGCCCATCTATCACTACTCTTATGAACCTATCAGAGAGAAATGATTTAATTTATTTTTACCGTAGCTGGAAATCTTGTGAAGTAGGCTCTTATTCCATACTTTATCGAAGGCCTTCGATATGTCAAGAGCAATTGCCCTGGAAAGGAAATCTTTGTCAAGAGATTCACTAATCCTATGTGATATAACCGTTAGCACATCTGCTGCAGATCTTGCAGAGCGGAAACCATATTTCATGTCGCTAAGGAGATTGTTTTTGTTAAGGTGGTTGACTACTTCTTTATTTAATATGGATCCCAACAACTTATTCATGACACACAGGAGACTTATTGGTCTGTACTGAGAGGGAGATGACTTATCACCTGAATTCTTAAATACAGGGCATACTGATGAGGTCTTCCAGGGTGTTGGAAAGCACTTCTCCTTAAGGCAACGCTTTGTAAGTACGGGGGCAAGTTCTAGTTGGAGCTTTTCCAGCACTATAACTGGAATGCCATCAGGGCCAGTTGCTTTACTGGAATTAAGATTCTTGGTTAGCTTGGCGACCTCACACATAGATATTTGTATGTTACCTAGATTGTTGTCTGTTATAGGAGGAAACACAGTGAGTTGATGGTCATTGTCGCATAAGGTAGAATTAGCTGCAAAATTCTTGACAAATAGTCTGGCCTTGTCTGATGCGGACGAGTTGACCTCAGGTCCATTGATGATAGTTGGGATAGAACGCACGCTTCTGTTCAAGATCCTGTTTGCTATTTGCCAGAACTGGTGGGAACTAAGCTGCTGCTCAGCAAATTTGGATTTTACAGACTGACCATATAACTCGCTTGCATCGTTATTACTCTTTTACAGTGGTTGCTGACAGTCCTGAAAGCAGCTTTAGTCTCAGTACATCTATTGCATTGGTAGCTATGGAAAAAGTGATTTCTGTGTGCGATGACCGCAGCACATTCAGTGGAGAACCATGGCTGGCTGTTAGGTTTTTGTTGGAATTTTTTGGATGGTATGAATCGGTCTATGCCTACCATTAACCATTTGTTTCGCTAGCCTGCTTTACAGTTTATTACAACATAGTAATCGTCAAGTCCAATATAAACAAATGCCTTATGTCCCGGCAACTAAAAGAATCTAAGTCTGCCCAGTTTCTACAACTAACGAGCACTACGCTATTGTCTCACGGAACATTTTACACTAATTTACACTAAATCCTCGTGTGGTCTTTGAGATTTGGTAAGCGATTACTCTCGTGTAAAACAAAAAAACTTTCTCGCGAAAGAGATGATTCGAATTCAGAACAATATCGACACTCATAATCTATAGGGTTAAATGATAAAATTATCGCCCTAAAAAGACGATATGATTCTATATCTGTTTGATGAAAACCCGATTTCATTTTTTAGGTCATCTACGAATTGGCTATTACTTTTGGCCATGATTAAAGTGTAGTATCCGTTCTTCAGATGCGGCACTTCCATTTCTCGTTCTCTTTCAGTGGAGGAGAAATCCTTCACGACTGAGACAATTTTTATTTTTGTACCTTTTCTCCACGTTAAAAAACGACCCTGGTGTCTAACTCTGTCCCGTGGGGAGGCATTGTAAATAGGTACTAATTGGCTATTTGTATACAAATCCCAACAGCGAGCGGATCCTTCTGTCATGTCTAAAAGTGACACAATGTTAAAAGAGCGAGATAAATGATGCGCCACTGTACAACTCATGCTCTCTATCGATCCAAGTTATTAAAAGTGGGCCATTGCTAGCACACTCAAAATGCAATTTCAGACGGTTTAACACTTGAACGCACAATTAAGTTTCCAGTCGTGGTTATGGCATTTGCTATGATTTCAAGTAAGAGTCACATCATACCACATAAAAGTTTCGGAATTGGTTTGAAAGTCAACACCAACGTGTTTCTGAATGTGCTGATGAGTTTGGATATCCCTAGTGCAATCAGTTATTCGATGGAAGTCCCTGGATGTGGCAGCAGGACGCTGCGCCGCCCACAAGTCAAAAGAGTCCCAGACTTTGCTGCAGGTGTGCTATGACTTTGTACCTTTATCTCACTGGCCCACATGCTCTCCCGACCTTATCCCACTGGACAACTTCGTTTGAACATGAGTCAGGTACATCAAAATGACCCTCCAAAACGCCAAAGCTAGCCTGATCGCCACCATACGTTGAGTATTTGCCGAGCTCCCGCCAGCGCTTTTCAGAAAGGCATGCTCCCAGTTCCGGACCCGTATCAAGCCGCTGATTGAGACTGAATAATGTATAGATATCAGTTCTAATACATTTACTCATCACTCTGAGCTTATAATGAAAATAGTCACATGAACACTCTGCCAGAAATTTCAAAATTTTAATTATTTTTATTGTATTAACGTTGCAATCAATTAGATTCAGTTAAATCAGCCGATAGTATATTTCTTTTGATATGACATTTTATCGATGGATATTTTTACGGTGAACATTTGCGTTGTTTAAAGTAAAAACAGAACAATACATCAACACATTTTTTAAGGTTATTTTGATTTTATTATTAATAATATTAACACTGGTTGCAGGGGATTTTTTTATATTATTTTTCTAATACGGGGAATTGACATCTCCAGTTGTTTATTCATACTGACATTAACAGATGGACAGTTTGTTCTTTTTTATTATTCCGCATTGCGCCTGCGCACAAATCCGGCGTATTTTCCCACGTTCTTGTCATTTGGATTTGTAATGGAGCCGGCAAGTTTGACATTTCTACTTTTTTTATTAATTTAATGCAATTAGTTTAAGCATTTTATGATTTATTTTATGTTATTTAGTTTTACATTTTGCGGAATTGTGTAACTGTCACTACCATAGAACTATTCTTCCATTTTTCTCGGCAAAAATATTGTTAAACAGAAAATAAAGTAAATCACGCAATGAAGATTTGCTTCTGAAGTTGCTCAACTTGCGTGGTTCTTTGCTAGTTGGTAATGTAATTAGCTTATATCTTAGTTAACTATATATATATATATATATCAATGGACTCACAATTTTAATAAAATTCGCTAATGAACTGGAGAGAATATGAACTACAGTATAACCCTGGCATTAAAAATTAGTAACAAAATACATTACGGTGTATAATACACATGTACATAATTTATTATACAGCATAATCGCCTTGACACACCGGTTCTCGTCAAGTCACTAAAGTTAAGCAACGTTGAACCTGGTTAGTATAAGATGGGTGGTAATTTGGGAATTCTAGGCGCTGTGTGTGTTCTCTGCTTATCTCGCCATTTCTTTCCGGTCGTCCTGTAGGGACACTTCACTTACCACTGGTATTTAACAATGTCGACTCAGGAGAGGTGTGGTGGGAAATTGCGCACCTCCGACAACAAAAAACATTCACGCGCAGGATCCGCTTCGTGAGTATCCATAGCCTGTCAACGAGTGAAGAAGTACGTTTTTATATAATCAAATACCATTAGAAATAACACCGTAAGACGGGGTAAATACTGTAACCATGGGCCGTAACAACATCGTGTTCTACATCGTAACCTGAAAAAAACCTATCTTAGGGTCATTGGATCCCGAGGTTCTATGTACAAGAACAAAATAATGGCATCGTTATTTAATACAGTAAATTATTAACTGGTTTGTGTTGAATAATGCATCCCTTAAATAGTATAAGGTTTTATGTAATTACTAGCGGGGGTACCCGGCGTTGTCCGAGTGTTTGTTTCCGGTACGGGGGGGAGTTTTAAAAAATGTTATGGTAGGTAAGTAGGAAGGATCAAACCCGGAGTCATGAGTAAAAGTAGGAAAATATAGTGTGAAAAAAAAAAAAAAAATCTGCAACGTTAACAGTTCGGCCACCAAGAAAAGTCCATTCCAGTTGTTTAGGAAAAAAAAACAAAAAAAAACGACTACGGTAGGTCGGCGCGAACGTGAAAATATAATGTGAATTGTCCAGCACGCTTACCACTACGCCACAGAGTACTGCAGCTTAATTTAGTGATTTTAAATAACTTCACATGAAAGAACTACGAAGCCAAACCGGTGTTCTCTTCTCAACTGTTCCTTGTGAACGATCCCCAAACGGTGTTAAGTGGTGGCAGGGGGAGGAGGAATTTATTAGAGAGAAAATATTTTACCACTTCCATTGATCTTAACCGATTTTGGCCGTGACTTCTCAGCAGAAAAAGTATAGAAATCTAAGATTATCGAGGAATTTGAGAAATAATAAGCCTATAACACACCTCAGATATTGTTCTGCCGTTTGTGCATATTATATTTGCATGAAATATCTTGATTTTTAATCCAATTAATGTCAAAATCAGACGGGAAAAATGAGTTCATTTTATTTATGTAATTATAATCTGTATGACATTTAATATTTTTTACAATTCTGGCACGTAGGCAATATTCCTAAGTAAATATATAGAGAAATTGTGATTTGCATGCTATCCGCACTTTTAAGCAAATGATTTATTCATTTAAATTAATTTCTGGGATTACGAGCTTCCATACCGTTGTCGTATTTCTATTTGTTCATAAAGAAACCTGGTTGGTGTTAACTTTATTTACTAGAGTAGATTTATTAAGAACAGTTCTTTTTCTGTTAATAGCTATGTATATTCATAACTTCGTGCAATGTATTTGGTTAACTTTAATGGGATACCAATTTCTTTTAGTCAGTTTCTTACACGGTTCATGACTCTAAGATAAATTAATATTATTAATTTATTTATTGCGGACTATTATCCTCATCTTTCTTAGTTGTTGTTTCGCGACGTTTCGGACAATTATTCCTCTGGTCTGTGGAGACCGCGACGGGATATATATATATATATATATATATATATATATATATATATATATATATATATATATATATATATATTAATTGCTCGAAACGTTGTGAAACAGAAGCTTAGAAAGATGAGGATAATAATACGCAATAAATAAATTGATAAAAAATACTCATCTCAGTAATGAATTCCAATAATATATATCAATTAATATTACATTATTTTTTATTAAGTCCAATACTCTTTTAATCTCGACAATTCAACGTATACGCTTTTTGCAATATCGTAGCTGTTAGGCTTACAAAAAAGCTATTGCGGGGTTTTATCTTATAAATTCAGATAAACATATCTCGGCTCAAACAATTTTTTTTAAAATAAGCACCATCCGAGTCAATACACGTTTATCAACGCATAACAAGTGTATTTATGCCAGTAACTTAAAAAGCCTTGTGGCGATGAAGTCGCTGAAGGTGTTTTTGGTGTCGCTTAGGTTTTGGAAGCATTTCTCACACACAGAGTTATTGAGATAATTGGAAATGTTGTAGTCGGTAGATGAGAGGTCTGGAGAGTATGGCAAATAAGGCAAGGTGTCATAGTCCAATTCGTTCAATTAATGCAGAATCGGTTTAGGAACGTGCGGTTCGGTATTGTCGTGGGGAAGAATTGAGCCTTTCTTGTTGACAATTGCTGGGTGTTGTTGTCGCAGCTTCTGATGCATTTCATCCATTTGTTGATGGTAATGGTTTCGCTTGCATTCAAAAAAACATAATAGATTATACCGGTCTCAGATGAAAAAAAAAACAGTGAGTGTGAGCTTCTTTTTGGCAAAACACTGGCTTTTGGAAGTGCCGTGGAACTTCAGCGACGACTAACCCCTGAGCTAAATGTCGCTAATTGTCGCAAAGACACAACATTTTATCGCAAGTTAAAACCCGGTCGAGAAACGGGTCGTTGTTATTGCGTAAAAGAAGAGAAGGCCACATTTCATAACGGCGTTTTTTTCTTTTACCTTTTTTTAGGATCGTCGTTTAATTTGGGAGCCATCCATTTCTCAACTTTTGCCTTTCTAATTTTTCCTCATTGGTTAAAAATAGTCGCATACATCACGTCTAATTACAAAGCAAGTTCATAAACAATTGTGTGCTGATTGGCTTCGACTAAGGCACTTAATTGATCGTTGTGAACATCCGATTGCCCACCACTACGCTCATCATCATGCCGCCATGGAATTTCTAAAACCACCATTGTGCTGTTCGTTCAGTAATAGTTTATGGGGCAAATTCTTAGTTGATTTCGCGAGCTGATTTAGTAGTTTTTCGGATTAACTTAAATTGAAATGAGAAAATTGTGCGCATTTCATTTCTTTCCATCTTTTACTCAATGACCTGAAAGGAAAACATAATTGCTTCAAAACGATTGTAAGTAAATATATAAAATAAAGCAATTTTTCGAGAACTTATTTGAAAATACATCATTTGAATTCAAAATTACAAATTCTGCAAAAATGTCATCTTCAACCTAATAGTTCTATTATATGCTTTCTTTCGATATGTGTTTATCAATCTTAAAAATGTTCATGCTGTCCATTCTCTTTCTAATTTGCTTTTCATGCGTTTTTGTTTCACTGATCTCTGTTTTCTTTCTGGTGGTACTTGTTTTTTATGTCCTTCGCATTTTCTTATTTTTCTTACATATATTTCTAGTTTTATTGATTTTCAGTTCTTGCTTTCTTGCATACTAAGCAGTACTCGCTAGCTTTACATATAGTTCAATAGATATCACGGGTATAATGCATTGTACATGAATATCTCTGTTAATCTACGGGCTGGGTTAATTGTTGTCAAGCCTAGGACTGACCGAGTTAATAGTTGTATCTATTTCTATATTATTATATTTCTACGATGTACACTTTCATTAAATTATTGCTACCATATTGGCTTAGTATCACAATCTTACAGCAATTAAACAGTTTTTGCATCCCCTTTTTTAAGTTTTCGATTTATGATCTCTGATAAAAAATAGCTATTTGTTCCGAAAACTAAATGAATAACTTATGCTTTTCATTGTATCTATTAGATATGTGAATTGTTTGGATTTTTGTAAATAGTTTTGGGATATTTATATACGTTAAGTACTTTTCATATTCGAATTTATATACGGTATTGCCTTTGTTGAGTAGATTGTATAGCGTTATATCTATGATCAAATGCGATAACCGTACAGTTTCGTGAGTAAATGCTTCCCATAATTTTATCTATGTCATATTATGTCATCTAGCTGTCTACTTTGATTTCACAGTTTATTTTTCTTGAAAAACTATAAATTTACCGGATTTTGATTTAGATGTTTTACATATGTTATGGATTTTGAACATTTAGATATTTTATAGATTTGGAACATTTAGATATTTTATAGATTTTAAACATTTACATATTTTATAGATTTTGAACATTTAGATATTTTATAGATTTTGAACATTTAGATATTTTATAGATTTGGAATATTTAGATATTTTATAGATTTTGATTATTTAGATATTTTACAGATTTGAAATATTTAGATATTTTATAGATTTGGAATATGTAGATATTTTATAGATTTTGAACATTTAGATATTTTATAGATTTTGAACATTTAGATATTTTATAAGTTTGGAACATTTAGATATTCTATAGATTTTGATTATTTAGATATTTTACAGATTTGGAATATTTAGATATTTTATAGATTTGGAATATGTAGATATTTTATAGATTTGGAATATTTAGATATTTTATAGATTTTTAACATTTAGATATTTTATAGATTTGGAACATTTAGATATTCTATAGATTTTGATTATTTAGATATTTTACAGATTTGGAATATTTAGATATTTTATAGATTTGGAATATGTAGATATTTTATAGATTTGGAATATTTAGATATTTTATAGATTTTTAACATTTAGATATTTTATAGATTTTGAACATTTAGATATTTTATTGATTTGGAATATTTAGATATTTTATAGATTAGGAATATTTAGATATTTTATAGATTTGGAATATTTAGATATTTTATAGATTTGGAATATTTAGATATTTTATAGATTTGAAACATTTAGATATTTTGATAGATTTGGAATATTTAGATATTTTATAGATTTGGAATATTTAGATATTTTATAGATTAGGAACATTACGATATTTTATAGATTAGGAACATTTAGATATTTTATAGATTTGGAATATTTAGATATTTTATAGATTTGGAGCATTTAGATATTTTGATAGATTTGGAACATTAAGATATTTTATAGATTTGGAATATTTAGATATTTTATAGATTTTTAACATTTAGATATTTCATAGATTTGGAATATTTAGATATTCTATAGATTTTTAACATTTAGATATTTTATAGATTTGGAACATTTAGATATTTTATAGATTTGGAATATTTAGATATTTTATAGATTTTTAACATTTAGATATTTTATAGATTTTGAATATTTAGATATTTTATAGATTTGGAGCATTTAGATATTTTATAGATTTGAAATGTTTAGATATTTTATAGATTTGGAACATTTAGATATTTTATAGATTTGGAACATTTAGATATTTTATAGATTTGGAATATTTATATATTTTATAGATTTGGAATATTTAGATATTTTATAGATTTTGAACATTTAGATATTTTATAGATTTTGAACATTTAAATATTTTATAGATTTTGAACATTTAGATATTTTATAGATTTGGAACACTTAGATATTTTATAGATTTTGAACATTTAGATATTTTATAGATTTTGAACATTTAGATATTTTATAGATTTGGAATATTTAGATATTTTATAGAGTTTGAACATTTAGATATTTTATAGATTTTGAACATTTAGATATTTTATAGATTTGGAATATGTAGATATTTTATAGATTTTGAACATTTAGATATTTCATAGATTTGGAATATTTAGATATTCTATAGATTTTTAACATTTAGATATGCTATAGATGTTGACTATTTAGATATTTTATTGATTTTATAGATTTTGAACATTTAGATATTCTATGCAAGTTTAAACATTTAATCATCGATAATTGGTACCCCATAGTGATGATTCATTAGAATCGGTCGTATTCATAGCTATGTCTTCTTTTAGTGCTTTTTACCTCCATCAGTATCTTTTACTTTAGGTTTTGTTTACGATTATTAAGGAAGATGTGTGTCTTTTAGTGCAGCAGAGGTAAATTTCGCATTTATATCGGTCTACATTAGGGTTATAACGTCACATATTCACTTTCGATTCATAAAAATGCAGTTCTCTTTTTTCTGTTATGCCTGATTCCTCTATATATCTTGCGCTTGTATGAGTTTTTCATTCTTCATTATGGATTATTCATAGGAACATTCATCTACGGCTTCAGAGTCTAGTTCTTTATGTTTACATTAATTCTTAACCTTTACTGGACTTTTGTTTTTATTACCGCGAGTTCTATTCATATTAATATTGTCTGAAGCGTTTGATTCATGTTTTGCAACTAGTTGAAAGTTTTGTGTATGTTTTTGTCGTTTCTTCACACATACTGCATCAGAGAAATTTCGATGATATCCGATTCTTCTTTGTCGTTCATCCCGCGTTCACGTGTTGGTAAAACTAATTTCCATTTTTTCAATTCTTATAGTTCGTTTGCATCGATAAATTGTATCTGCACCATTCCAGATTTCATTCCTTTCATTAATGTATTATTTTTTTTTGTTCATAATGTCTCTTGTCATTTCCTTCAACTTCTATTTTAATTATATTAATTCTCTTTTTATCGTGTCCTTCTCTCCTTCATTTAATTGAAAGAGTTAGCTCCTATTTCTAATTTTAATTGCACTTTTACTTTGTTTTTTCCACCCCGCCTTTTATGTACTTTCAAAAACATGCTTTACTTGTTAGAACTTTGTAAGAAAAATATAATAAAGAACGACAGTGAATCTACTGTATCGCTAGCAAGCATAATACACAAGATGCTAAAATAGTGCTGACATATTGCACTTAGTTTAGTAAGAGTAATCATATTGAGACAAAAATGCACACCATATACGCGTCTTAGTCTTCGTGATTAACCCTTCGCTGATAATTATTTTCTATCATGTTCTATTGTCCACGAAAGCTGACTGATTTGAGTAGCCTCATAATTATGTTTAACTGATGTCTTTGACCACAACAGAAATGACAATGACGAATAGCATCAATTAGTCAGCTGTAACAATCAATTAGGGGATGGAGCAAGAATGGAGGGCTATTTATTTTTCATTATTTATTTCCATAAACATTTCTCTATAAATGTTACTTGTATTTTCTATCCGTCTCCTAAGCACGTACGTTTATAACCGTAGATATAATTATCACACACGTGTATAGCTACAAGTGCTATCTGTGTTCTATGTAGGTTTCATTTCTATTAATAATGTTATGCTGACGTAGCGTTATTCTAGAAAATGTGAAGAAATTGAATAGATATTTTAAAAAGATACGTGATTTAAAAAAAGCTTTTACACGTTTCCTGTTAGGATAAAAGGAATAAGTTGTCTGCTTCTCATGACCACAACCTAATTAATGTTCCTATAGAATTTAATTACAGATGGGCTTGAAAAGCATGATCGTACATGATATAATAGACCGACATTAGATTCCTATTATTCTCTCCTGCTGTTACTGTTCATCTCTTTCGCCCAATAAATAAGCTTTTACTACTCATTTTATTCACCGAATAAAAAATTCAGGCAAACACATCAGTTACTCTTCGAGTCAACTCTTGTATTTTAATTAATAAACGACTCGTCTAAACAAAAGCAATCCAAATATGGTTGATATATTGATTTATGTCGTCTTATTATATACTACAGTCCCCACTTTCTATCAAGTATCATCTAATTTCTTTCAATTTCTAATAAGTTTCGTTTCGTTAACTATCTCGTCATCTATTTCTGTTTTTAGTAAAGTATCTTACAAATAAATACAATGATGCAAATCAAATTACGCGAATTTCAAAAGTTCTTGTATTTTTTATTTACGTCATTTAGTTTTTTACGGCATCTTCTATCTCTAATAATTTATCATCTCGTTAGTCTAACACTTAACCTTTTCCTTTATATACTGGTGTTATATAATAAATGTTATTAGAAATAGTCATCGAAACACAAGTTTATTAAAACGAATATGCATATTTTGACTTTTGTTCTGGCATCAACGCTTACATTCAGTGAATATTGAGACCTTTTTACTGTATATTTGCTTATAACGCGTATTATATGAGCTATGGACTGAGCAGTACAGTTGTTTTGTTCACGTATCGTTGTTATATACCAAGTCAGCATTCAGTCTATTTTTTAGAATCAAAACCTATTAGACTCTTCTCGAAATTGATAGGTACGTGCTGGAATATTAGCATGAATATTTCAAGAATATCATTTTTAAAATAATTAGTAGATTAAATAACACCAAACAATACAAACAATCAAGTCTCATCTAACGAATTACAAATATTAATGTATGTGGTGTTTATACATGTATTGCTCTTGAAGTATTTTTTACAAAATCTACCGGTCCTGGATATGACCTTAAACTATATCCGATTGTGAAACCCCAGTTTGCGGAAATTGGGGGTCTGGAACCACCATTTAATTGCCATTGCACCCAGATCCACTCTGACCCAGAGTGTTAGTACCTGTTAATGTCCCAACTATGGGTTAAATAGAAACTGACTTGAAAAGAATATATATTCTATTTAAAAAATGGTTTTCAAAATAACTTGATTCGGCAGTAAATAACATGAAAAGGTTGATATGCCGTAAAAAAAACAACCATCCAAAATCTATCACAGATAATTTAATTTAATCAGGAAAACTGGATTAGCACAGGATATTAAACAAATTTATCACAATTACCTAGTCGGCATGAGAATAAAATATTCGAATCCTGTTACCGACATTTTACACTTTGACAGTACCATTTTTTTTCTAATACATCATTTGCTCTTCACTTTTACTTCTTTCTTCTTTGTTAAGCTTCGGCTTATTAAGTATTTTATCGCTTTTGATATAATGTGAGCTTTGATTGTTGTGTTATATGCGCATTATTTTCTTTTAATTTTCCACTTTGCCCGAATTCCTTTCTTTAAAAAGACTGAACGTTTAATATAACATGGAAAATTGATGACAATTAAAAAGAAAATAAAACATTATTTTTTAAGATAATTTGCAAAGTCATTTCAAAGGTAATGTTAAAGCAATCACTTAGAGATTTCGCAATGTGTGTACATTATGACAAAGCGTCCGTGCATTCCATTCGATTTTAATATGTTTTATATGTTGAGGATTATTTTTGAATCATTTTCTGTTGTCAACAAAGAGCGAAACGTTATGTTCGAACGGAAATTCGACTTCCGGTTGAAGCTCTAAATGTTGACGTCAAATTTATGCAATTAATAAAACGCGGGAATCGATTTTCTTTATGAATATGCTTCCTATAATCAGTAAACGTTACGAAATGGCTATGTGACTGTTGAAAGGATGCAAATGCAATATTCTTCGGAAAAGTTATTTGCAAACAAATTTGGACTTCCGATTTAAGCTGTAAATGCTTAATAACGACATGGGTTTTATTTCCAAATGTAAAATAGTAAACTGTACAAAATCATTATTTATCAACTAGCGTATCTATACGACTACATTTGTTAGTCCAATATTTAGACAATAGATGAAGACAATGAAATGATTATCGGTTCTAAAACACTAAAAGTATATGAATAAGAAAATGAGAAAAAGTGAGTGAGAGAACGTGGTTCATAATTACTAGTTAATTGTCTATTTTAGTAGGTTTCCTCTAATTTACCCTTTCATTTTTCTAAAGTGTTCGATAAAACTGCTCATTGGTATTTATTTGGTACTCAATGAGAGCAAAATGTGACACAAAGTTGTTTTTTAATGTGGGTAAAACCAAGTTCCCCAAATACGAACACTCTTGAAGTAGGCAAAAATAAAAGTTGTCCTAGAATAGAATAGTTTCCTCCACATTGACTAAGGACAATAAAACGTGTGTCGTGTAAGAACATGTATTACTTTCTGATCTGAGCTCGAAATCCAGATTTCTCTTGCCGCCTCTCTTTTTGAGCTATGTGACGTCACCTCTGCTTTTCGCTAAAACAGATTGAGTGCACATACTGACACTATGACCCGGCCTCACGTGAACGTGTAAAGGTTGGCCTTATAATTATTATTATATGTATACTAGTGGGCGTATCCGACTATTCTACATTCGCTAGTATGCATGAGAGGATTTGAATTATCAGACCAATATAAACACATTCGTGGTAAACCGGGATCAGGTGGTCAGTGTGTGCACTCTTCTGCTTATTGAACTACAATTGTTAAGGCAGTCAATGTTGTTTAAGTTTTGTTACGGTGTTGTATTACTAATAGTTCCTATCTTGTTTAATGCCTTAGTTTTCTTTTCATTGACTCTCAGAAGAATAGTCGGTTTCTTATTACGTTTTATTCTCTATCGAAAATTCTCTTCGTATAAATGAAGGCAATTTATTTTTTTTCATTATTTCATAAATTTCACTGGCAAATTGCTTACGAAATATATGTGTTAGTTAAGAGATATTATGATGAACATATAATACATCATCGTAAGAGCAATTCTATGTAAAAACATATTTTAATAGGTAGGCGAATAATTTACATGAGGAATCTACTCAAGTGATGGGACCTAGGAGAGAAAGGAGCCGAAAATCGATAAAATCAAGAGGTAGTTTCAAATTGTTATGTATAAATTTGCAATTTGCACACACACACACACACACACACACATATATATATATATATATATATATATATATATATATATATATATATATATATATATATACTATATTACCCGTGAGCCGTCGGAGCAGGATGCTATATAAGCTATGGAATTAATGCATGAACGTGATACTTGTGACGTAAAGAAAAAAGTTTTTTTGTGACATAAAAGAAACAGTTCTATGAATGTATATTAAAATGAAAAAAAAAATATAGATAGATTTATATGAGTTATTCTGTTTATAATTATATTTTTTCAAAAATATACAGTCATTGAATTATACGTGGTTTGCCCTACTGTAAGATAAATGTGTACTGAACAGATACTTAAATACTTAAAGTTAAATTCAAATTTTAATATATATTTTTTAAATAAAATTGCTAGTTAAAAGTACAGAATAGTTAAAACACTCTCTCTATGCTAAGAATGGCTTGTTAAATAGAAAATGAAAATTGAATGTAACTTTTGCCATTTATTTTAAACAAACATTCATGACAAATTGGGTCGAATATTTAATTTACACATTAATAATAAGGCCAATAAGACTAATTAAGACAATGCGGAAATGAACGATGTAAAAAAATGCTGAAAGTATTAACAATTTTTTATTTGGATAATTTAAACGCGAAAAAGAAACAATTGGGACGCTAAAAACGTACACACTAAAACAATACGTTTCATTGTCGCTGTGATTATTTATTTGTAAAGCAAATTTAAAAAAAAAACATATTTTCGGGCTTATTTATTCATGTTGGTAGTTTAGAAAAATGTATGAATGTTTTTAAGAAGTTGTATTAAAAAATGGAGAATAAATTAAACAAAAAGGAAGGGGGTGGGTAAATCGCAGTAATAAAATGGTCATATGGTTGTCCACGAGTTAAAGTGGAGTTATTTGGAAGAAAATTGTGTTAAAATAAATAAAACGTAATACGGAAATGAACGATGTAAAAAAAAGATGCTGAAAGTATTAACAATTGTTTATTTGGATAATTTAAACGCGAAAATAAAAACAATTGGGACGCTGAAAACGTACACAGTAAACCAATCCGGTTTATTGTAACGTTGATTATTTATTTTTAACGCAAATTAAAAAACATATTTTCGGGGTTACTTATTTATGTTGGTAGTGTAGAAGAAAATATATGAATGTTTTTAAGAAAGGTGTATTAAAAAATAGAGAATAAATTACTATTTCAGCGCGCAAGTCAAATTCTGGAAAAGTGGCGATTTGTGTTTATTTGCTTAAGCTGTTATGAGTTTATGTTTATGTCCGCATGCGCAACCGGAAGTCATTAACCAAATGTGGCGTTAAAACAGCGGTTACAATGTCATTTGGGTTTTATAATGATGTATATATATATATATATGTATATATATATATATATATATATATATATATATTTGTGTATATATATATATATATATGATGAAAATAATGGCAATAGTATTCCGACAAAATAGTGAAATAAAAAGGAACAAACCGTATTATGTGTTCATCAGCGTTTCATCTTTATTTCCAGAGATAGTCTCGAAATAAAGACGAAACGTTGATGAACACATAATACGGTTTATTCCTTTTTATTTCTCTCTCTCCCTCTCTCTCTCTCTCTCTCTCTATATGTATATATATATATATATATATATATCATAAAAAACGTATGCGATAGAGTTTACTAATCAAGTAAAAACAAACTCCAAATGCAAATAAAAATATAGTTATTTATATTTTAATCCCAACCAAATAAAAAAGCCCAATACAATCACTGAGGATAGTAGAGCTTCGGATAGATAATAATAAGAAGAACCGAGTTTTAAAGTAGAATTATGCAAAACCTTTTTAGTATTCGGCAGAATATTCCAGAGTTAGGTGCTTCTTAATCTGCGAAGTTTCAAAGAAGGCTGTTTCTTCTAATCAGAGGAAAAAAGTTGTTACAAAACAGTCAGAAAGTCCCGTTAGAAGTTCTAAAATTTCTATGCATTTGATGGTAGCTTCATAGGTTGAAATTTTAAGTTTTATGATTTGTAGCCACAAAACTTTAAAAAAAAACTTTTACACAGTTAGTCATTTTTGTAACATTGAACTCTGAGCTTTCCACATTAACCGTTTTATTTTAAGTTTTGTGACTACAAATCATAAAACTTTAAGTTTCGACCTATGCAACTACTAGCAAATACATAGAAATATTTTAACTTTTAACGTGACTTTCTGACTATTTTGCTTATAATATCATGAGACAGCTCATATTTTTCTTCTACAAGATAAGGGTCATCGTTTTTGCTTATATAATACTTTTTCGTTTTTCAATAGATTGTCAAGTAGATCAACAATCATATTTTCGACACCTCTTTCTTACCGCCTTTGATCCTGGTCAAAAAGTGAATAAAATAACCAAAGATATTTGCGCTGTATATGGAGAAAACGCTTTAGCTGAGTGAACGGTTCGAGATTGGTTTACTAGATTTAAACACGGTAATTTTTACCTCAATGACGCTCCTCATTCCGGAAGACGAATCCAGATAGACAAAGACCAATTTAGAGTTCTTTTGACGGTAGATAGCAATCAAACATGTAAAGAAGTGGATGAAAATAAGAAGTGTGATTTTGCGACAATTTCACGCCACCTTGAGTCGATGGGATTCACACAAACACCTGGATCTTGGGTCTCACACGAACTTACCTTCGCTGTAAACATTCTTTGATTTCATTAAAAAAACGGCGGGAACTTAGGAAACAATTTAATACTTACACAAGAATATAGGAAGTTATATTTTCTTGCGTTGATATTATTTTGCCTTTAATCAACAGAATCGAGCTTACTGTCTTAATTAATCTATAATTGCACCTTGTCGTGAGAGATTTCATGGTTCTTTTGGGGGTCCAGAATTTAAATATAGCAATCATAAAAAAGCTGTATCGAGGAATTTTACAACGAGGAAATCGAAAATATGTACATATAAAGCAAAATTACGTTGGGTTCTGTTATGTGTAGGAAAAAGGGTGTTTGATTGAAATAAAGCAAAGATATGACACTTTTCAAAGATCTTAGAGACTAGACACGCGCAAACCTTAGAGACATTCCCTTTGTTTACAGAAAGAAGACTATTGTATACTTTTTTTTTAAATCCCTTGCTACAACATCGTGAAAACGAAGCTGAAACCTGTCAGCTGACAACTTTTTTTTATTATTCCTCTTCTTCGCTCGTTTTTTTTCATTATTTTAAAATGCATTTCACTTTTATTTGTAAAGGTTTTATTCCCTAACAGTAAAATCATATGACTTTTCTGAATTTTTGAGATGATGATTGGTTAGTCGTCTTAATTGGATTCATTAGACTACTGTTCTCATCGTGAGTGTGATTTTCACATCCAATAATACGAATATCAAAACAATACATTGTCTACATAATTTTTACTTCATATTCTTAGACAGGTCCAAGTTAATCGAGGGGTTGGCATGGATGTTAAAACCATACCAGCATGAAGGAAGCACATTGTAAACTACAGAGTTTAAAAATATGTAGCTTCACGATATTTTCTGCATGTCATAGCTACCTGTTTCTGGGTATTTTTCTGGATATTTCCTGTAGACCTGCTACTCTACCAAGTGTTTAATGTATAATCTACTCTATTCATCTATCGAACTCCGAACCTCAAAGTACCAAAAGTTCTTTAAATTTTCGTTTTTTATTAAAAGAAAAAAAATGGTATACACTAACACTACCTCGCGGGACAAACTGATCTATGAATCACTTTTAACAATCCCCATTGCTTTTGCTCTTTTAACTTTATCATACAGATCAGGAAATGCGTTGTGTAGTCAAAGTTAATGATTTATTGTTTCGGTTTTTGTTTGTTTTGGTTTTTTTGTTCTCTAATGGATGAAAGTAATGTTTGTTTTGTACATATTTTTATCTAAAGAATGATTTGTTTTTTTTTTTTGCCTTATTAATGGATGTTATTTCCGTCATTTTTTCTGACTATTTCTGAACCATGTTTCCAGTACATTTAGACGTTTTCTTCCTCTTCGTAATCGAGTCGAAGTGAAATGTTATAACGAAATCAAATGGCCTCTTCATATCACACACAAATGTGTACATAGATAAAATAAAGGTTGCACACATGAATTGCCTCGCAATAATGCAAGTAACATTTTTATTGATATCTCTGTATTAGCAAGCTAATTATTCAAAAACGGTCCTGTGTTAATCATGCCAATTTAATGTAAACTATTATTATTTTGCTGCAAAAACAATATCGCTTCTCACACATGTTACATTTATATATGACTAGCGAGGGGTACCCGGCCTTGCCCGGGTGTTTGGGGGGGTGTAAAAAAAACTAAGTATGAGGATCGAACCTGAACCGTGAGGCAAAGTTATGAAAAAAAAAGTGTGGCGTTAACCATTGCCCCACCGCGACATGCTTACGCAAACACGTTTGAATTTATTTAATTAGTTGGATTTAGCAGGTGCTCGGTTTAATGAGTAAATGAGTTCAGGTTTGACGTCGGGATGGTATTTACTGCTGAACGCTCCCCCTCCCGAAGATGTTATAGGAAAAAGACTAACCCACATGCGGCGAGCGACAAATATTGAATATTTATCTTCCCGAAATCGAGCAAATTAAATAGACAGGCGAGCTTCGTTGTTAACTGTGAGATCTTACGATTTGTATATGATACAAACAGTTTTAAAACGTTGTGAACCGACCGACCGCTTCTCTGAAAGAAGCCTTTGTAGACACACAGAAAAAGCGAACACACATACATACATACATTTTCGCTTTTATATTTATAGATTTCTGAGTTAATTCATTGAAATATATAGCCATGTTATACATCATTTTGAAGCGGGGTTTCCCCACCATTAAATCGTGTTATTCATTACCGTTCACAATCTCTTCATTAATTTTTTTATTTGAAGTCTTTTCGACAGCATCAACAAAATTCAAATCCGCACAATTATCATGTTCTAGTTCGAACTTGGCTGAAAAGCTGTCGAGACAACTCGTGATATATATGATACGTTTAGCACAGGAAACACCAACGAACGTGTGGCACAACGGTGGTTCAATAAATTTCTCAAGTATGACGAGATCCACGAAGATGAAGACGGTTACACCCGGCCAACTACGGTTAATAAGGAGTATTTTAAAGCCTTAATTGAAGCCGATCCTCGAAAAACCACAGGAGGGGTTGGTTGAACTCGAGACCGACCACTCATCAGTCGTCCGCCATTTAAAACAAATAGGGAAGTAAGAAAAGTTGGATAAATCGGTGTCGCATGAATTGAACGAAAATCCAAAAAAATTGTCGTTTTTAGGTGTGTTCTTCGCTAATTCTGAGCAACAAAAACGACCCATTTCTCGAGCGGATCGTGACGTGTGATGGGAAGTGCATCTTTTACGATACTCGACGATGTTAGGCACAGTCATTGGATGCTGGAGAAGTTCTACAACTCTTCTCGAAGCCGAAATTGCACCAAATAAAGTTCTGGTGACTGTTTGGTGGTCTGCGGCCAGTCTCCTAATTCACAGCTTCTTGAATCTGGGCGAAAAATTACAGTGGAAAAGTACTGCCGAGAAATTGACGAATTGCACGTATGTGCCTGAAATTTATCAATATGAACGGACCAATTCTCCTGCATGACAACGCTTGCCGGCATGTTGCTCAACTGACCCTGCACAAACTGAACGAATCGGGATTCGAGACTCTGCCTCATCCGGCGTATTCACCGGATCTCTCGCCCATTGATTGTTACTTTTTCAAACATCTCGAAAACTTCCTTCGAGAAAAATGCTTCAGACGCTGACATAATGCCGAATCGGCCTTCAATGACTTCATCGCCCTCAGAACTTCGAATTTCTATGCTAATGTAATAAATAAACTTGTTTCTCGTTGGCAGAAATGTTTCGATTCTGATGGTTTATATTTCGATTTAAAAAGTGTAATATGAAAGGAGTTATGATCTTTTGAAGTTGAACGTCAAAAACGATATTATTTTTGCACCAACCTAATAATGTTACACGAAACTGTTCTTTACCAACACCAAACATTATTTTTTGTTGTTGTTATTTTACTGGCAAATTTGATTTACATTCCAGAATCTATTTAAGTTATGTTTCTTTTACATATGTATAACTGATGTGTATAATATTTATTTAAAAACGTGTATTTGTTTGCGTTCACTTTAAAGGCATATTTCATTGATCAAAATTTGCGGCTCGACTTTGACACTGGTTCGCGTTCCAATGTGGTCTAATGCAGTAGTGTAACCAAAAAACATATCTCTCAAAATAAATTAGAACGTCCGTTGAAAGCCAGCTACAATGTTTATTTTTTCGGAGTTGAAAACGTTGCTCGTTTTGTAACCCCAAACATGTGGCTCCCTCGTCAGATCGCCGACTCCCAACGTCGTGTACCGTGGATTTTTCGTTCGACTATTCCTCTTATTGCCGGATCGTCATTTTCTCGCTAGCGACTGTCGATGGGAACACACGCGGTTCACAAAATATAAATATGAACAAAGAAAGGAAAAACACAAACGCCAATGTTCACATATAAATTGACTGTTAGACTTGTGAGAGTATGTGTGTCTTCTCGCCGTTCTATTTATGTTACATTCGTCTATCTCTGTTTCAGTCAACCCTAAAATAATCCACGTCTCTATTTGGCAGTCAACTCTATAACTGTTCAACTGTAGTCATTATCAACTCCCAGCCGACATCAAGGGTATCTAGTTGTCAACTCTGTCCAACTTCCATCCGCCGTCTAGCGCATTTAGATGTCAACTGTAACCGTCCAACTTTCATACGCCGTCTTGCGCATCTAGATGTCAACTAACTGTCTCCTCTGTCTTGGTTTCTTAGGTCGCCCACCCACCCTGGCTACCGGAAGCTGCCCTTCCCTGTTTTATCAGTAGGTTTCTATTGTGATTGTTTGCTATTTCGTATCTATTGTTGATTGTAGGATATTTTCGATTTCTTTATTTATTCTAAGCTATTTTCTATCTATTGTTGGTTGTAGAATAATTCAGATTTCTTTGTTTATTCTAAACTATTTCCTCTTCCTTTGTCTATCCCCCCTCTCTTAGGACTTACTGGCTCAAATCCACCCCAGGGACACTTTCTAGTATCACAGTTTTATTTTATTGAACAGCAGGCTTAAAAATGAGACAAATCTTAGTCAAACCAAATCAAATGTTGAGCCAAGGGATGCAATTTGTATCATAATCTGTTTTGATTAAAGAGGTACAGAAACGTCAAACAAATGTAAATCGTAAGAAAACTAAACTTGTGACGTAGTTCTAACTTGTTATGGACATTTTGGCTGAGGACAACGTAACAAATTAAACAGTAATCAAATAGAAGGGTCACCTGTTAGCGAGTTTCCCGAATAAAGAATTTGAGGTAAACGAAAATTTTGTAACAAAATAAAATATCTACAATGGTTTATAAACATATAAAATTTGTTTCAAACAATGTGCTTATGTAGGTAAATATTTGTTTGATAAAGAATACTGAGATAGGGTTGATTCAACATAAAATCTATACGTAATGTGTTAATAATTTTAATATTTGTTGTAATTATTATGTGTATATGAGTATTTGACAGCGTTGCATTGTTATGGTTGTGCGTTGGTTTACCTTGTTTTGTTAGTACGTGTAAGTGGATAGTCATTCTTTCCCATTCGCCTGATTTCGCTTGTGTACAAGAATGCGTGCGTGAGAATGAAAGTTGTGTTTGTGAGTCATTAAAGTGTTCCTTTTTACTTTGTCTTTCTCGGGCAAATCCACGGCTGGTTTAAGAGATTATGTTCAATGTGTTGTTATATGTGACAAACTGGCGAAATCTGGAGAAAACTGACTTTGTTGACGAAGAGTGTCTAATCTTGCATTGTGATTTTGCGTTCACATAGACTTATTACTGTTGAGGTTTGAAAGGAAAAAGAAAGTGAATCTAGATGAGGCGAAAAGATAAAAGAAGTCGAAACTAATGAATGTGCTTTTTAACGTTCGTCAGAATAAATGCGTGATTATCGCTACGAACTTACCGCATCTGCTCCTCCGCTGAAATATATAAGGAAATATTCCTTGAACCACAGCAAACGCGGCCACTTAGAAAATTCTCAGTTATCATCTACCTTTATTTGTTAATCTGCTGTCAACCAATTTACATCTATAAATATAAAAGCGAAAATGTTTGTGCGTGTGTGTGCGTTTTCGTGTACGTCCAAGAAAGGCTATTTTCCGAGAACCGATCGGTCGCCTCACAACTTCTTTAAACTTTTTATATCGCGCCTAAATAATAATGTCTACGAGTTAACAACCGGGGTCGCCTGTCTATTTAATTTGTCCCGACTCGCAAAAGATAACTATTCAACAATTTTCGATCGCTGCATGTGCATTAAGCTATTTAGTCGCGCCCAAGCGACTCTATAAGTCAGTCCGTCGGTCTGTCGGTCGGTCGGTCATCGGGCGGTCATCAGGCGGTCTGTAAGTCTGTCCGTAACACTTTTCTGCTTGGCCTTTTTGGTTAAGATCAAAGGGTTGTTGTTAATAGATGCTGTTTTTAGCTTTTTAATCTTTTCTTGGCCTTTTGGCCAGGATCGGGGTGTAGTATCTGTTCCGGCAGATGCAGCAAGCAAAGATCATATGTGGGGGCAGCCCCACATATAGGACCTTGGTCAATGTGGGGGCGACCCTTCATACCAATTGTCACTATCCAGCTCCTCTACTCCCCGAGGAGTTGGTCCCCATTTCCCCTTCACTCCTCACATAAAAATCGGGCTTGCGCCTAAGTTGCTCGGTGGGGGAGAAAATAAATACAGCTTTTCTTGGCTTTTTTGGCCAAGATCAAAGTGTAGTATCTGTTCCGGCAGATACTGCAAGCAAAGACCATATGTTGGGGCAGCCCCACATATAAGACCTTGGTCAATGTAGGGGCAACCTTCATATCAATTGTCACTATCAAACTCCTCTACTCCCCGGGGAGTTGGTCCCCATTTCTCCTTAACTCCTCACATTAAAAATCGGCATTGTGCCTAATTTGCTCGGCGGGGGGAGCAAATAAATACCAACCCCACATATAAGACTTTGGTCAATGTAGGGGCAACTCTTCATACCAATTGTCACTATCCAGCTTCCCTACTCCCCGGGGAGTTGATTCCCATTTTCTCTTCAGTCGTCACATTAAAAATCGGCCTTGTGTCTAATTTGCTCGGTGGAGGAGCAAATAAATACCATGTTCTTACTTTGTGATATAACGTGGGGGATCACTTTTCTGTATTAATTTACTATAAAATGATAACCCACTTATCAACCTGTCAGTCTTAAAGCCATTTAAGTCATTCTCCAGATCATTCAAGGATTCCAGTTATTTTTTAAGCATTCAAGTCATTCTTAACGTCATTCAATTCATCCTTAAGATCATTAAAGTCATTCTAAGTCATTTACTTTTTATTTATTTAAGTCATTTCAGCCCATGTTACGGTCATTTTAGTTTATCTTTAAGAATTTCATGTCAATCCTACGTTCATGCATTTATTCATTACAATTTTTTTTATATTTTCTCGACACGATAAAACAAAAGGCTGCATGCCAATTGCTTTATATTTTGCTATAAGCAGAGTTAGTGTTTGATAAACAATAGCCGAGTTTTATTTGTTAATGTATGTTATCAGCAAAGAATATTAAATATCGATGACTATATATTTCGACGTGTAAATAAGGTAAATATTCTGAACAAATTTCAGGAAAGAACAAGTTCTAATTCCATATTTGTAGAATACCATATCTAAACGGTCAAATCAATAATTGGTAGTAAAAAACAGTGGTAGAGAAGCATTTTTTCTGGATGACTTAACACATTATATTTAAGCGAGTTTTAAGACTAAGCAAGGTCTCCCACCCCTGCAGTCACAGTTGTTTTTCTCAACCGGGAAACGCCGGGTGATCCCCTCCACGCTAGTAACTAATTTAGCACTAGATAGACGGAATTAAGAATACTACCCTCGTCGATTACAATATTCCGTTCTAAATCCTGTTCAGTTTCCCGACTTTAATGTAAAGATTCCCGAGTTCAATAAGATAAGCCTGACTAAGGTCAGAATTAAGTCGACGAAAACTTATAGGAGATAAAAATCAAGATGAGAACAACAGTCTAAATAATATAAATAATACAACATTATTATTATTATTATTATTATTATTATTATTATTAATATTATTATTATTATTATTATTATTATTATTATTAGCATAATTATTATTATTATCATTATTATTATTATTATTATCATTATTATTATTATTACACATCGGAGATTTAACCTGAATTGTAATCAGTAATATATGAAGGAAATATTTTTCTTCATATCACACACACACACACACACACACACACACACACACACACACGTGTATATATATATATATATATATATATATATATATATATATATATATATATATATATATAATACAGCATTATTACAATTCGTATTATTATATATCGGAGATTTAACCTGAATTTAAATTAATAATGTACGAAGGCAACATTTTCTTCATTCATATAACTAAGGTATAACTAAGCACTTGATAAAAAAAGCATAATTTGAGAAAATAACGGTATAAAACATTTAGTAACGTTTTCCCAGAATTGATCGTCCGAATTGTCTTTTCAATCAAATCTTAGCAACGCAAAAACATTTACATGTAACAATAAAAGCAGGTAATGAATACAAAATAAACATAAAAAACTATGCCCAAGTATTTAGTCCGCCCGAGTCGAATTTAGATCGTACCATTGGGAGTCATAAAAAGATAATTTAGCACAAAAGCAGTGCCATTCGGAAACAGTTGTGTTTTATTTTCTATGTCTACATTTCAGTCACGTTCACAATTTAATGGACATTTGAAGCTGATGGCGTTCGTGACAGTCTTCAGGGACTTCACGAAAAAGACATTAAGTAATACTTCTTAAAGCACCACTTAAACTCTAGTACAGAGTGTCAACATAGTCTTACTAATCAGGTTTCCATCGTTTTTAGGTGAACACTTAAAAGAGATACGAAAGTCACAATATTATCTAGAAAATGAATATAAGGAACCTGGTAAAATCTGACGCTTTAATCTTGTTATATATATATATATATATATATATATATATATATATATATATATATATATATATATATATATAACTGAACGTCTGTGTGTGTGTGTGTATGTGTGTGTGTGTGGTCACGAATAGGCTCCTATATGGTTGACTATTTAAAAAAAAAACATATAATTATAAAGATGTATCGAGGATCAGGAATGGGTATGTTTGATCTGGCAGACCGATGGTCCATAAAAATTGCTGGTCTGCGTTCGCACCTGCCCCCCCCCACAGTATGGAAATAAAAATGAAAAAAAGTTTGGAAGGGTTTTTATATAGATTAACATGAGAATAGTTGATAAGTATGTTTTAACTTAAATAGGGATGGTATAATAAAATTGTGGGGTCTGCGTTCGCGCCTTTCTTTATGAAAATATGGCACAAACTTTAATAAAGACTTTTCATATCTATTTGCGTAAGTATACTTTGATAAATATGTTTCAGTTTGACGAAATATGGGATAATAATATTATTGGGTATTCGTTCGCGCCTGACCTCCATATAATGTAAATATGTCACAAAGATTAACAAGGGATTTTAAAAGGGGTGACGGAATCCACACGAGCACCTTAATATTAATCTTAATTCACGTAAGGTTTTATTTATTTTTTTGAGTTGAATCATATTGTATCGAATAAATTCACCTCATAAATTCACGTTCTTATAAAAGTTAAAGCTAAAAAAAAGTCGGAACTTTAGACTATTCTCGACACAAATTTTGCATAACTCTTTTTTTCCCTTCTCCACTTGCACGTGGCACTCTTTCGGAAATAGATAAATAGATAAATAATAAAAATAAGAACATTACTTGTTATCGTATCAAAAGAAGGAAAACTCCTGCTCACATGATTACGTGTCTGTTTAAAAACATTTAAATAACCTTTTTTTATTTTTATTTATATATCTTTTTAAGCTTTTTTGTCAGTGTACTAGAAAGAATTCAGTTGATTACAACCCTTTCTGCGTGTTCTTTACATTACAATATTATACCCCTGAATCCAACAGCACAATATTACACCGTTCAATACTGTAAAACTGAAACGAAGCTGTTCTGCTTGAAATGGGTGTCATTTCCTTCTTATTCATATTTATATCGATATTTTGCTTTAAAAAACTAATTAATTACGTGTTTACTTTTTAATATCCCAATTTGCTGTTTCGGATTATTTTACAAAAGTAAGTAAAGCTTCATTATTTTTCAAAACGGTTTTTGTTTCTTTGTTTTTAATATTTCGTTGATATTATTTAGTAAGGGGGTTTAGCAGAAAAGCCAACAAACGACTACCCGAAAAAATAAATATACAAGAAATAAATGTTACCATAGTCAATATAAGTTCAATTCATGTTTTTTTTTGTTTTGAAATAGTTTTTAATGCTCTTTACTTGAAATATTTTCAGCTAACCGAAATTAAAACGAAACTTGAGGCGATAACTACTTAAATGAAGTTTATATAAACTACACATGCCATAATCGAATATTCCGCCAGCACAAAATAATGGAAAACATTCAAATATTTTTATAAATATTCCTTACGTTGACGGAACTCTCTTAAATTGTTAACACAGAATTCTCAAGTGGCCCTCCTTCAAATTGAAAACGGGGCTCTCCATTTCAATGTCGCTGCCATTTTAATTTTCTTAAACCGGTTCTTGAATTACAAAAAAAGTCTCTTTTACAAACTACATAAAAATGCAAATCAATAAACTTTTCTACCATAAAAGTATGTTTTATTGACTATGGTAACATTTATTTCTTGTATATTTATATTATTATATATATATATAACATTTTCTCTTTGTAAGGAAACATCATTTTGTTGGTCAATCTTGGCAACGAATGGACATAAAGTTGATATAAAAAAAGATTTTCGCGAAAATTGTCTTTATTTTCATCATATTTTCCATGGGGTAAAATTTTTGAATATCAATACCTATCTCTTTACAGCCCTCTCCTTTTCATAACCTATCATAATTCCATCAATCACAGTCCATTTACTGTAGGCTGTGTTGGAACCCAGACAACGACGGGTATTTCTGCTAGTATATATATATATATATATATATATATATATATATATATATATATATTACATTTTCATCCCAAACAAGGAATATTGCGACTTTGATATAGGGGCTACTATCAGGGACTTAATCTACAGGGGTACTCTGTAGGGAGTTGGGCAGCAAGATGGCGGTTTACGGTATATTTGAACTTCTGCATGTTAGTACAGTTAGGGAAGCAGGAACATGGAAGGGAGTTCCAAAGTCTAGCAGTTCTGGGGAAGAAACAACTGGAGTAGAAAGCTCTCTTACATCTATGGATCTCTACTGTGGGGGATTAAGCTGCTTGTTGAATTTGCTGGGGGTATTTACGCTGAGGGGGTAAAAGTGCTTGCAGTTCGTCGGAGTATTCACCATTAAAATGCGTATAGAACAGGAAGATGGATGCAATATTCCGTCGATGGGACAAAGGCTGAAGCTTAGATGACAGTTCATAACCTATCAGATTGGCGACTCTCTTTTGAACTTTGTCTAGGTGCGGGAGACTAGGAGCAGATGCACCAGCCAATATACATCGTGTCCTAAAAGAAGCTGACGGATGTTTAATTTTATTAACTTCCTAAATATTTTAGTTATGCTCACAAATTTTCATTTGTAGGTAGAGGAGACTCTCCGTGATTGTTTGGGATATAGTAAGGTATCATAGTCTCCATTTCTTATATGATTTAAACAACTTTATCTAGGGTATGTTTTTTAAAGGTCGAATTTTAGTGATGAAAAATGATGTTATTCAAATGCCCACCATTTTCATTTTTCCACTCTTTTGCTCTCTGTGTGGCATCGTCCAGCAGATCACTTAATGTTTCAGGGCTTATGGTCCTAATTTCCTCCTCTATATTGTTTTTAAGGGCAGTTATTATGACTGGTTTGTTTGCGTTTTCTGTTCTTTGAGGTAAACCTAAAGGAAGAAATCTGCACATGTGAGACCTGGCGAGCGGGGTTGCCAATTTATCTCATAGCCACGAGAAAGTATTCTGTTGCCGATTATGTGCTGGGGCAGATTTAATGTTTCTCGTGCCGTATGCGCCGCTGCACTGTCCTGCTGGAACCACATTGATCGAGAGACCGCAATTTAACTTGATCTCCTTCTTACTGATGTGAATGGATCCTCGGCATCTCTCTTTGCTAATCTCCGACGATTCCCATTACTTCTTGCCGTACGGGGTCTACCAAATTTAGGGAGGTCACTTACACACCCTTGCTCATGAAATCGAGCCACCGTAGCTTTTATTGCATTGTGAGTAAGGGAATTTCTTGTGTTGAAGTTTCCTCGATATTTTCTTTGAGTTTCTGATATTGACTCATTCAACCGAAAATACAACTCTATGATAAATATCCGGTCCTCGGTAGTGTAACGATTCATGATGACCTTGAAACTGTTACTCTAGATGGTCTGAAAAAAGTAGAGAAAAATAAGAAAATTAAGAAAATCATAGCACTCTGTATACTCCATACATGGGCGATTGGTGGCCTTATAGAGGTACACTATAGTTTCGGGCGTTATTTGCCTTCTCGCAGTTGTCCTGGCAATCCTCTCAATGTAACTGTTCGAACTCATTTTTCCTGTAAACGTTTATATGTATATATATATATATATATATATATATATATATATATATATAATTATTACTATGATTATTTTTAATACCTACACTAATAACAAGTATTTCCTCTTTTCGAGAATCATCAATGCATGGAGTAACGATTACCGCCGATAGAAGCCATCTCTAACTCCATTAGCAAGGGACAAATCACATCTCCTGAGTGAATCGCGGCAATAATTTAGTCAGAATTTACATTTACATTAAGAAATCATAAATGTAATTCAAGTACGTATAGAGTGATCAGGGGATTTTAATATAAAATATAAAAATGATGTGTGTCGAAAATTCTCATCCATATATTTATATGTATACGAAACAACCCTGTATATGAAAAAGGAATGAACAAAATAAAACTACACAATATGGATATTTTTCGCGAGAGATGATAACCAACTCCTTCTTTGCTGATAGTCAACACGCAAGTATTACACCAGTGAGATACAAATAAATAAACTACATAGACCTACTACAACGGCACACCACCCGCAGTCATCTGTTTGGGTTTTTTTTTTTTTTTTGCAAGCATTAATTCTGGCAATGTTATTTTATAAAATGTATTATGTAAAATAATGTATTACATATCAGAATCGACCATACTTTATTAAAATCATATGCATACAAACCTAGTGTTACATATATGTCTGGCTTGTGATCATATAGGCTATATAAAATGGAGTTATTTCATTTAAAAAGAATACGAGACACTGATTATAATACTTTGTCTATTTCTATATACATTTCAACAAATGACGGCGATAGAGAGCAGTGGCAGAGGGTAGGTCGCAGAATCCAATGTCAATCTGTCTCGCTTCAGTCTGTCTCTTTTGCTTTCTTTCTTTCTTTCTCCTCTTTTTATTGGTACCACTTCGACCTATTAACCTTTTTCTCGCCAGCTTGTTTATTGTACTTTTGTTGGTTTTCGTTTGACACATGACCGATTGTCGTCATGGATGTAGGTCTTTCTAATCTGAGGATTCCCATTTTTCTCTTCCTGCTAGCCTGGATGCAGCCTAGGTCACCTTATATATATATATATATATATATATATATATATATATATATATATATATATAAAGAGAGAGAGAAATGAAGAGAGAGATGATTAAAATGGCATTTCCAAGTCGTATAAGTTCCATACTATCGGCCAAGCTCCAAGCTATGATAAGTGTGGGTTCGATTCAAGTGTTTCAGTGAGACAAACTGGAGTCGAACTTGGCATACTAAGGTTTATAGATTGTGCAGGTTACCACTTAGCTATCGTAAATAAATTGCTCATTAATATTTTACAAACGTAATCGTAGTGCGTTGCAAACACGATATTATATTGTATTTAGTGAACTAAAGGGTGAGTTGAAAATCGCGACATGTTTAATAAAAACAGAAAAACGTTAATGATGAAAAATTGAAATACAAAGAGCACGAATAATTAATTGCATAAACATTTACAAATAGAACTTGAAATTACAATTTAAAAACAAATAAATAAATATCTTATCATTTTTTCATTTGTTCTATTTAAAACAAAATACCATTTTATTCGTGTGCAAATATTAATGTGCAGGAATAAACATTAATGGTTTTTGTAACATATTTAATAAGATCATTTATATATACATTTATTTTTACTCTAATACTCTTTTGCCTATTTTGTACTTAAAAATTTTTGCGAAATTTATACCAATATAAAAATCATTTTAACTTAGTCCATGTGAAATTTAAATCAATATATTTTATAAAAATGTCTTATAAAAATCTATTTAATCTAAAATAGATACTTATATACGTAAGTATGTAAATTCTGTAATTTTCATATAATTCCGATATGTCCATTACATTTGCTTTCGTAGGGTTTGGCACCATCAATATCTGCAACTATCATCAATATAGATCTTCCAGCTACTGAATATATACACTCAATCATGATAACAATTCCTTCTGATCCATTATGCTGAAATAACAAAAATAGAATCCCCCTCGTTTACTACTACGATATAGCACGAGTAAACATGTAACTACTGATGTATGTTAAACACTATGTTTTCTATGATTCGGCGCACTGCTTAGCTTTGGGGCAGATTGCGAACATACTTTACTCGGTTTCGCCATTCCTTCCGATCAAGGGAAAGTCGGTTGATGGGCGACCTATTGTTTAAAAATGTCCAGTCTAAAATATTTGCCGCATCTCCTTGGCTTCCCTATGCTTCTTTTGTCTTCTAACATAACCTCAAAGCATAACTTTGACAGGTCAGTGATTGATCGTTTGATATGACCAAAAAGTTTAAGGCTTTATTTTTCATTTTAGCAAATAGAAGGGGTAGGGACTTAGTTTGACGCTTGCTGTATATTTGGGGGTTTTCGAGCAGGCAATGTCTCATAATGAAAGGCATTACGTGACTTTGAAACATCTCGATGCGATTGGCTATTTCTTTAAACCATGAGATATAAGCAAGGCGATAAAACACGAATGTGAGGACATAAAAGAAATACACTTTTATTTTAATAGTAATTGGCACACTTTTTGATTTTAGAATGGTGCTGTATTTTTCAAAAGCACCCAAACCCAGTCCAGTCCTGTTGATCTCTAGAGAAAGCAAGTTAAATAGTAACGGTGACCTGTTTGTTGGGTTTACTGTGAATAGTGATGTTTAGGTTAACCTCTGATTTAGCTGTAGGTAGGGATTTAGTTTTCTTGTTAACTCCAAGTTCTGTTAATGTATTCACAACGAATGCAAAGGAGAAAGAATTATGAATAAACGTAGAGGAAACAGAATGTATGTTAAACGCTAAATCATATATAATAAAAACAGCTCATATTTTGAGTCTTCACAATTCTGTAGATGTTTTACTTTAAAATATATAACAAATATCACGATTTTTACACCCTTCATAGGTATTAGACATGAATTCCTTAAGTATTGCATTTAAAAAAAATTTCTTGCTTCAGAGGTTGTCTGGTAAACCGAACCATAGCACAGCGTCTTAGTTGCAGCCTAAACGGTGATTGCAGAATATCTGTTGATTTTGTGGACATTTTTTCTGGAATCGCCCAAAGTTTTACCTCATGGACGCTTGGGCAGCATCGGTTGGATTCCAGGTAGGTTTAAATATTGCATTCACAGATGGGCTTCCGATTTCGGATCGGGCAATCAACCATCAAAATATCATATTTTAAAATCATAACCCAGTTTTATCGACATCTTCAGGGTACCCTAGCAAGCCGCCTGGTATTTATTTAATGCGGACGTCTTATTTATTATAAACAGAAATAACGGTTCTTGCAAGATTACTGAAGTTAGGCAACGATGCGTCTGGCCAATAATAGATGGGTGACAATTTTGTAATACAAGGTGTTGTATAATTTGGTTGGGGAGCACTACTGTCAAAGGAAAAATAAGCGTCTTTTTCTGTTCACTAGTCTGTAAGAGACCCATGGGCAAGGTTAATAACTTACTTCAGGCCCCCATTAAGGGGAAGGTCAGTTAATACAAAGCAGGTGACGGATTTAATACGGAACAATCAAGAATAATTATGGGCATGATTTTGAATCTCGTTATGCTGAACAGAAAATTCCTTTTGGGAAAATGTTCAGGATAATCACGGAGTATGGACACTGCTCGCAGAAAAAGAAAGTGAAATCTACTGTTTGTACAACTGCAAAGAAAGCTATGACAATACATTTAAAACACCTTCCAGAAAAAAGTGTAGTGAATGAGGAGCAGCAATGAATTTGTAAATGCTTCAATGGGATTGCTAAATGGAAATTATAGACGTCAATGGCTGTACAACTTCTCGTCTGAAAGTACTTCTCCACATATCAGATCATTTCCAGGTAAAAAGAATTTTAAATAGGGAAGATATGTCATTAAAATGGGCACCAGTCACAAGGGAGTTTATCTAAATATTAATATTCCCGATCTGAATTTAGAGTGTACTTCCTGAAACACAAAAAAAGTCAACGGAAATACCTTCTTTTTAATAAAGTCAAATAAAGTTGGTTCAGGTGGCTTCCTGTTAAGTGTATAATAAAGTGAGTAAGAGCAAAATGACGACCTGATTGGTAAGCCATTGATTCGTGTAAACTGATAATATTTTATTTCAGACCTATATATATATATATATATATATATATATATATATATGTATGTATATATATATATATATATATAATTAATATATCATGTGCAGACTGACGACTTCGCACCCTCTCATCCGCCATCTCAAGTCGCTCCTTCGAAGTAATCGTTTGAACCAAATTATTGCTTGTAAAGATTATTATAAAGTGTGCTGACTCTGCATCCATTTTATACTATTGTGTTATGTCTTTCTATATTTAAAACGCTGTCAAAGTCTAAACAACTTAATCAAATACTGATGTTTGTGTTAGTTGCAGAGTTTACTATATTTAATCTAAGTAAATCATCAGCTTTCCAAAGTGTGTTTATTTTCTAGAAATAGACGGAAAAACGTTTTCCAGTTGCTGTTGTTGTTGTTGTTGTTGTTGTTGTTGTTGTTGTTGTTGTTGTTGTTGTTGTGAAAATAACCCGAATGCTCTATAGAACGCAGTTGCTTTTATGCCGATTACTTTTATCTAGTCTTCATTTCATTTATTCACATTTGTCGGATGAGAACTAAATTGTGTTCCACTAGAATGCATTCAATTTAATCTCTCAAGTACTCAAGTTGCACGTTTCACTTTAAGATACTAGTACACTTACTTTAATTATACCTTTTTAAAGTAAACAGCATTCGATATTAACTCGGTGAAAGCATATTAGTACGGCGCACACATTTTTACAAAGATAATATTCTTCATATATGAATCCTTTTGACAAATTTAGTTAAGTTTTTTAAATTATTTACTAAAACCCATATTATGTAAAATAAATATGAACCTTAACAACGACGTTACTCTATGTATCTATGTATCTATGTATCTATGCATATATCTATCGATCTATCTATTTTTACACAGGCACCACCACATTATCAAGGCCACGAAGTCACTCGAGGATAAGGGTTCAAGATTGCACAGTAGAAATTGGACAATATAGTAATCAATTCGGAAAATTTGTTAACTTATATGGAACGGCTCATCAAGAACTTATTTACGTTAGACTTGAACACCACCATATTGTAGTTAGCCGGAAAGTAGGAAAACGGAAGACAATTCCACAGGCGTGCAGTTCTAAGAAAGAAGCTTTGTTCATGGAATCTTCGTTAAGGTTTAGGCACAGATAAAGAGTGCGGGGAATTATTGATAGTGTTTTCAGCTAGACGAGTGTTTCTAGTGAAAATTTGGCGAAGGGGATCATAAACTGACGCTCAGTCAAACACTTTCCATGAAATTAACGATAAAGCAGAAACAAACTCGCAACATATTTTCTGTTAGATAGAGGTTGCAGGGAAGAGAAAAGTACACCTCCTACGAGGCTACAAAGTCTATTTTAAACTCTATCAAGGCAGGACAAGTCCTTTCTAGCAGCTCCTGCCCAGATGTGGCAACAGTATTCCATCCTTGGACGTAGCTGGCTCTTATATAGATAAAGAATTGCATCAGCAGTGAGACATCTACTGGATTGATAGAAAGATCTCACCATTTTTCCAGCGGCCTTAGCAATAGATTTGATGTATGTCTTCCATTTAAGATTAGGAGTAACGGTCAAGTCCAGACGCTTGTCAAAACTTGAGACTTCCTCAAGACGAGAGCCGTTCATTTTAATTGATGGCAGATGTGGATCGGATTGTTGATGATGTAAAGAGAGAAGCTTGGTTTTAAATGCATTAAAAGTAACCAACCTCTCCTTTCCCCATTGTACCACGTGCTCAAGATCAGAGGAGAGAGATCGGAGAGAACTTGGTCGTTTACTGTCTTAGATGTGCTACCATAAATGGTAGTGCCCTCAGCATAAATGTCTATGAATGATGTGAGGATGTGATTTGGAAAATCATTAATGTAAATCAGGAATGGAATTGGGCCCAGATTGAACCCCTGAGGGACTCCATCATTAATACTTTGAGCTTCTGATTTTGGCCCTCACTACTCTTATGAACCTATCAGAAAGAAATTATTTAATAATTGAGAAGACATTTCCAGCTATATCATAGCTAGAGATCTTGTGAAGTAAACCTTTATGGCATACCTTATAAAACACCTTTGATATGTCAAGAGCAATTGCCCTAGAAATGTTGCCTCCGTCGAGAGATTTGATAATCATATGATATATAGCTGTAAGCACATCTGCTGTAGACATGGCAGAACGGAAATCATATTGCGTGTCACTAAGAAGTTTATTTTTGTTGAGATGGTTGATTACTTCTCTATTTAACACAGATTCCAGTAACTTACTCATGACGCTCAGGAGACTTATTAGCCTGTACTGAGAATGTGGTGAGCGATCACCTGAATTCTTAAATACAGGGTATACTGATGAGATTTTCCAGGGTGATAAAAAACTATTCTCCTTAAGACAACGTTTAAACAGTTTTGTAAGTATGGGCGCTGGTTCTGGTTGAAGTTTTTTTAGTACTATAATTGGAATACCGTCAGGGTCTGTTGCTTTACTGGAATCAAGGTTTTTGATTAGCTTAGTGAACATCACGTACAGATATATGTATATCACATAGCGTATTTTCTGATACATGAGGAAATATTGGGGGTTGACGGCCTTGATTGCAAAGGATAGAATTAGTTGCAAAGTTCTTGGTAAAGAGTTTTGCTTTGTCTGAAGCTGACGAGATTACCTCAGGCCCATTGATGATAGTTGGGATAGAGCACACGTTTTTGTTAAGGATTCTGTTTGCTATTTGCCAAAACTGCTAAGAACGAAGCCGATGCTCAGCTACTTTGGACTGGACTGACTGAGCAGACAACTCTCTTGCGTTCTTTATTACTTTCTTACAATGGTTGCTGGCAGACCTAGAAGCGGCTTTAGTTTCCATACATCTATTACGTTGGAAGCAATGAAAAAGGTGATTTCTGTGCGCAATGGCAGCAGCATATTCTGGAGAGAACCATGGCTGTATGTATCTATCTATATATATATATATATATATATCTACCTATCACTTATACAATTATTTTCATTCATGTTCTACTACTTTGTTTACGTTCTGTTGTTACAAGTAAAATCATTGTTTAACAGTCATGTTAGTGTCGGTCTTCTCGTAGTAGTGTTTCAATACTCACTAGAGGTCCTATTAACTTGGAAGTAGTAATTAATCAACAACAGTATGAGATCATTGTTTATATTATCAAATATATATATATATATATATATATATATATATATATATATATATATATATATATAGCTGACTATTAAATACAAAGTTTGATCTGTAATTTTAAATTGAACCTACAAATATCGGTCAATAATTCAGCTGAAATATTTTAGAATAACAAAAAATAGAATAGCAGTCGACATATATTAAATAATACGCATCATATATAATTTATAATACATATGAAATTGCTTTAAGACAAAATAAACATATGGATGATCTTACCAGAGTCTTTCCTTATTAGTTTTTATTAATTTTGTTTAAAACGATAAATTAATCATCAGGGGACCTAAAAAGCTTGCACACCAAATAAATACTTGAGCAACAAAGGCGTAGTAGCAGCAGAATAACACGCATGAAAATGACGAAGTTGGTGGGCGAGATGACGTAACAGCGGAGAAATAAAAACGATAGAAAAGAAAGAAAAGGGCATCGCGTCGCAAGCGTGCCCGCGATAGCTAAACGTATAGGCAGCAAGAGCGATTTCACGGCCCGCACGTGTGAGTACGGGGGAACATTTTGAAACAAGATCCAATCAGAACTTTTAAAAATAAAAAAGGTGTACCACCTCGTGCGTTAGGAAAATTTCAGATATCGCAGCGGACTTGAAACAGCGTTGTAACGACTGGAGTGGAGCGGGGTGGGGGAAGCATGTGTTTGATATAGCAGAACTTTGTTAAAGACATGGCGAATCAAGAAATTTTAAAACATAATGCATTGCGGTGTTTAAAAAGTAACCTGAATAAATGTATTTTATTTAAACTGAATAAGGTCGATTCGACTTTATTTTCTTTTGTTTTTTTTGTTTTTTTTTTTTTGTTTTTTGCAAGACTCTAATACCCAGAAAAATGCAATAGTGTTGAGGTTGATATAGTAGGAAAATCCCTTAAACTAGATAAGTATCCGCCCTACAACCATTAAAGACTCGACATTTCAAAATGCATTTCGATATAATTAAATGGAATTTAACATTTTAATCGATAGTGAGATAAATTTTAGATTTTAAATTTAGAAAAATACTTTTTTAATTAATTTTGGTTTCAATATTAAAGGCACTGATAAAATAAAATTAATTGAAATTAGATTTTACATTTAGTAAAATTTAATTTTAAATTGAATAAAATCGCCACATCCGATGAATAAGTTTTAAAAAAAAATTTTTAAAAACCGTGCGAGTTAAACGTGAACTCCTAATGTATGTATGTGTTTCCACTCCTAGTTATAAAAAAGAATATTGGCTGGAGAGAGATTGATGTGGGTATCTAAAACGGTCCCGAAATACCGGATTTGATACCGAGGGTACCAATGGCTTATTTCATCTAAAACTTTCTGTAAACAATATATATATATAGATAGATATATACACATCTCGCTCCCTTCCTCTCTCTCTCTCTCTCTCTATATATATATATATATATATATATATATATATATATATATATGTATATATATATATATAGAGAGAGAGAGAGAGAGAGATATGTATGTATATATATATATATATATATATATATATATATATATATATATATGAAGATAGATAACTAGATGGATAGATAGATATAGGTGTCGATATATATATATATATATATATATATTATTTAGCACACAGTTAAAACAACTGATAAAGAATATAGCAATTAATTCCATGTATATGTTTAGCTTACGAAATATAAGTGTAAAATTCCAAGTGTAATCAGAAGAAATTTTTTGAATGTAAGCAATATTTAATACAAAAACTTAAAATATAAAAAGATGAATGCAACCATTTCCAATGTATAAAGCAAAAAAAAAAATTAGACAATGTCTTGAAATATATCTACTATTACTATCATATAAACTGAACGCAGTATTTGTTTTATTTTCGTTCTTTATGAAAGCCTTTACGGCTTAACAGATTTTTTTTTTAATTTCACACAAAGGTACTTTATGTGCCTGGTCGTGTTCTTGGATCGATTTGGTATCGGAATGTCTTCGATCAGTACCGATAATCGAACAGCATCAGACGAAAGAAGAAACAGGTGCTACGTTTATGGCTTATACAGCTTAACATCACACGTGCATGTCGGAAGTGTTATTACCGAACAAGCGGAAAAGTCCGGCGCATAAAATCAACAGTAGGTCCTTTGATATGACAGTAGCGCACACGACATTAATGTTTTTTTCAGAACAGAAGTAAACCAAGGTAACTTGACTTTTGCATTTTAAACTTTATACCAAGCCATTGTATAAAGTGGTTGTATAAAAGTGTATGTTCTTTACAGTGCAATATAAACTAAATTGTACTCTGGACTAATTTACTGCGTAGAAACATAAGAAACTTCCTCCTGTTGCACAACGATGGATCCCAAATTAAAGTAGGTAATTAATTGATTTGATTGAAAAATATACCATTTGACATGTTTCGATGACAAGAAAATATGAGAGGGTGAAACATTCGTTGATGTTTATTTAATCCGTAGCAACGTCGGGTCCTTCTGCTAGTCGAGACTATATCAAATTTTATCATAAAAAAATGAGTGTGTGTGGGGGGGGGTTCATCTGTATTAATTTTAATCGTTCTGCAACACGTAAAACTAAGTTAAATAAAGTTAAGTAATCGGGCACTGGCAATGCTACTGTGATTTAGGGAAGTGCATCACTTTTTCTTATGATTACCACGCTATTTTTTCTGTTGTATTATAATAGTGTGTATTTAGCAAAGGGGTACAATATTTCAGTCATTAGGAAATGTCAACTGAAGATTAAGTTCTGATTTCCCGATTTACTATCAAACTCTCTAACAATCAATGTAAAAACCAGGTAAATAGTATATTTTTAAATTTTAATATACGCTACAAAATTAATAGTTTAAATGCTTTAAAATACAGAATAATCAATGCAGGTATATAATGCGAAAATGTATTTTAAAACAAATTAAATTATTATTTCATAGTCCACAAACCATTTTCATTAAGTTTGGTTCTGCGTTTTTCAATTTCTACTACTATACATTTGGCTAAAATCTTACCTTTTTTGTTGGTTTGGCTTCCATCTAGTGGCCAGCCAAATAAAACTGCTAGACGCTAAAATGATCACGAACTGTAAGATTAATCAATCACATATTCTTTGAAGTGAGCACACAACCAATATGTCTGTCGAATCCCTGTGATATATTATGGGTGGATACCGATTTTTCTATCAAAATAGCTTCTGCCAGATAAGTTCGTTGTAGTAACGGAAGAGCCGAATGATTAGAAAAGCATGAAGAGTTATATATTGGTTGGTGGATTGTTGCCAGTTTTAACGGAATACAGACCGTCCTTTTCCTGATTTTATGCCGAAATCGTAATATGGTTCGTAGTATAGATTAGTTCGTAGACTTATTTGTTCTCTAAGATTACACACACACACACGCGCGCGCGCATACACACACACACACACCAGCACGCACCCACGCACGCATATATACATATATATATATATATATATATATATATATATATATATAGGTTATCATATGGAAATTAAGATACACAGAATATTCAGTGTCTCATTCTCGTTAGAATTCGTCTGGCTCATGCGAAAAGTTGTGTTTATCGCGGATTTATATAAACGCATATGCTATTGGATTTTCGTTTGGTGTATTAGTTTATCTTCTTTTTTTAATTAATTTTATAAAATAACTATGTTTGCTCGGTGTTGGACTGTTTATAACCGATTATCAAAGTTAACACTTTCCACATCTATTTTGGTGAGGTGAAATAAATCCTATTGAGAGTGCTCAAATGTTGCAGGAGCTAAGTATGACTACTTCATTTTATCAAAAAAAGTAATATACGGAGATATAATTTTAAGCGTAAATTTTATGCAAATATTTTTTTCTTTCGACACCATTTGCAAATAATGTGCGCCATCGAACCAGTCCCTTGCCGCTGATATCTCGTTGACAATGACCACTGATGTTCACTGAAATTCAGGTTGCAATAAACTACCTAACATCCCAGTCCCCTCCACATTAATGCAGTGGAGGTCTTGCAAGGTTTTACCTCTCGGTCTTCCCATCTCTCTTAACCCTTCGAATATATTTTTCGGGGAATGAGGGGTAGAGAGAAATATTAGCAAGGTTTCTAGTACTATTTCGATTACCTTTGCAGATGTATTTTCGTTATCGCAACAGTCGCTTACCATTGATTTTTCCTTGGCACTAACTATTAGTCTTCACGAGAATTTGGGTGACAATAAGCCTTGCAAAGGACCCAATCCATTTTTAGACTCATTAATCGGAGGTCTGGCTAGTGCTTTTTCTGCTCGATCTTACCATTGTCCTTGACCCTCCTCACTTATTTAGTTTGGCGTTAGTTTGTGGTGACACACACAAAAGGGTGGACAGAGACCCAGGGGTAACTTATAATTGTACAGTTTCAGTTTTCATGATTCCATGTGAGGTTCCCTTGCGTTTTATATCTATTACAGTTTGTGCATATCCACTTATGTCTGTAGTTAATGTGTGTTGGTTTCATCATTGTTATCCGTCGTATCTTCTCAGCCATCCCTCTGATTTTAATCGCCCCCATTCTTTTTTTTTCAGGTTTTTCGTTATTTTTCTAATGCTCCTACTTTTAGCGGTGTTATTTTGACTGTTTCTTTTATTACTGTTGTTGTTATTATAATTATTATTATTGGTTTACAAGGAGCTTTCACACAGGTCATCAAATATCTCTCCTTGAAAACACACTTTGGTGTTTCCTGAAAACTGATCGACAACAAGTCTCCCCAGATTTCCAGTATTTTCCAAATCTTTCAATAACATTCGCAAATGAATTTGTATTCTCGCAACAGCGCCATCACATTGATTTCTCGCTTGCGGCGGCCGTTGGTCTCCACGGGAATTTTAGTGGCAATAAGGCCCGACAATATCCCATTTCTCTTGGCACTGCTCCAGCAGAGGTCTAGTCAGTGGTCCCTCCTCGGTCTTTCCATCCTCCTTGACCCTTCTCGGTTTTTTTCCTATCACATATTAGGACGGTCGATGATGGGGGAAATGGGAGGGGATGGGGAAAATGGAGAACTCATAGATATGAAGCTTTAATGTTCTTGGTTTCCTGTTGCGATTCTTCATGTTTCGCATCTGAAGTAGTTTGTCTGGCTTACTTGTGTGACTTGCGTGTATTGGTCTCCGCATTCAAGGGTTTTCCTTAATATTTCAGCTGTTTTCATTATTGTAATTAGGTGTGCCTTCCCAGTCATTCCTCTGGTGCAATTTCCGCCTTTCTGTTTTTCAAAGCTTTTTTGGAATTGTTCCTAGAGGTCCTATTATTATAGGTATTATCCTGATTTTTCTTATCACCCATACACCTTTCAGCTCTTTGGCATCTTAGTGTATTTGCTCCGTTTTTCTTTTTCTTTGATATTCAATCTGTGGTCAGCTGGAACAGCAAAGTCTACGATTTGACATGATTTTTTCTTTCTTGTTAATTATTACGACATCCGGTCTTCTTGCTTGGATGGGTGTATCTGTTTGGATGTCTATGTAAAATAGAATTTAGTGGTTCTCGTTTTCAAGCACTATATCCGGTTTATGCGTGTACTATTTGTATGTGCGTCCGATATGCAGTTCTTTGCATAATTCCCAGTGCACAGAACTCCCCACTAGGTCGTACCTGTTCCTGTATTTCTGTTGGTCCAATTTGCCGCATTCGCTTACTGTATGGTTTATTGTTTCGTCTTTTTGTCCAAAGGTCTATTTTTGCTGTTTCATGTGTTTTGCCGTCTTTGTTTTGATGCGTTTGCTTGTTTATCGAGTTGTCTTGTGCTGTAAGTTATAATGGGAATCAGTTACTCGGTGTACATGTCCTTTTCGCGTTCATGTCCAAGTTTTTTCGTTATTCTCATCTGTTGTCATATTTACGAATCTCCATTGTAGTTATTTCCCCGCCCCATTTATCTTCCCTCGTCTTACCCTTTGTTTCTGTTTAGTTGAATTTTTAGTGACTCTCGCTGCCATAATATACTTTTCAGTGTTCTGCATTATGTGTTTTTCTAGTTTTGTGTCATTCACACAGTATTCTATACAAACCAGTCCCTCTCCCGCCATTTTTCCTTTTCACGTAGAGTCCGTCAACGTCATCCTTTGGATTGTGCATGGTCATAAGTTTCCTGGTCTTCTGATCGAGCTGTCTCAGTTTTTCTTTAGTCAACTCAATGAACGGTTCAGTCTATCTTACTAGTGATACTGCCTATGTATTTATACTTATCATTAGGTTCTTGCTATATAATTCAGATTCTATGAATTTTCTGTTCCCTTGAGGTATTTCTTTTCAATTCTGTCCTTTTTTCTGTTGCTTTAATGGCGTCTATTTCCAGAACTCCTAAGTATTTAAAGACGTCTTATTTACCTAGTGCCCTGATATGCGTTTGCTTAGGTGGTTCCCTGCATTCTGTCGTCTCCATTTTTCCCTTTCCTATAACTAGCAGTGCGCAGATTTCTATACCAAATTTAAGATATCCTGCTTTAAGATCCTGTCAGTGTTTATTAGAGTCTCTTCCTTCTTTTCTGTCTTCGCAAAGTTGTACATCGTCCATGTACATCAGGTAGTTCCTCTATATTAGAGAACTTGTGTTTGGTGTGGCACTTTCCCAGTAAATTGTTCAGGGGCAGCATGGCTATGATGAACAGTAATGGTGATATTGAATCTGTGTATGTTAATAACTGTAATGTATGGCCCATCAGCTGTCAGTTCCAGTCTCCATATTCTCATCGCATTTTCAATCATGGTTATGATCCCGCTTGGTATTTTATACATTTTTAATCATACTATTATCCATGCTTGGGGGATCCTGTCGTACGTATTTTTTCGGTTCATGCCATGGCTAAATTCTTTCTCTTTTTTACCTCCTTCAGGATCTTTTGATCTATATATAGCAGATCAGCAGATAATGTGTTCCTCTTTATCCTTTTTTGGCATCCTTTTTGTTTCACGATTATTCAAGAAGTGATGGATTTGTTTCTTCAGTTGTGCTGTTAGTATGTTTCATATAGTGATGGGCCTATAATTGCTGGGGGCAGTTTCATTCTCTGTATCCTTCTGCATCAGTATGGTCTTACTTTTTGTCATCTAATCTGTATTTTTTCTGTATATTTTTTCAAGTTTGAAGCTATTCTCACGCGTAATGTTGTGAATTTTTTGGAACCACTATTTACGCATCTCGTAGTGTCCTGCTGTTCTCCAGTTTGCCATTTTTCATATTATTTTCTTTATCGTTTCCTTGCCGATTTCCTTCACTGTTCCTTCTTCAATTTGTTGTAACTCTTCTTTCATATCTTTCAGCCATTCGGTATTTCTATTATGATCGCGTCGTTCTTCCCGTATCTTACTCCAGTAGGGTTTTGACTTTGTCGGATTTTGTCGATCTGTTTTTGTTTTTACCTCAGTTCACATTTTGGTAGAATTGGCTTTCATAGTTTTGAAATGTCCTGTTTTGCTTGCACTGTTCAGTTCCGTATCTATATCGTCTTAATCTCCCTTTTTTGCTGATATTTTTGTTCAGTTCTCCATTTTTCTTGTTTAGCCTCTCCATGTTCGTCACATTTCTAATTTTCCATCTAATCCACGTCGCTTTCCTCCTGTTTATCGTTTTGGCTTCTTTTTCATGTTTGTTAACTTGGGTTTCTAGCCTCCTTTCCCGTCCAGATTTTGTCGGTTCATCTTTCGCCCGCTATATTTTTCTGATTTGAACTTCATACTTACCATCTTGGCACCTGCATAAATTAAATTGTTTAAGTCTGTGATTGTAGCTGTTGTGATTTTTGGCGGGAAATTGTAAATTTTCTCTGTTTCTGCTTTTAATATATTCTGATCTTGGTTCTTAAGCTGATTTTCACATCGTTTTTGAACAGTATTATTTCTTCTATTTCATCTGCTTCATCCTCTGTTAGCTCTGTTTCATTGTTCTCGAATTCGATGTTTGTAGAGTCTAGTATTTGCAGGCCAACCGCCTGTGGTGTCTCTACTTGTGGCGTTACCTCTTGTGAGGCTTCTGCACGTGCGGTTACAGGAGGTGGGCGACTTTATGCTCAATTTCCTCATTTATCTTTCGCTGTATTTCTGTTAGTTTCAGTTTTGAGAGCTACCATGTCTTGAATATCAGGCTTGCTTGGTCAGTAATTCTTTGTTCTACCATATGGTGGTCACTTAACATGTTTAGTAGCTTTTCATTCGTTTCCAGTAAACTCTATATCTATTTTTAGGAAGTCTTCTATAAAAGCAGTTATAGTTCTTTTTTGTTGTCTATTTATTCCTTCGGGTTTTTCTTTTGTATGGTTATCTCAACTGTGTTGTTTCGGTTGGTTTCATTTTGGGCCCTGAAATTAGAGGTTATCCTTATCTGTTCAGTGGCCATGTTATTTGTGTTTCTGAAATTAGAAAATGGCCCAACATTCGCAGGATGATGGCCGGGTCCCCTATGCTAGCTACTGAGAGAGCATCTTCTTGTCATGAAACCCAGATCTTTATTCGGCGTCTCATGGTTTTTTTATTATTATTATTATTATTATTATTATTATTATTATTATTATTATTATTATTATTATTATTATTATTATTTCCTTTCTTATTAATATTATTAGATGTCTTTTCCTTATTTTTTCCTTGTACTTCTCATTATTATTATATTTATTATTGTTGTTGCTGTTGCACCATTATTATTCACATTATTATTATTATTATTGCTATTATTATTATTATTATTATTATTATTATTATTATTATTATTATTATTATTATTATTATTTACTCACTAGGAGTGGTCAGACAGACAATCGTCAAAAATTTCCATATTAAGAACAGCCTTTGAATTTCTCTGCAGTCATGAGTGACAACAAGCCTCCCCAAATTTCCAGTAGTCTTGACCTTTTCTGATAAACTTTGCAGTTTACTTTTATTTTCTCGTTGATAGCGAGATCTGGATATTGTTTTATCTCCTCGTTTTTTTTAATTCGACCTTTTTAACACTTTTGTATGGTGCCTGTTCATGCCAATTTCCCCCGTTTGTGGAGCAATGTGACTGCTGGGTTGAACATACAATTATAGTTTCTAGTGTTATTGTTTGTATGTGGTGTTTTCTGTGTGTGTGTGTGTGTGTTTTACATATGTAGCAGGTTCATGTCTATTATTACCTGCATTCAAAGGATTTACATCATATCTCAGCCGTTTTTGTTATTAGTATGTGTTGTATCTTCTCAGCCACCCTTCTCCGTCCAATTACCCTCCATCTTTTGTCAACGATTTTTTGTATTGCTTTTTCTTTTAACATACTTCGGTTAGCATTATGTTTTTTGGGGGGTGCTTCTGATGGAGATGCTTACGTTCTCCTTGGATCTAGCCTATAAAAAGTTCAGAGTATCTTACTAGTGACACTGCCCACGAAGGTGTACCATTATATTAATGTCTGTTACATAGTTTAGTTTATCGGAGTTTTCTTGTACTTATGGAGTATTTTTTCACTTTTTTCTTTCGTTTCTGTTGCTTTGACAGTGTATGCTTCCAGAATTCCCAAATAGTTGTAGTTATCATGTTCACTTGATTACCTCATCTCTGTTTGTCTGGGTAGTCCCATACCTTCCGTTCTCTAGTTTTCTCCTCGTTTCCATACCAATCCCTTTCGGATATCCTCGCGAAAGAGTCTAGTTTTGTGTATTAGTGTCTCTAGTCCCTTCTAGTTTTTGCAAACAGTTTCAGGTTGTCCATCTGCATTGGGAGTTCATCTTGTCATCTGTATTAGTGAAATAAAATCCCGCTATGCATTTTCATAGCATATTGTTAAGGGGCATCATGACTATGATCAGCAGTATTGGTGAAAGGGAATCGCCTTGGAAGATACCGTTTTGTATTTTAATCCGAATTATGTGTTGTACATCAGCTGTCAGATCAAATCGATAATCTTACCTTGTATTTCATCAAATCAAAATCTATTAAATTGATAATTTTACCTGGTATCTTATACCTCATTAGGTATTCTACTATCCATGTTTGCAGAATCTCGCCGTATGCTTCCTTATAGTGCATCCATGCCATGGCTATAACTATTTCTACTTTGTACCTATTTAGGATCATTTAGTTTGTGCAATAGGTATATGTTCCTTTTTTTCTGTTGACACACTTTCCTATTCTAGAGGAGTAGTCCACAATTATTAAAAGAGTAATGAATTTGTTCGTTCAGTTGTGTGTTAGTATTTTCCACATTGTAGGTAAACATGTTATTGACCTGTCGTTGCTGATGGTAATTCATTTTTCTGAGTCTTTTTGTACTAGTGTGGTCCTAGTGAGTAAATAATAATAATAACAATAATAATATTATAAATAATTATAACGCAACAACAACAACAATAATAATAATAATAATAATAATAATAATAATATTAATAATAATAATAATAATAATAATAATAATAATAATAATAAAGAGAAGTACAAGGAAAGGAATAAGGAAAAGAAATGGAATTTGAATAGGAGTAGATGAATTATTATTAGTATTAGTATTAGTAATAGTAGTAGTAGTAGTAGTAGTAGTAGTAGTAGTAGTAGTATTGGGGATTAAGGGAAATCATCTGGAAATGAATCCCATACCTTTCCAGAAAGACCTTCATAAGCGAAATCAGAATTATTATTATTTCATATGATGTTACTTTGTGTTTTTCATCTGTAGCCGTTTTTGTATCCATTTTTGTGTAATTTATGTGTGGTGTTAATCTTCACAATAAAGAGTTTGCCTTAATATTTCTGGAGTTTTCAATATTGAAATGATTTGTATTTTCTTCTTCTTCTTCTTCTTCTTCTTCTTACTATTATTATTATTGATGATGATGATGATATCTTTACGTACGTGCGAGTAACATTCTAAAGAGAGGCAGACACATAATGATATTATATAGATGTGGTCGTCTAACATTCATTCTTTTTCTTATTAATTTTTAATAATATTCTTCTAATTTTTATTATTATTTGAATTCGTCTACTCATTTTCATCTTGTACATTGTAATTACTACTAGTAGTAGCACTCACCTAGTTACATGTTTGCAAGTGCTAATCTACAAGAATAACTAGAGGTTTTATAACGGGACAACAGCAAGATTTACGTGTGTACGTGTATTTGTCTTACTTCACCCTCTTTCTTATTTTTCGATTGGGGGGGGTGTTGTTTGTTTTTTACTCTCCTTTCTTTTTCTTATTATTATGACTAGTTCCATTTGATTTACTTCTATCTTTTAATTTGTTTTCTATTTGAATTCATGGTATTTGTTTGTTTATTTTTTCCTAGACAATACTTGGTCATATTAATATTTTATATCATGCGACGTTTGAACATTTATTTTATTGGTCAAAGCCTCAATCCTTAAATTACAACCCACTTTATAAAAGTAAAACACAATTATTTCAGTCTAGAAATATTCCTCCTTCACGGAATGTTAAAAAAGACTAATATTTAACTACATGTCTTTATAAACATTTTAGATTTAACTTATGGTCGTTTTCCGGGGGTATTTCTCTTATTTAACACCATAAATTCTGCTGCTGACATTTTCGTTTTTCATCAACCATTTTCTATCTAAAAGTAGATTTATTATTTATTTTGACAGTTTTCTCATTTTGTTAAATAGCTTATCCCTTTAATTTCTTCGGAGGACTAAAAATATGTTGACCAACACCTATATATCTGTTCAAGATATATCGGAACTTCTCAAGACCTTGATTCTACCAAAGCTACCCGCCCTGACAACCATTGTATTCAAAACGCTACAACAGAATTGGCCGTAATACTAACAAAGTTGTTCAAAAAGCCTCTCCAGCCTGAACAGTATTAAAACATACGACATATAGATCTTTTGCATCTTAGTACAGACCGCTCAGCTTTCTGCACGTCATGAGTTCGTGATAAATAGAGACGTTGTCAACAACCTTAGAAAACACAACTTATTCAGTGGCATGCAGTATAGTTTCAGTTTCGACAGATCTACTGCCGATTTGTTGATGGTAATATCACACAAGATTATTGAATCTTTTGACACTGGCTTCGTTTCCAGAGCAATAGCTACTGCCATATCTAAAGACTTTCATATGGTCTAGCACAAAGGTCTACATCATAAGATTTCCGTTTATTTAATATATTTTCCCAACGACAGAATCATTTTTCTTTTAAATGTCTATCTAAAGGTTCATCGATTGACAGAAATCTAAAACATAGTATTAACGCTGGCGTGCATCAGGTATCTATCATGTGCCCAACTGTTTTCCTGATCTTCATCAACGACCTTCCAAATCACGTTCTTCGTTCATTCGTCGACATCTATGCAAACGATACTACCAACTATTGCGGCACTTTAAAGTCAGATGAAACCCATGATATTGCTAGTTTTATCTCCTCCGACCTGAAACACTACAATAGAAAAAATGGTCAGCTTACTTTAAAACATTTTGAAATAAGCTTCTATGTTTTCAACATTAAAGCTCATGCGTTCACATTACCCTAGAAGAAATGCATAGCTATTGCTTTTATGAAGCACCCAACTCCGACAAACTTCTTCGTCTGACCTTTAGCTCTGACCTTAAGTGGAAAGCCTACATCATATTCGTTGCCAAAATCACTGGGAAATGGTGGGATAGTTCTATGGTTCAGAAAATTATCGAATTCTCTACACACGTTTCTACCAGTACATGAGTAAAATACGTCTGAAGAACATCTTTTGTACATTGAAACCATGCAGAACTATATATGTAATTAAGTAGATGATGATCTTTTCTATCTGTGCCCAAAACTAAACTAAAATTATATGAACAAACCTTCTTTCCTGGATCTGCGCGCCTGTCGATTGAATTACCGAGTGTATGCTTCCCGGATTGCTAAACATGGTCATCTTACAATCTTATGTGAATAAATTCCAATTGAGTCGCCTATTTAGATATATTAGCATTATCTAACTTCCACCCTCATTGATCGGGTTGTGTTCCTATATACACAACACTTAAACTTTACTTAAAAATGGTCTTCTGGCCTTTATAAGTAATGGCCCTCAATTAAAAACAATGATTATAATGGACAACATAATAACTTCACTTCGGAATTAAAACAATGAATCAGCAAAGTACCACTCTCGACTTCGAAACAATAACTGGAATAAATAAAAGTCTATATTTTATAAAATTAAATATTTGTCTGATAAGCTATAACAAACGAAAATGGATATACCTGTTTATTAATTCCTATTGTACAGGTTGCAGCAGAAATAACTAAACATTTTGATATGCGAGCTTCCTAGTCACACTCATGCAGTTTCAGAGCAATCATTAATTGATATCATATCATGCATATCAGTGTGTAGAATTATTCGGACTGCTCGATCAGATAATTTCAAAGCCAAAGCAGGTTTGCTTGCTGAACGTGTAGGAGAATTAGTAACAGAAAGTCTTAGTTCGAATACTGTTTGGCGTTCGAGCGTTACAATTCTTTTGTAATAGGCTTTCTATTAAGTGCGAACCTGTAGCCCTGAAATTTGAAACGCATAGCCGTATTGATTTTCTATCTTGAACAGCATCATGCTGTCTTAACTTGTAATGAACTTTAAAAGTTGTCTGTATTGCAGTTACAGATTCGCCATTCTCTAAAAAAACATTTAAAGAGTTAAAACATGATGTCCTCCAGTCCCAACTATATTTTTGATAAAGGTAGATGACAAAATCGCAAGTTATTAACTGCATTAAAACATCATTTGTACTTGCATAAGTTCAGTAACAACACAGAAGTGACAGATTAAAATTTGGGTGATATTTTTGTTGCCCCTGTAATTTCAAACAATAATATCTGTATCTATACCCAAATTCTCTCTATATATACATACATGATGATGATGATGATGATGATGATGATTGCTAAATCTTTCCCGATGACCGCGGTCACGTTGAGTTCTCTCTGTCTTGTCTCCCATGCCATTTTAGATGACTCTGCAGTCCTGCCACAGGTCCGACCATCTTCAAGGAAATGTGACATACAAATTTAGCAATTTACACTGCATTGACTTTCTCTGAAAGCTGAACGTTATTCCTGTGAACAATGATATGTCTTCTCAAACCACCGGCAGACTATTTATATCTCTTTCTCTCTCTCTCTCTCTCTCTCTCTATATATATATATATATATATATATATATATATATATATATGTATATATATACACATGTATAAACATGCACACACATACACACAAGTATATATATATACATACATATGCATATATATAATGTTTTATTGATAAAGTGCTTTTTATTCAATAAGTCTGAAGACAGGCTGTTCTTCTGAAAATTTTCAAACGACATAATGTTTGAATTGGTCCGAATAGTCTTGAAACAATTGTAACTAATGATGAAATACACTATGGTTGTTAAAACAATATATATATATATATATATATATATATATATATATAAACATGGATAGAGTTGAGATAATATATGTTTTTACTGCTCGGATGGTGATGATTGCTGGTTCTCTTAAGAGAGGTTCTTGCTCGCTTTGATAGTTTATGTTTATATGCACATAATAAGTTCATATCTCATGTAAGTAAAATATATACTATTAAACGACTTATTTTAAATCAACAAAACCTGTGGAGCTATGTCTGCTGAATCGTGTATATTCAGCTTTTTGTTTTTTTATATATTTTGCACATTGATGTATATATATATATATATATATATATATATATATATATATATATATATACATATATGTGTGTGTGTGTGTGTGTCTGTGTCTGTGTCTGTGTGTGTCTGTGTCTGTGTTTTTTTGTTTTATTTTACTTCAGTCGAAGTTCTCAGAAATCAAGGGGCCCACAACCCGGGGCTAACAATTGAAGTCTATATGAGATACATAGATATTCGAATGTTCCATTTAAGTTCTTTATTTCTCAAACACTGAATTTCTAAAGCAGTTGAGAACATAATTTTCCTCTCCCCAATAAACCATTTTCATATATTGTATTATATTTTTTTTATTTTGGTCTCTTGGTCTTACTGAATTCCAGGACAATAATTTATCTAATCTGGTGGAGTATCCAGTTTCGTGCTGTTACTTGAGGTAACATCACTTTGAGAATGTGCACCATTCCTCATAAAAGCTAATATGGGTTAGCCATAGCAAGGAGATCTTACTTGGGCAGCGAATGCTATGTGATTTTAAATATTTGGTCAGAGTTTACTTCTATGGAAAAAGTATCCTCATGCCAGATTGTTCTGACAAACCCCTGTACAGAAAAAACTTAGACACTCGAAGAGAGTGTCTAGTAGGCATTCAATTGCTTTTGTATCTGTATACATACTCTTAATAGCTATGTCTACAATAATTCTCGCCGTCCATTTATTTTTTCTGTGAAGTTGAAAAAATTCGAAACATCAGCTGCTTCTCTTTACGACTTAAAATCTATTAGCTTTCCTAAAAAAATGACTTCTTGGACCAATTTCAAAATGCTTTACTTTGTCTATTTAAATAATTACATTCCAGAGAAAAATGAAATATCCAAACTGTGCTATGTACACATTTTTGCTACTCTTCCATACCATTAAGCTTCGAAATGCATGGCATACTTTTTTTTTTTACTGCAATTTATTAATCTGATGATGTAATGAAGTTTTATTTAACTTTAAATTCTTAACTTATTTTTATATGTAATTTACTTAATGTAGAATACGGTCAGTCCCAGATGGGTGACCAATTTGGGAATTCCAGGCGCTGTATGTAAGAAGGCGTCGACACCTTCTCTGCAAGATTTGCAGCACCCCAATGTTGCAATCCCATGATCTTTTTCTTTCAGGAAAGGGTAAAATGCACCTATTTATATATTTATATATATATATATATATATATATATATATAATAGAATGTATTCATAAACGTATATTTTGTAATATTAGGTTGTTACAAATGTTCGCACACGCTAATGAAAAATTGAATTTTTATGCAATTATAATTATTTAATTGCGTATATATTATTATCTCTTATTATTATCTCTCTTATTATTATATCTTTCTATTCCAGACGACAGTTAATAAAATTAACCTGCGACTTTTGATTTGTTACTTAAAAACAGAACAGCCGTGTCAGAGATCTGTGCTGCCGACGTTGAAGGAGCAATAGCATAATCGCTGATCTCAAAGTGGCACAAACGTTTCGACTCTGGAAACATGTCTTAAAGATAAGTCCTGTTCTTGAAGGTTGTTAAAGTTTGATCATAGTGACATGTAAGCTAGCTTGACATTTCGCAATTCACTGACTTTTGGTTTTGTTAAAAAAATACCCGCATCAATTCATCGGAGATAAAACCAACAAACGAGTTGAATATTGCCAGAAATTTCTCAGCAATTTCATAAGCGCATTTGGACATCGAACAGCAATTGAGACAAACGATGGGTTAAGAAAGTGCAATGATACGGTCGGTTCTGAAATAAAATCGATTCGGCAAACCATGTTGTCCGTTGGGTGGAATACTGAATGAACTGTGCATTTTGTGTTTGTTCAAAATGGTCGTGGCATCAGTGCCGAACTTTACTGTAAATAAACTGGAGCGGGTCGACGAAAGGTTGAAGCCAAAGTACCTTGTTTAGATCAACCGAAACCGCGCTTTCATACAGCAGGACACCACTAAGCCACACACCACCAGGAAGATCAAAGCGTGAAAAGCTGGATGCCAGGGCAGAGGTTAGTCAGGTCCAGTTTATAGTCCTGATTACGACCTTTTTCACTCAATCCAACACTTTCTGAAGAGTTGTTTATTCGACTAGTATCGAGAAAGCATTTAAAAAATCCTTTGATTCGAAGTCGACTCATTGGTACTTTGATCAGATTCGAAAACCTGCAGGCAAAAAATATTGATAAATGATGTGCGTAATTTTGAGGATAAAGTTATATTTTGTTATTACTTGTCGAGTAAAATTTTCACGTATATGTTAACGAACATCTGTGATAACCTTATTTACTTGAACGGTGTTTAATATCTAAGACGATCGTTTATGCAGAAAATATATTAATCGCAAGTAAGTTTAGGGAAACGTACGTTTCATTACCAAAGAAATCATCACACAACACACACACACACACACACACGCACACACACACACATATATATATATATAAATATCTACATATATATATACATATATATGCATGTATGTATATATATATGTATCACCATTATCTTCAATATCAAATAATCTTTATACACTGTGAAATTAACTTTATGCATGAAAACCAAATAGCGGACATATAACATATGAGAAATATTTGGAATCAAATCTCCCCTTGCTGTTATTTCAAATAATTTGAGATGACAACATCCATTTTTATTCTCTCTTCCCTCAAGGTCAGAGGCTTTGGGAAATATCAGAAATTTAATAATCCATATGCAAAACAATGAAAACAAATGACTATGATTGAAATATTTCATGGTTGTAATAAAGTGAAAAAAAACAGTCACTAGATGATCCTATGGTTGTAATAAAGTGAAAAAAAACAGTCACTAGATGATCCTATGGTTGTAATAAAGTGAAAAAAAAAACAGTCACTAGATGATCCTATGGTTGTAATAAAGTGAAAAAAAACAGTCACTAGATGATCCTATGGTTGTAATAAAGTGAAAAAAAACAGTCACTAGATGATCCTATGGTTGTAATAAAGTGAAAAAAACAGTCACTAGATGATCCTATGGTTGTAATAAAGTGAAAAAAAGCAGTCACTAGATGATCCTATGGTTGTAATAAAGTGAAAAAAACAGTCACTAGATGATCCTATGGTTGTAATAAAGTGAAAAAAAAACAGTCACTAGATGATCCTATGGTTGTAATAAAGTGAAAAAAAAACAGTCACTAGATGATCCTATGGTTGTAATAAAGTGAAAAAAAACAGTCACTAGATGATCCTATGGTTGTAATAAAGTGAAAAAAAGCAGTCACTAGATGATCCTATGGTTGTAATAAAGTGAAAAAAACAGTCACTAGATGATCCTCTTAATATACGACCAAACGGTTAATTGTCACATAGCACACTACACAATTCAGGTCATTACTTTCCATCAATTAAATTCTTATAGTCGTTCAGATTTTGAACTTATAAAATTGCAAAAATAGTGTTTTTTCTCTCTCTCTCTCTCTATATATATATATGTATTCATATGTCTAATCCATTTAATCACATTTAATATCGAAAATATAATTTTATGCGTAAATGTTCAGTATTTACTTCAAAAGCTAGGTAGTAAGATATAAAGTTTCCATATATTTTTCATAACTTACTAAATATATGAATATATACATGCATACATATATATATACACAGAGAGAGAGAGAGAAAGAAAGAGAGATAGAGAGAGAGAGAGGGAGAGAGACTGGAAGCGAAATTGGATGTTGAAATTCTCATAACTTTGGTTCTATGGAAAAAATACATGAAAATGCAGGCTTTTGGAAGATGCTAATACTAATCTGTGGTTTAAATTTCATAATAATTGGTATCCAAGAACCTATTTTTTAAACCAATAAATTATGCCCAACTTCTCCTACATTTTAATATATAGTATCACGGACGCCAGCTAAAGTTTTGCTGCATAGGTTGTTTCTCCTGTATAATAAAACCTCATTCCTGTCTGTTTGTTTGTTTGTTTTTGTTTTGTGTTTTTGTTTTGCTTCACGATTTGGTTTATATATACCAAAGGTACACTGTTTCGCAAATAGGTTTTAATACTAAAAATGGACTCTTATATACGTTTCTTCCTGTATGATTCCTATCCTGACTATTTATTCAAAAGAAATAAACATTTAATAGGTTATCCCATTTGCATATTTAATAGCTTCTCTTTTAATCTTTTGCTTTGAATGTTTAATGTAAATTAATAACATTGTTTGAAGTATTTTATTTAGAAGGGTTTTTTTATTTTATTATTTTTTATCTAATTCATGTCTAATATAATTTATTTTATATTTTTACTATAAGTGACATCTACTGCGAATAAAAACGAAACTAGTGTACGTGTATTATATGGGTCGAGTAAGATTAGATTAGACAGATTTGTTTGATGAGAATAAAAAGAGGAAAGTGTTCCATGGATACGTGTTGAAGTTGGTTGTTGGAGACAAAAGATTAGAGAATTGTGTGGTAAAAAGAACGTACGTGTGAAAATCCGTGTTTTAAGGTAATCATGTTGGCTTGTTTGTATTCAATAAGGGCCCGGGCGAGGTCGCGCTCCAAAAAAGAGGTTTGCTGTCAGCGAGAGCCAGAAAGAAAAAGAAGAGTCTGTTGCCGGTTGCACCTTTCAAGCCAGGAAGAAAAATTTTAAACCTGTAATGAATCGGTCAGGCCGACCATAGTGACGGACATATGCAAATGCATACAGAGCGTTCTTATGCATACTGACTAGATATGATGATAGCAGAATGTCCCTGTGTGAAGTGCATTTATGGAGATGAAAAGTTTTTATGCTTCCAAAAATCAAAAATATTATCAACTGTAAGAAAATTGTAATAAATTAGGATATTTGATGTATCTAAAATAGTATATGATCAATTCCTCCGCATTGCAATATTTTGTTTATCTGCTAACGCCGGGTATGTAAATCTAGTGCATATATATATATATATATATATATATATATATATATATATATATATATATATATATATATATATATATATGAGTAAAAATAGAATAAAAATACGAGCGATGGTTGACGTTATGTTATTTGAGAAGGAAAATTTTATTTTATTTATTAATTCTCGGTTTTCCTTTTCAAATTACACACACACACACACACACACACACACATATATATATATATATATATATACTTAGTTATATATTTGAGAAAATGTATTCCAGCAGAGTGCTCTATCATTACAAAAAAATCAAAAAAGCTTGTAATATTTATATTTTTATTTTCAGATGTTTAGATAAAAAAACCGTCGGTACTGTCTGTTTCAAACATGATAATAAGGGAAAATGTTAGTTCCCAATATCAGGAACTCTTATGCCAAACTATCCTATCTCTCTCTCTCTCTCTCTCTCTCTCTCTCAATCTATCTCATCTTCACATTATTTTAGAGATGGGTCGGCTGAAGAGAAGCTTGGAATATTGGAAACTAAAACGGTATCTTTTTATCACGTTTGAATTCGATGGTAGTAATGTCTTTACTTATCTTACCTTGTGAAAAAAATATATGCATAAACATATATGTATGTACCCATATATAATATAGCGAGAGAAAAGAAGAGAAACAGAGAGTGGGGGAGAAAGAGAATTGGAGAAATAAAGATAGTATCCCTGTGTAGAGATGTGTGTTATTAATATCTTAATGTATCTAAACGGGACTATAAGAAAATATCAGTAGAAATCAGGTGGGAAAAATGCATATTATAAGTGTTTTGTTTAATTAGTTTTCTTAAATAGAACGAGAGAAAAGCTTTAAACAATATGCATAACTTTATGTTTGCGCATTATGCAAGCCTTTTCGGAAGGCCAGCATATCGTTGTGAATAAAAGAGCAAAGGTTATAAAACAAGTAAAAAGGAGAAACCGCAAATGTGAGAATGGCGCCAAAATAAATTTTAAAAGGAAAACCATATTTAAAAAAAAAAACGCTTATTTTCTAATAAGATAACAAACATGGTATCCATATTAGAATGCATGCTGGGATTACTCATCATTGCCGCCTTCATCTCCATCACCAAGTTTCCTGGTTACGGGTAAATGGAGAACTCGCTATCGAATTTCAAAATTACGTTTGTTCTTCCTCTCCAACCTATTTTTTTCTGAGCAAAACGAAATGCCTTTTAAGTGTGTTTTAATATTTTTTCCCCATTGCTATTTCTGCCAGTTGTTTCTTTTGCAATCAGCAGGAAACGAACTTCAGCAAATAGTGTTTCGAAATTGCTTCCAATGCTTCACTAATTTTTTTTTTATCTATTTTGTATTATCTATTACCTTTTTTTCTTCTTTTGTATAGTTGAAAGCACTCTTTCCTTCGATGCTTGTGTGGAAAGCGGGATATGATAAGGCGGGTGTCAATAAAATAAAATAAACGAAAACACTGACATTATTTCGATGCATCTGTTCAAATAACAAGTTTAACGATATTCTTAACTTTATTGTGACAGACAAGCAGAAATGACATTTAAAAATATAGCGAGAAGTACCAACGGAAATAATAGTAAATATGCATACTAGATAAACATAATTATATGTAAAACTTAAAAGCGAGAGATACAAGAAGATATTACGTTAATATTCAACGCGACTGAGGAAGGAACATGTTACTATAACCAAAGAACTACGAAATGATATTACAAACTGAAATGTGAAAATTTCACGAATATATAATATCAATCTTAAGCATATCAGACCAATAAAATTCCAGTGTTAAATTTAAGCATAAAACGAGAATTATAATTGAAGCAAACTTTTGATAGAGGATTAGTTTTTTTTTTTTTTTAGTTTTTTTATTGAAATCCTTTGAGATGAGTACTTTGTATATTCATATATTTACTTGCGGAGTGTTATCCTCAACTGACGAAGGCCAGAGGAGTAGTTGGCAGAAACGTTGTGAACAACCAACTATGAGGATGAGGATAAACGTCCGCAAATAAATAAATGAACAAATAAATATAAAAATTACTCATCTTAAAGGATTACAATAATAAGATAATACCATTCGGTAAGTAAACGACAATAGAAGACCAGATAAGAACGAGAAACCGGGATTTATAAGACTAAAACATCCAACCCTTATCACCATTCATGGCTTGTGGTGCAGTGGATTGAAATGTTGAATCCCTAAGGCTCCAGCTGAGCATTTTCTGAAGATAGCCGTTTCAAACCTTTCCAAAGTCGGTCAGATAAGTAGTTAGCCAAAACGTGGCAACATGACAACAACTATGGAAGACATTAATTACTGAGGATACAGTTATAAGACTCAGCTTCATATCCCGTCGCGGTTAACCACCTGACGAAGTCAAGAAAAATTGTTGGCCGAAACGTCGTGTAACAACAACTATGAAGATGAGGACATAAAAAATACGTTATTTAAGACATAAACATTTTAGAAAAGTACAAAATCAATTCGAAACTTAAGCAGAAAAACGAAAATTCAATGTTAAACAAAATCGTGACAGACCAACGATAATTCACATCTTAACTTCAGCGTGACTGACAAAAAATAAAGTTATCTGTGACTTAAGCAGAATAGAACAATTAAAATGATGTTTGAAAGATAAACAGCAGTGAACAATTGTAATGTTATTTAAACATGAAATTAACATATAAACCCTCATGCTACTTGACAAACGAAAGTTTTAGATGTAGGCATAATTGTGACAGACCAATGATAAGCCTTAGATCTGATCCAGAATTTTAATTACAATATCATCGTGACTGACAAACGGAAAGATTGTTCAAATACAAGTATTATTGACAATAGAAAATGAAACTTGAGCATTAAAGGTAAATAAATATTTTTTAAAAGCAAATATGCTGTAGAAAAATATAAGTGAAATTTCAAAATAACGTATGAAATGAAATGAAAAGGGTAACATGCGAAGTTAAATGCAACTTTAAGCTTCTGCAGAAAAGAGAACAACAAATAACGGAACGACTAATAACAATTAAAAATGACATCCTTTATCACATTGATGACCATGACAAATAACACCCTACTTAAAAGCCCAACTTAACATTCTTTGACGTAACATATGCAAACAACATGAATTGGAACAAATACGTAGAGGACATTGGTAAGGCTGCTGCAAAGAAGATAACTTCCTCTAGCATGTAAGAAAATTACTTATGCACGAGAGCGTAATGTATCTTTCAAAGGCGCAATATAACCAAGCATTAAATATTGTTGCTACATTGTGGTTAGTACATCTACAATTGACCTTTCAATGATGTAAAAAAACATAGAGAGTGGAATTTAATTGATTTCGCATAAGGGTCAACACAATGTCACATCCCTGTGTCTGTTTACTAGTACCTTGATGGAACGGTCACTTATATGAACCCATAGTAGCTGTGTACCTCGGAGGTACATACTTTAAAATAATCTGACAAACAGCAACCCCCCACCCCAATCCTGTCTAGATCTCTAAATGCCGAAAGCTGTCTTCTCTTATATTTTCTTTTCTCGCTACTCACCTCCCTTATCACGTCTTCTATACGATCCCAAATAAAAGTAATTTACGTTTCATATGGCATTATGCCTTGATTGGGTTAACAAAATTAAGAAAAAAAATTTAATAAACATAACAGCATAAGGAAAATGCTAATTTAAACGAAATGTTTATAGAGTTTCGATGGAGGGGCACACTTATGTAAAAACTTAGACGCATCTAATATTACTTGCGATCATTGAAATTGCGCATTTATGACTGGAAACCTTCTCTGAACTCGGGCATGTCAAAAGCATCGACTGTTGGACGTATCCTGTTATGGAGATGCGAAGACACGTGCGCAGATAAAAGAGGGAAATAACTCGTAAGAGCACGCGTCAATAAACTATTTTTTCGTTTTATTCTTTATCCGATTTTTACTTTTTTTGTACGTTTATTCACTATTTTACATTAATGCGCATTCCAACTTAAATGAATTTTGTAATAGAAAATACAACGATGAAATTATAATTAAATATAGAAAATAAAAATATAAACATATACGGTTTTAGTGGAGAGAATAATTAGATGGTTAAAAACATTTTCTGATGAGACATACACATTCGCAGCAATTTCCCATATCGACATTTATGCAGTGTTTTTATCAGTAAGAGAGCAAGAGATATGCATAAACACATATATAGATGCAAAGAAGGTGTCTTCAATAAGTTTCTAGACTTCTTGCGTACTGGCATTTAATAGTGTCGTAGACACTTGAAAATTCGGTATATTATTACTACACACTGATATGACTACCAATTTTTATGATTTCAGGTATAAATGAATAAATACAACAGGAATTGGAAAACAATCTACTAATGCCTGGTTGTCACAGCTTATGAATTTCGAAAGTGCTATGTGGGCGCAAAAACTCGTTAGAAGAACGATACGAATTAAAATTGTTTTAAACTTGGAAAAATGCTGGTGAACGTATGAAATGCTTTAGATTGTTTTAGACCTTCTTGCATGAGACGAGCATCAATTTCTAAGTAGCAACATAGGTTCAAAGAGATGCAGTGAGCCTGCAAGAAATGATAATAGGTCTGGGAGGAGTAAGGACATCAGAACACCATAGTTGATTAGCCAAATAAAGAATTTCATTGATAAGGTCGGTTGTGTGTTTATAGAAACAAAAAGAGTACAGTTTGATGTGAATGTAGGAACTGTACACACAATTATTCGCGAGGAATTGAAGATGCGGAAGATTTGTGCGAAGTTTGTAATAAGAGTTTGCGACTCTTGTCACAGACTATTTGACCAAGATGGACAAGGAGATATTTCCTAGCCCTCCCTATAGTTTAGAGTTCCCAGTGACTTTTGCTTATTCCAAAAGCTCAAGGAAAACCTTAAAAGCTGTCGTAATAAGACAGTTGAGTAGATGAAATACACTGTGACATGCTCATTACCACGCTTCCACAAGATGACTTCCAGGAAGGTTCCAAAATTTGTTGAAATAGTGCAACTACATTTCAGTCCGAGGAGATTATTTTGAATAGGGAATATATTTTCATGGGTTTACTCTAAATAAAACTGCGCGTAATAAAATAATCTGGAAACGGATTAGAGGCACCTCCTATATATATTCATATACACACACACACACAAACACACAGAGACAGCACAGACACACACACACACTCACACACACACACACATATATATATATATATATATATATATACATATATATATATATTAAACGATAAAATTCAGCAGATATAAGCAAATGAAATTCTAGGGAAAAGAATTATAAATAGATAAAACTGAATCGAATCAAAATATTGATCGACCAGTTTGCCTCGTATAAAAATGTGATATATATATATATATATATATATATATATATATATATACATATATATATATATTGTTTAAACAAAATCAAGACATCGATGAATAGATTGATTGATAGAGTGAAATACTGTATTTGATCGTTAGTTACAATTGTTTCAAGACTATTCGGACAAAGTCAAACATTTTGTCGTTTGAAAATGTTCACAAGAACAGCATTTCACCCGACGTATAGAATAAAAAAAACACTTTAACAATGAACAGTATGGAGTCCATTTTCCTTACGATTAAAAAACATGGAAAAATATTTTATCTGCATCTCACCCTTCTAAAGTTTTTTTCTTTTACGATTTATAAATTTACCTATTTTCGTAGCTCTATTAAAAAAATAAGTCAGTCGAATTATAATACAACGTTCCCCCTAATCACCTATGTTAACTTAATATGATTTACTAAAACTATTCATTAATTTCTTTAATTAAATATATTTATTTAATTTAAATTATTTTTCATACGAGCTATTCAACTAAATCTTCAGCTATATTGTTTCGATTCTATGTTAGTTTCGTATCTGGAATCTGCTTTGTTTATTTACAAATATATCGGCTTACCTATGGGTGTTATTTCTAAAAGCGTTTTTTTTTTAAACTCATTCCATAAGAAAAAGAAATGTTTTATATTACTCTAGATTCAGTGCAGTCTCATTCTTCATTTTAAATTTAGGATCTAAATTTATTTTTAATGTTTTTTTCTTTCGTTCCTAGCTCTTCAGATTTACGATTACATGATATTTGGGACGTTGAAAGGGTATAAACACTGTTCTTTCGAAATCTTAAAGGTTTTCTTGAATTATAAGTCACCAAAATCCTATTATGCATTCATAACAATGGAAGGGGTGTAGCTCAACATGTTCGATATTTTAATATTTTTTGCAGAGTTCTGAGGTTGGAAAATTCTTAATATGCATTTATGATTTATTTATTAATTACTCAAAAAGCAATTAAATCTAGGCTTACCTATTTAAATCATAAGTTTATAATGCAAATCTTAGTCGTCATATTGATTTAATTACAAAAGATTTAACCTACGTTTGCCATCCAGCCATACTTTGTGAGCTATATATGGCTTTAATTCAAATGATATCAATTCAGGAGTTAAGTTCTTAAATATTTATCTCATAATAATACGTATAATATTAATAAGTATTCTAATTAATATATTATTTAGCTACAAGTACGTTTTCTCCAAAGTAAGTGGCGGCCCACCTTGGTTGTTGGTTTTTTAAATTTAGTCGTTCAGAACAAGAATATTATTTAATAATCCAGGGTTTTCCAAGTTTTACTGATCTAAAAACAGTATCAGTTAATCCTCATTCTTTTATTACTAATAGGTTTTTTATATTTTTTTGTTGAATTTGTATTGCTAATCTTTATTAAGCTATTTTATTGATCTAGAAACATCTATTTCACCATCAATGTAACTAAACTTGTGTTTCTAGTGTTTAAACAATATTGCTAATCTTTGTTAATCTTTTATGTAGGTCTAAATTTCTTATCCGATAATCCATTTTCTTTATTTCTATTAATGTGATACTAGTGAAGAATATTAGATTCCAGATTTGCTTGCTAAATTTAGATCATTTATCACATCTAATTTACTCTATTTTTAGCTATTTAACTCCATCTTAACACTGACCTTACACCCTAGAACCTTTCTTTTCACAAGAAACTTTCCCCCCTCAGCTACGTTTTAGACGCGATAGCAAAAATCTACTCCCATGAAGACATCTCTGTATAGCATCCAGCCTTTTATTTAATATTTCTTCTTTAAAATTCACTATGTAGAAGTATGCTAGTATACACAGATTGCATCTTTTTGATTTACCAGACCTATACTGCCTACCCTTATTACCTATTGACCGTTTTAATTCGCAATCTTATTTGTTTTCATGAAGTTGGATAAGCCAATCACCTAATGCAGTTGTGTTCCTCTTTTTATTTCTAATGTTGCTTCTTGTATCATCCCCGTCGATCATTAATATATATATATATATATATATATATATGTGTGTGTGTGTGTGTGTGTGTGTGTGTGTGTGGGTGTGTGTATATATATATATATATATATATATATATATATATATATATATATATATATATATATATATTATGTAAAACACACACATATATATATATATATATTTATGGATTATTTGAACATTAATTCATCAGAGTAGGTAACTTGTTATTATGCATGATTGTATATTCTTCAAATAAATGAGAGTATACATTTTAGATAAAATGTGCACCTCATTAAAAATGGTATATATATGAATAAAATAGGTTGTCAATGCTGGTTACTGATTCAATAAATGCTTTGCTTTTTATATCGTTGGAGATTATATATATATATATATATATATATATATATATAAATTCAGGTTTGAGATGTGCAAAAGTGGGGGCTAATGAATACGAGGAGGTGTTTAGACAGTGCTTGATAGCTAGAGCAAAATATTTTTTTATTCGAGGGTAAACACTTCATTTGGTCGCTACAGATGGCTGCTTTTAGTTACCAAATGTAACTGCTAACCCTCCAATAAATAATATATGTGGGTGTGTGCGTTTGTGTGTGAGTGTGAATGTTTGTGTACCATTTGTTTATGTTGCATCAATATAGACATTCTAGGTGTTTTACTAGCTTCTGACACCACGATTATTATATAGAGCACACCCAAATAGCCGAATATAAACTCATTAAAAGACAGCGATTAACTTATGAGTAAGTATTTTATTTTTTTCTATGGATGATTTTTGTCTCCGTGTCTTTTTTGCTTTTGTTAATGTTTTTTTTTTTACGTTAAACCGAAAGTTCTTCCTTCCAATGAAACCTCAATTATTCCTAGGACACATTTCAAACCAACAAACAAAAACAAATACGGTACCTTCGTTACAGGCCTTTAAATGTAAACATCAATGGCCAATTGTCCTTCGAGAAAATGATATTGACAACTACTTCGTAGTCGATTTTTCTATCTAAGGTTGATATAACTTTATCTCCACATCTTTTCATCCGTCGAACGTGTCTACATAAGGGATGATATCCCCTATGTTTAGGAACATTTCCAAAAATATCCGAAATTACCTTACATATGCTTCAGAGTAACATATATATATACCGCACCTTATTCTTATTCGCACTACACCGACCCCGCAACAATGGTGTCACTATCATTGAGATTATCGAGGATCAAATTGAACATTTCTACACTCTCCATCCCTCAGCCAATATTTATGTCGCTGATGTTGTCAAAACCTGCAACATTGAACAGCTGGTCTACTCAAATTAGACAGATATCCACATGGAGGTAGGGGGTAAGATTTATCTCTTGTTTATTATATACCATTTACCCTTGACCTGAAATTTAAGAGCTGCATCAGATTTGTTAATAAATCACTGTAAAGATAATAGGACTGTTCTATGCTCCAGAAAATAGCAATCTTCTATCTGCACAAGAGTCAACTACGGCGTAAAATGAAGTACAGTTGCAACATCTGGGGTAGAGCAACTAAAAGTACAATTTTCTGGCTTGACAGGGGACCAAACCGTTATCGTAATTTAGTAGGCGATAACTTTTTTCGCGTTACTATTCCCTCTTTTTCATAGAAAAGACGTTGTTTGTCCATCTCTTCTCTGTCGAGACTTTTAGGGTAAGTGTTCGACTGAGCTCCAATCCATCGACCTTTCCGTAAAACGTTCAAAATAAGCACTCGTCTAGTTTTAACAACCTCCAACAACTTTCATCAGCCGCTATTTATGCCTAAAACTAAATGAAAATACCATGATCAGAGATTTAGACCTGTCTGTGGAACGCAGTACTGATTTTCTGCTTTCCGATTGATAATAGTCATCAAGTCTAATGTCAGTAAATTCATATTGAGTCGTCTATTTAGAAAATCTAGCCTTACCCAATTCCATCTTATCTTATCTACTGTGATCTTATCTCACATTACAATTGACCTTATCCTTGTGTAGTCTCCTGGTCTTGATACGTGATAACTTTCCAAGTAAAACATATCAAAATTAAGGATAGGCATAAAGTGGGTTTGCGTCTTTTGCGGTTACTTTATATGTTATTCAAAATGTTATCATTGGATTGCATATGTCTTGCAATTTTAATTATAATTTGGTCGGAAAAAAGAGTAATAACTTTAGAATTTATGTTCGCACGCACACAATTATATAGGGTGTCCCAAAAGAAGCGGATGGTTAAAAATATACATAACTTTCTTAAAGTTCAATATTTTTCTTTTATCTTTTCAGATCATCTAAGGTACCCCTTCCAAAGTCATTATGAGTCGTTGCATTACCGCGGAGCCTATATTTATCGTAGAGACGTATTTTCGCTTGAATGAGTCAATATCAGAAACTGAAAGAGAATTTCGACGAAAGTTCAACACAAGAAAATCCCCCTCCCAATGCAATAAAAGCTATGGCGGCTCGATTTTATGAGCAAGGGTCTGTATGTGGCCTCCCTAAATTAGTAAGTAGTGATAAGAATCATCAGAGATTAGCAGAGAGCGTGATTAAGGATCCATCCACATCAGTAAGAAGAAGATCTAGTCAAATTGCGGTCTCTCGATTAATGTTGTTTTAGCAGGACAATGCTAGTGCGCATACAGCACGAGAAACATTAAATCTACCCCAGAACATATTGGGAAACCGAATAATTTCTCGTAGCTGTGAAATGAATTGGCCACCACGCTCGCCAGATATCACACGTGCAGATTTCCTCCTTTGGGGTTAACTCAAAGAGCGGGTATACGCAAACACACCAGCCACAAAAATGCCCTTGAAAACAATATAGAGAAGGAAATTAGAGCCACAAGTCCTGGAACATTAAGTGATATGCTGGACAATGCCCTGCAGAGAACACAAAAGTGTGAAAATAAAAATGGTGGACATTTGAGTAATATAATTTTAATAGCTAAAATTAGACCTTGTGAAAAACATACCCTAGATAAGTTGTGTAAATAAAATCAGAATAATAGATCATTATATCTTACTACATCTCAAAATATCACGGGGAGGCTCATCTACCTACATATAAAAATTGGTAATAGTATACCTTAAATATTGAGGAAGTTAATCAAATTAAAAATCCGCCAGCTTTTTGGGGGCACACGGTATATAGGTATATAAACAAATGAATTCTTAGAGTGTATTTCTTTCGAGTTCAACAACAATTCTCGTGTGGTTTTGCGAGGATTGGTTTCAATTAAGGCTGTCAATTGTTCGTTATCAACCGGAATCGGTCACTACCGTCTTCATCCCTGAGGCCCACGTTAGCATTGCGAAATTTGTTGGACTACCGTTGTGCAACACGTTCGTTAGTGGTTTCTGTGCCAAACTCGTCATCGATATCACGAGCTGTCTCGGCAGTATTTCGGCCTAGTTTGAAAATCATGCGCATTTTACTTTTCTCCATGCTACCGAAAATAGTTTGTTGAACAAATCCACATTGTAGTTAGATTCTGATTTATTGTTAGGTATTTTTGGTACATTATGATAATCCTTTGAGTATGGAAAGTCTGAGGTATATTCCTCCTCATTTTTACTTGCTATCCTCCCTGCATGAAGTGTTCGCTGTCAGCTATGTTTCTTTTCTAGCTTAAAATTATATTTAAAACCTCGGTTAATATTTTTGATAAAAACTCAGGATAGCTGGAGATTTTCAAATCAGATATTTTAAGGGTGGACTTTAAATAGAGATACAGTAAGATAATGTCCAAAATGTAGTAAGGTAAAATTATAAAATATCGTGTTCCTGGTTCCATGGTAAAAGAAACAAATGGATATGTGGAATTTTAAATTTGTGTCTCTCCCTAAGTGCTCGATCAAAATGGAGGGTGGTAGAGATATGAATAGAAAAGATGAAGAAGATATAGGAAGCTGATCGGCGTTAATATAAGGTGCGCATTGACCTCGGCGGTTAATCTGATGTATTAGTAGGGGTGGTATTCTATAATAAGAAAGTTGGATGGCCGGGGGAGGGGGGGGGCTCCGTATAGGGCATATGCTGGAACTTCCAAGTTAAGATAATTGAATTAAAAATAAATTAATTAAAAATATAACATAATAGAGTAGAAATTACTGAATTAAAGATCAAACGTAATTTAATTGAAGATAAAATAAAATTGATTATATTAAGTTGCTGCAAGAAAAATATCGTTTTTTCATATATGTTACATTTATATATGACTTCTGAATAAATTTACTAGTATATATAGCCATGTTATATATCCTCTTGAAGCGCGTTCTTCGATCTATTAAATGGTATTATTCGTTACCGTCCCTAATCTATTTATTCATGTTTGAAGGATTTTTGACAATGTGGACAAAATTCCAATTGGCACGATTTTCTTGTTCCAGTTCAAACTAAGCCGAAAACAGCCGAGACAGCTCGTGATATTAATGATGCATTTGGTACAGGAACCACTAACGAACGTGTGGCACAAAGGTAGTACAACAAATTTCGCAATGGTGATGAGAAGACCGAAGATTAGGACAGTCGTGGCCGGAAGAAAGCGATTAATAACGCACAATTAAAAACCTTAATTGAAGTCGGTCCTCGCAACACCACTGTTGAACTCGAGGACGACCACTAGACAGTCGTTCGCTATTTAAAGAAAACATTTGGATAAATGTGCCCCCTGTGAATTGAATAATAATAAAATAGATCGTCGTTTGGAAGTGATTTCTACGCTCTTTCTGTGCAAGAAAAACGACCAATTTCCCGAGCAACTTGTGATGTGTAATGAGAAGTGGGTCCTCTTCGACAACCGGCGACGTTCGGCACAGTGGTTGGATGCCGGAGAAGCTTTACAACATTACCGAAGCCAGAATTGCACGCACACACACAGAAAAGATTATGGTGACTGTTTGGTTGACTGCGGCCGGTCTCATCCACCACAGTTTCTTGAATCCGAGTTAAACTATTACGGCGGAGAATTACTGCCGACAAATTGACGAAATGCACCAGAAGCTCTAACGTATGTGCCCGATATGGTTAATAAGAAGGGACCAATTCTCCTCCATGACAACGCTGGCCTGCATGATGCTCAATTGACTCTGCACAAACTGAAAGGATTGAGCTACTACCACATCCGGCATATTAATCGGACCGATTTTAACTTGATCAAGCATCTCTTATTTCATACATTTTCTTTATCTTTACCCCCTTAAAATGTGCAATTATTTTTTTTTTTAATGTACGTTATATGTATGTGTTTAATAGCAAACTTATTTCGAATGTGATTTAATATTTGCTTGTGACTTTTCATCTTGTGAGATGAACTTCATTCTAAAATCCATGGTGTAAGGAAAAATCTAAACTGTATTCTTTATTCAAATAATAAAGTTCTGTTTAGAAAGATTATGTGTTTTTCTTAATGAAATTTAAAGAAAAGAGTATAAATTCCATTTACTCAAACAAGTATATCGAGCTATTCTCTTTTTGGCTGGGATTATATTATATAATATTACCTCATAAAAATATTTTGTAAGACTCGATACCACACGATAAATTAATATGTGTTCTGATTAACCTTATGATTCTTATATATATATATATATATATATATGCATAAATTTAATTTACAGTTATATATATAATGACAACTTCTAAAATACCACCAATTCGTTTTTAATGAAATTTACAAAACCAGTTCCAAATTAATATGATTAAACTTCTGCTAAGTATTAATTAATTAATTATATTGAAATATTAATAAGCATTAATAATCTACTTTAATCCTAACCTCGATTGAAGAAACTTTTTTCATCGTGAAAGTAGCCTTTATTACAAAGCAGTTAAACAGAATATAATTAAAAATCTACACTAAAAGGACATTTCAATTTATTAAGATTTCGCATATTTTATTACAGAGTCAAGTTTCTTTCGATTCTTTTATAATAAAGTTTTAATTTCAAAAATAAAAATATCCATATTTCTTGGGAGTGCATAAGATTGAATCGAAAACGAAAGCAAACTCTAATAAAGAACACACACACACACACACACACACACATATACATATATATATATATGCTATTTATTTATTTTTGGTTTTGCGACACGTTTTTAATTAATACGAAAGTACATTTTACCTAAATGCGAGTTGGGTATCCCAAACGGGGAGCAGCATATATATTGTCTTTAAAATATATTTATCCACTGAAACGTGTTTCGCCGACTACGACTCATCGAAGTAGCTTAATCTAGATAGATTTAGTCACTATGATTACTCGTAGACGACAAAACACGTGTCAGTGGATAATTATATTTTAAAAGCATATATATGGAGTATCTTCAGCTATAATCGAAACCGAAACCAAAACGTGTGAAGAATGCTTGGTAAATTATTTATTACTAACTGAACTACCCGGCGTTGCCAGGTTGTATTGATATACTTTAATATTCCGTCGTCATACATAAATATGTTATTGATTAAATGAAACATTAATTTATAATGACTTCTTTTACAATATCCCCCATGAGGTAGGAGCAGTAGGCGTGTTTTATTATATAGAGGTCTTTCAATAGCCTCAATCTTCTTTTCTAGTTTAATCTTTGATCTTTTCGTCTTTCCTCTTTCTAAATATTACTCTAAAAAATGAAAGTGTGATACATAAAATAACACATACGCTAAACGATAAACATATATAAATATGATTAAATGCAATCCAATTTTGATTGGACAGAAAGCCTATAAAACTATTGAAGACAGTTGCATACTCCTAATTTATAATAATAATAATAATAATAATAATAATAATAATAATAATAATAATAATAATAATAATAATAATAATCGGAACTCTATTTAGTATAAGAAATTCAATATCCAAAATCTTATAGTTAACAGTAACTCATAGCTATTTATTGAAACACTAGAAAATTCAATATTATTAAATTGCCATGACAAAACTAAAACTACATTGATTGTAGAACCACTACAATATCACATAGTGTCACCATGCATCTTGAAATTTTTAGTTCATTTTGCTTACATCTATATAAACAAAACTGTTCGTCCGATTTAATTAATATTATAATTAATAACACTAAAATTATACATTCCAAAATAGTTTTAAAACCTACTCGAAACTGTCCACAACAAAACTCAACAACTTCCAATTAAGAACGTTATGTATGAAACCAGGAACAGTATAAAATGATCAACGTAATAGGATTAAATCCTGTAACATTAATGCTGGCAGTGAAGTATTTAAATTGTAAATGGATTTGCTGGGATAATGTGAAGACGTTCTCCAAATGTCAGATTGGATCACGTGTCTCTATTACAGTTACTTTTAAAACCCTCTTCTTTATTCCAGATTTTGTGTTTATTGCATTCTCCACCTGATGATTCGATGAAAAGTCAAAAACGTTCGTGAAACATAAGCCTGAGTATTTCCTGCAGAAATGAAACAAGACCGTTTCTATGCAGCTTACTTGACTTATATATACTTTATGATATATATGTATTTATATACGTATATATATATATATATAATACATATTATTATATTACAATATAATATATATGTATATAATTATCAAATGACATGTATTTCCTCGTCTACGACTCTCAGAGTGGTTGAATATAGAGGATTCATTAAAATTGACCTACACTTCATACTATAATATGAAGAAGTGCATGTACACATTCGCGTGTCTATTTATTATGATTCAGTATTTTCTTAAGATAACATCGTAGAATTGTATACACCTTTGCAATATTATCTACATTTTTATAAAAATCGATATTATTTTTACATGTATAAACACACCCACATGTATATGCACACACAAAACACACACATATGTGTGAGTGTGTGTGTGTGTGTGTGTATTGATACAAGTAGATAAATAAGTAGTGCATTTGCGAACATGAACTAGAAACGAAGTCATTTTTAAAGAAGAAAAAGAAATTCACAAAATTGCCCAAAGTGAAGGATTATTGACTGGTGTGTTAACTCAGCAAAAAAGTAAAACTGCAACGCCAGTAAATGCATTAACATATGAGAAAAAAAAACTATAAAAAAACGTAAATCACGTTGCATATTTCATCATTATTTCTTCAAAAAATTCGAGAAAGAGGAAAACGGAGAAACATCTGTCATAGTCATGATATGAGAATCGTACTTCAGTAACCTGATTATTTTACCTTAATCTATTTATTTCACTTAATTTATTTCACCTAATTTATTTCACTTAATTTATTTCACCTAATTTATTTCACTTAATTTATTTCACCTAATTTATTTCACTTAATTTATTTTCTTCATATTCTGAATAATTGCGTAATACAAGTTCCTACAATTTCAAACACAAAGAATAACAAATAAATTAATACGTATTACGATAGCTGTTCTTTAAGTAAACTAAGTTCAGGATTGAATATTCCTCGAAGGGGTTGAACACGTGATTTCAAATTTCATCAGATTTACGATCAAAGTCACGGATAAAGTAATTTTACGTATCACCTAGAAATAATCTCCTCCTCCATATATTTTTAATTATATCCTGGTGTATGATATAATGTAGTGTGCATTAGGGTTATTGATATTATTAACATTCTTGGCCTCGTTTTTCATCTTTCTGAATTATTTTTCTAATTATTATTTTTATTTTACATCTATTTATTTATTATATTTTGCACTACAAACATGCACAGTACCACTTTAATGTAAGGGGCTACACTCAGGGACATAAGTTGCAGAAAAACTATGTAGGAAGTTGAGCAGCAAGATGTCTGTTCAAATTATATTTGAACTTATACATGTCAGTACGGTTGGGAAAGTATAAACCCGGAAGGGAATTCCATAATCTATCAGTTCAGGGGAAGAAACAATTAGAGTAAAAATCTTTCTTACATCTTGGGATCTCTACTGTGTTGGGGTGGGACTTTGCTTCTTGTCGGGTTTGTCGGGGAAATTACGTTGAAGGGATACGTGAATTTGTAGTTTGTCAGAGACTCCACCATTAAAGTACTTGTAAAACAGGCAGAAGGATGCAAAATTTCGTCGATGGGACAGAGTTTGAAGCTTAGATGACAGTTCAGGACATATCAGGTTGCCGACTCTCTTTTTAGCCGTGTCTACGAGCGAGAGACCAGCAGCGGATGCACCAACTCAAATGTGACAACAACACTTTCTACATGAGCGAATGATGAACTTGTAGAGGTGCAGAATACTTTCAGGCGTAAGTAACTTTCTAGCACGGTAGAGAGTGCTCACCTATCATCGCAGCAGCTTTGCCAATGCTCTCGATGTATCTGTCCCAACTCATTTGTCCTGTGAACGTTTAGCCGTGGAGATTGAACAAATTACGTTTTCGTAATATATCTTCAGCCATAGCTATTGGTTGTTGAGTGGGTTTCTTGTAATTATTAAAACAAACAAGCTTAGTTTTTGAGCATTAAACGTTACCATCCATTTTTTTTTACTCCCATTTTGCCTTGGATATGTGTTCATTCGTTTTCCCCTCGTGCCTATTATAGGACATTATGTTGTACGCAAATATACCCATCTAATAGTCTATTTTATCAGTGAGGTAATTTATGAATATCAGGAACAATAAAGGTCCAAAGTTCGACCGCTGAAGCATACCTGCATTTATATCATATTGCTTGGACATACGACAATCAAAGACAACCTTATTTAAGAAGGGTTTAATTATGTTGAGTATTCGTCCAGTGATACCATAGGATTTGATTTTCATGAGAAGAATATTGTGCCATACCATGTAAAAGGTCTTAGATATATCAAGGGCTAGAGTCTTCCCCTATTTTGTTTTATCCAGTGCATGGTATATACATTCAAAAATTACAATTTGAATATCTGCAGTAGAACGCGCTCGCAGAAATCCATATTGATGGTCAGACAAAAGTTTAGCAACTGTAAGGTGGTTGACTAGAGCTTAATAAATTATGGACTCAAATATTTTGTCGGAAAGAGGAGGGAGAATATTGAGGCGATTAGTTAATGGGTCAGACCTTTCACCTGAGTTCTTGTAAACTGGTACAACAGAAGCAGTTTTCCAGCAGTCAAGTAAGTATGATTCATAAGGCATATGTTAAAGAGCTTGTACAGAACTAGGGAAAACTCAGTGGAGCAATTATTTTTATAATAATGAGATCAGTTTCATATGCTTTTGGGATGTCTAGCAATGTGTGAGGCAAAGTTACGAGCGAGTATGTTAGCTTTCTCAGGTGCTGTCTATGAAATGGGTTGGGAATGATATTGTCTGTGTCAAGGAATGGGATATAGAAAAGTTATTGATGATGCTACGAGCTGTGTTTCTGTAGTTAGAGAAGCCAAGACAATTATATTGGTGACGTAAAAGTCACCATATGCATGTGTTTGGGTGCTAGTGTCAAGGGAGAGTGCTACATTTATGCTTCCAGAGACATAATTGATTAGAGTACAGTTCTGGGTTCAAGGAGAACGATAAAGAAAATACTGGGCCCAAGTTTCTTCCTGATCTACATCAATGATCTCCCAAAACACATACTAAAATCTTTCGTTGACATTTATGCTGATGACACGACCATCTATGGCAACACATCAAAGGCCGTAAATGATGATGTTCTCTCTTATTCTTTCTCCTCTGATCTTGAGCGCGTGGTACAGTGGGGAAAGAGGTGGCTGGTTACCTTTATTGCATCTAAGACCAAGATCCTATCTCTACATCATAAACGCTCTGATCCCCATCTGGCATCAATTGAAATGGATGGCTCTCGTCTAAGGGAGGTCCCAGGATTTGATAAGCTCCTGGGTTTGACCTTTACACCTGATCCTGAATGGAACACATACATCAAGTCTGTGGCCAATGTCGCTGGGAAAATGGTGGGATCCTTCTACCGCTCCGGAAGATATCTCACTAATGATGCAATTCTCTATCTATATAAGAGCCAAGTACGTCCAAAGATTGAGTACTGCTGCCACATCTGGGCGGGTGCTGCAAAATAACAGCCTATCCTGCCTTGACGGAGTACAAAATAGACTCCATGGCTTGGTGGGGGATGCCATTTTCTCTACCCTGCAACCTCTTTCCCACAGAAGAGACGTAGCGAGCCTATCATTGTTCTATCGTTACTTCCATGGCAGGTGCTCGTATGAGCTCCATTCTCTGGTCCCCCCTCGCCAATCTTTCTCAAAAAACACCCGACTAGCTGAAACCACCGTCAATAATTTTCCCCACTCCCTATCTGTGCCTAAATCAAAACGTAGATACCATGAACAAAGCTTCTTTCTTAGAACTGCCCGTCTGTGGAACTCTGTTCCGCTTGCCTGTTTCCCTCCCGACTTCAACCTGGATGTCTTCAAGTCCAACACAAACAAAGTCCTGATTAACCGCCCCCCCTAAGTAATGACACCTCACAATTTCTCCAATACTATTGCTACACTATCCCTTTGATTACTGTACACACAATAACCCTTATCCTTGAGTGATAAGTGGTGATAAGTGGTGAACTCCATGTAAAAAAAAATAAAAATATATCACAAACGCTATGTTGTAAAGTTGGTTTAAAGCATGTGGAGGCCTGGTAATCTGATTTTAGTTTAGATCCTGTAGTCACGAGGAGGGCGTTACGAATATAGGCTCCAAGTCTATGCATGTGTCATTCAGAGTCCTTACTACAAAGTGGAACATAACCAGACATGTTAAAAAGTTAGAGGGATAGGAAAGTGCAAGTTAGTTTTACTAAGCGCTAAGATATCCAAGGAGTTTTCTAGAAGAAATAACTCTGCATTATCTATGTTAGTTCTAAGTCCACGGATATTTGTAAATAGTAGGATGCGAATCGTTGTTTGAGTATATATCTGGTTTGATCGTTATTTGGATTGAGCTGTCATTTCATTTTATTTCATAATTTAAGTTTAGGCTTAGACATAGACAAGAAATGATAATTTATGATATTGAAAAGAGTAAAGAAGTACAAGTAATTCAGAGCAGGAAAGCAAGTTTAGGTAAATAATTAATAACTTTACAATATTTGGCAATACTTAGTAAGCAAGTAAGTATAAAAAGTAAGAGATTTTCTTGCCACAAAAGTGTTGACTATACTTTGTCTACAGCTAGTTTCTTTTTGGTTTCAACCTGTGGTCAGTCCTTAATCAGGGGGGATGTATGTATTTTTTGTGAAATTTATATTTTATTTTATTTAATATATCTTAGCATGAAATAAAGATCGGAGAGTAAATTAACGTACATTATGCAACAACTTTACAATAATAGTCTTAACCGATCAAGGGGGCATAAGTACCATGCTAGCAAAGACATTAGTTCTGTTTGTGAAAGAAATATTTAGGAAATGGGGTGTCGGGTTCACTGTCCTAATCAGGAATCAAGTCCAGACACAGTGTAGCAAGCGAATCCCTCAAATTTTTACACTACTATACTACTAAAGGGTAAGTATGGCAGTTGGAGAGAGCCTACCTACTCCTTAGGTGATATTGTTTTGCAAACTGTGAAATTTGTTAATGACACCAGCTCTTGGAAAGTTAACGACTATGACCCATTACATCTCGAAATTTTATAGAATAGAAAGCAAAAATTTATATCAGAGCCTTCACTCACCCAGATAGGTAACGTGGCAAAATCTACCGATTAATTAAAAAAGAAGGTGTTAAAGACCAGATTTTTTAATTATTATTATTATTATTATTATTATTATTATTATTATTATAATAATAATAATAATAATAATAATAATAATAATAATAATAATAATAATAATAATAATAATAATAATAATAATATTGAGAGTAATGGTGTTTTTATTGGCGAAAAAAAGGGATACCGGAAATGATCAAGAGATACCAAAGAGCAACTACTAATTGATAAAGCATTAATGCAAGGATGTGAAGAAGAAGAAGAAGAAGAAGAGTAACTTCAAGGGGCATGGATCGATTACAGAAAGGCTTATGCCATGGTTCCTCATTCATGGATACATGAAACACTATTGATGATGAAGGTGGCTGAGAATGTGGTAGGGCTTTTGGAGATAAGTATCGCTCAATGGAAAACGTTGCTGACAGCAAACAAAGAGGAGATGGGGCAGAGTGGCATTAAACGTGGAATATTTCAAGGAGATTCGTTATCGCCACTTCTTTTTGTAGTGATAATGATGCCACTGAGCATCCTCTTGAAGAGAGAAAAACTGGGGTATAACTTTGGATCTGGTGACAGACGCCTCAATCATCTACTGCTTATGGATGATTTGAAAATATTCGGTAGAAATGAAAAGGAAATGCAGAGACTGGTAGAACTGGTGGGGATATACTCAGAAGACATTAGGTTGTAGTTTGGGATTAGTAAATGTGCGGTGCTGGTGATGAAAAGAGGAGAAATAGTGCTGTCAAATGGAGAAATCATGAACGAAATAGAAGATACAGGATATAAGTATTTGGGAGTTTCGGAGGGTGTAGGTATCATGAACAGAGAAATGAAGGAGAAAGTCAGGAAGGAGTATCGTAGAAGAGTGAAACTAAATTCAAAGTCGAAACTGTATGAAGAAACCTAATGAAAGTTGTGAATGCATGGGCAGTCAGAGTTTGAGATACAGTGCGGGAATTTTAGAATGGTCTGACAAGGATTTGCATGCCATGGATATCAAAACAAGAAAAGGTTTAGCAATGTTTGGTATATTTCACATTCAAAGTAGCGTAGCAACGCTTATCAAAAAAGGAAAGACGGTGGTAGAGGATTGCAAAGTGTAAAAGATTGTGTTAGAACCGAGGAGATGACGTTGAAGGAGCATGTGGTTAGAAGTGAGGAGCGGGTGCTAAAGGTCGTGGCCAATGAAGTGGAGGGATGTGAGACCAAGGCTGATTATGTGAAGCGTATGGATAGAGAAAGGACAGAGGGAGGCCTTGAAAGAAAATGCATTATAGGTTCTTCCAGGATATAGCAGAAGTGACTGATGTAATATCATGGCAATAGCTTTAAGCTGGGTGTCTGGCTAAGAGTACTGAAACTTTTGTTTGTGCAGCATAAGAGCAGGCATAAGGAACACGATTGTTGAAAAAAGTGGTTCTAGGAGAGGAAGTTGCCGCAGAATGCCGGATTTCTGATAAGACCTCAGTCAATTGCGCACCTTGCAGCAGGGTGTAGTGGATTGGCCCAGAGAGTACCGCAAAAGACACGATCGCATGGGACTCCGGATATATTAGGAGGTGTGTAAGAGAGTTCGGTGAAGTGTGCTGGAAAAAGGTTTGAGTAGGGTGCTGATGAAGTTAGAAAAAGTGAGGATGACAAGGTAGAGGTGTGGTGGGACGAAAGTATCATAACGACCAAGCAATTGGAACATAATCGCCCGGATTTGGTCGTCATTGACAAGGTCTCAAAAAGCTGACAGATTTTAGACTTTTCAGTACCCTGGGACAGGAATGTGAGAGAGAAGGAGAATGAGAAGTGGAGCAATTGTGCATCATTGTCCTTCGAGATAAGGCGCTATAGACGGGGTTAAAACACAAACAATCTCGGTCGTAATTGGTACACTAGGAGTAGTATCTCGTCCGGAAGGACAATTGAAAAAATACAAATCCCCGATAAGCGGCCTTCAAACCTCTGCAATTATAGGTACCACCAACATCCTTAGAAAACCCCTTGATCTTTTAAGCTCCTGGTTTTAAGTTAGGATTAAGGGAAATCCTCTGGAAATGAATCCCATCCCTTTCCAGAGAGATGTTGATAAACAAAATAATAATATTAATAATAATAATAATAATAATAATAATAATAATAATAATAATAATAAAATTAATAATAATAATAATAATTATGATAATAATAATAAAATAATAATAATAACAATAACAATAACAACAACAATAATAATGATAATGATAATAATAATAACAATAACAATAACAATAATAATCATCATCATCATCATCATTATTGTTGTTGTTATTATTATTATTATTATTATTATTATTATTTAAGCTTAGCGCTCCGTCCGTTATCATGCTGTGCAAAAGGAAAGTGAATATTCCAAAAAGTGGAATATTCCAAATACTTTTCCATCCCCATAAATTATTTAAAAAAATTGGTGTCGCTGTTGAGGCAAAGCTAATAAAAATGATTTCTATTTCTTGGCCTTTTGGCTAAGATCAAAGTGTAGTATCTGTTCTTCAGGTGCTACATTTCAGTTTCTTCTCTCTCAGTGGAAGAGAAATCCTTTACGACTAAGACAATTTTTCTCCATGTTAAAAAAATGTCCCTGGTGTCTAAATCTGTCCCCTGGGGAGGCATTGTGAATAGGCACTATGTTTAATGTAACAAAGTTTTAATATTAAAAAAGTAACTGGAAAAAGTTATTTCTGATTTAATTACAAAATGCCCTGGTAGTGTTACTCCTGATTAATTATAAAATGCTCTGGAAAATGTCCGTTCTGATTTTGTTTTTTTTTTACTTGCCTCCCAACAATGAGGTCGGTTAAAAATATAGGGGGAAACCAGCTCCCCAAAATTGGCTCTCTAGTCAATAACAAATATAAAAATTGTATCAGTAATGAAGGATTTCTCCTCTATTAACCAAGGCCAAAAAGTGGGGGATGTCAGTCACTGGAATGCTGAAACTGATAGTACACACAGACATTCACATGTTGAAGCAATGTTTACCTCATCTCTAACCGTGTTAATGTTTTTTATGCATTACTTTCGAAAAGCTGCTGAAACAGTTTATGATTTAAACATTACTTTATTTCAAGTAGATTTTAAGCAGTGGGTTACGGGATATGAATCAGTCCCGGAAATTTCTCAAATTGTTTACGATTTAAACATTACTTTATTTCATGTATATTTTTAACAGTGGGGTGGGGGATATTAAATCAGTCCCGAAAATGGGTGAATCCGTTTACACATTACACATTGCTTTATTTAATGTATATTTTTTACATTGGGGTGGGAAATATGAAGTCGGTTCCGGAAATGGCTGCTACCATTTACGTCTTGGACATTACTTTATTTAATGTATATTTTAACAGTAGGATGGGAGATGAGAAGTCGATCCCAGAAATGGCTGAAAAAGTTTACGATTTATACATTACTTTATTTCCTGTATATCTTCAACAGTGGGGTGGGGAGTATAAGTCAGTCCCGGAAATGGCTGAAACAGTTTACTATTTAGACATTACATTATTTCATGTATATTTTTAACAGTGGGTTTGGGATATAAAGTCGGTCCCGGAAATGGCTGAAACAGTTTACTATTTAAACATTACATTATTTCATGTATATTTTTAGCAGTGGGTTGGGGATATAAAGTCAGTTCCAGAAATGGTTTAAACAGTTTACTATTTAGACATTACATTATTTCATGTATATTTTTAGCAGTGGGTTTGCGATATAAAGTCGGTCCCGAAAATGGCATAAACAGTTTACTATTTAGACATTACATTATTTCATGTGTATTTTTTGCAGTGGGTTTCGGATATAAAGTCGGTCCCGGAAATGGCTGAAACAGTTTACTATTTAGACATTACATTATTTCATGTATATTTTTAACAGTGGGTTTGGGATACAAAGTCGGTCCCGGAAATGGCTGAAATAGTTTACTATTTAGACATTACATTATTTCATGTATATTTTTAACAGTGGGTTTGGGATATAAAGTCGGTCCCGGAAATGGCTGAAACAGTTTACTATTTAGACATTACATTATTTCATGTATATTTTTAGCAGCGGGTTGGGGATATAAAGCCAGTCCCGGAAATGGCTGAAACAGTTTACTATTTAGACATTACATTATTTCATGTATATTTTTAGCAGTGAATTGGGGATATAAAGTTCGTCTCGGAAATGGCTGAAACAGTTTACGATTAAAACATTACAGTGGGGTGGCGGACATGAAGTCAGTCCAGGGATTGAATGAGATGTACAAATATATACTATCAGAAAGCGTCGCCCAGTATTGAATGAGATAGGTGGAAAAATATAGTAGCAAAATAACCAGCGTCGCCCGGGATCGAATGAGATAGGTGAACGATATATATTAGCAGAATATGCGGCGTCATCCGGGATTGTATAAGATAGGTGAAACATATATACTATGAGAATACCCAAAATTTTTTTATTTGTTTGTAATGAAATAATCAGCCCAGGCAATATATCGAAGTTACTATTTAAGTAAGTTGGAGCGACATAGTGGGTTAATGTTATGAAAATTATTGTCGGAATTAGTAACATATTCAAGAATTATGAAAAATGATGAAATGTGAGTTACTTGATTGGTGTGTTTGTAATGATATAATAAGCCCATACAATATATCAAATATATTATATAAGTAGGGGGGAGAGGCATAATGGGGGTTTTTATTATAAAAATTATTGTCGAAATTAGTAGCATATCCAGAATTTTGAACAAAGATTAAATGTGAGTAAATCGGGTGTGTTTATAATAAAATAATCAGCCCAGGAAATATATCAAAGTAAGTATGTAAGTAAGAGAGAGGGATAAGGATGGTTTAAATTATGAAAAATAATTGTCAAAATTAGTAACATATCCAAGAATTATGAAAAATGATAATATGTTATTTAATGCATTAGTGTGTTTGCAATGAAATAATCAGACCAGACAATATTATTATAAGTTATAATTTTAGTAAGTGGGGCGATGATGTGGGTTAAAATGATGAAAAATGATCGTCGACATAAGTAACATATCTAAGAAGTATCATAAATGACGAAATGTGAGTTAATTGATTGGTATGTTTGAAATGTAATAATCATCCCTGATAATGTATCACAGTTATTATGTTTGTAGTGGGTGGTTGATAATGTGGGTTAAAATATTAAACATAATTGTCGAAATGTGTAACATATCAAAGAATTAAGAAAAATGATGAAGTGTGAGTTAATTGATAGTTATGTTTTTTATGAAATAATCAGCCCAGAAAATATATCAAAGTATTTTTTTAGTAAGAGCCGGCGACGGGGATGGTTTAAATTATAACAAATTATTGTCGCAATTTGTAAGATATCCAATAATTACGTAAAAATGACGAAATGTGATTTAATTGATTGGTGTGTTTATAATAAAATAATCAGCCTAGACAATATATCAAAGTTATTATATAAGTAAAGGGGAAGAAGATAAGGAGGGCTTTAATTATGAAAAATTGTTGTCGAAATTAGTAACATATCCAAGAATTACGAAAAAATGATGAAATATTAGTTAATTGATTGGTGTGTTTGTAAGGAAATAATCAGCCTAGACAATATATCAAAGTTATTATTTAGTAAAGAGGGAAGGGCGAAAATGTGGGTTGAAATTATGAAAAAAGATTGTCGAAATAATAATATATCCAAGAATTATGAAAAATGATTAAATGTGATTTCGTGCATTAGTGTGTTTGTAATAAAATAATAAGCCCAGATAATATTTCAAAGTTATTATTTTATTAAGAGAGGGCGATAATGTGGGTATAAATTATGAACAATGATTGTCAAAATTAGTAACCTATCCAAGAATTATGAAAAATGATGAAATGTGAGTTGATGTTTGTAAGAAAATATATCAAAGTTATTATTTTAGTAAGGTGTGCGACATGGTGAGTTTAAATGATGCAAAATTATTGTCAAAATTAGTACGATATCCAAGAATTATTAAAATTAAAATGATGAAATGTTAGTTAATTAATAGTTGTGTTTTTTTATAAAATAATCAGTCAATACAATATATCAAATTTACTATTTTAGTAAAGGGAGAGGCGAAAATGTGGGTTGAAATTATGCAAAATTATTGTCGAACATAGTAACATATTCAATAATCATGAAAAATGATAAAATGTGAGTTAATTGACCGGTGTGTTTGTAATGAAATAATCAGCTCATGAAATATATCAAAGTTATTATTTTAGTAAGGTGGCAGTACAGTTTTAATAAAAAAAACTAGAATATGATTGTGCCTTCATTCATGCTGAATAGAACGCTCACAGCATGCCCAGCAACAATATATTGCACAGGAATAATGCTGCTGTCGAATTTTCACAGGTCCCGCATTATTATTATTATTATTATTATTATTATTATTATTATTATTATTATTATTATTATTGCAGGAAAAAAGCAGCATTTTTGGAGTTTCTTGTTTTCATGGGTGACTATATTACATGGCATCAAGAAAAAAATGGGGCTGGCTATTTTTAGAGCACATTTGACAACGAAAAGTTTTTAAAAAACTACAAAATGAACAGAATTCAAATGTTTTGAATTTAAGTAAGGATGAAATCAAAATTGCCATGCACAACGATTTGCGATATTTAAGACAAGAGGATTTCAAGAATTAAATAAATAGAAAACGGCTTATCTTGTTTCGGAATAAAATAGTTTCGTGCTTCTTCTCTGGTAGTAGCACAAATGTAAGGAACACTTGTCATCGTGTCTTGACTATTTAATGCTTAAAGACATGGGCTGGGGCGGTTGTATAAGATCAGTATGATTCTCTATTTTTATTAATATTTTACTATTTATTTTACTCACTAGCTTCCCCTCCCCCTCTATCTATACCTCTACCCATCTCGTTTTCTCTAGACACATTCTACCTCTCTTTAAATTATGAAGTCGTTTTCTGTTCTAAAGTTTTAGAAAAGGAAAGACTCCCTTTCAGTTAAAATAGGATAATATAATTTGGTATCAAGATGAGCAGGCGCTATGTTTTGTATCAATTTGAATTAGAAAAAGTCGTTTTAAATTGGTTTTAAAAAGAAATGAATGAAAATGCAATATTAATGCATTATTAAAATGCAAAGATGGGGTTAATATTTAGAAGATTAATATTTGCATTTAATTTTCTTGTTACAGTTTCTATTATTATTATCATTATTATTATCATTATTATTATTATTATTATTGTTGTTGTTGTTATTATTATTATTATTATTATTATTATTATTATTATTATTATTATTATTATTATTATTATTATTATTATTGGCTCACAATGAAATTTAACACAGGTCATCAAAGATCACTCCTTGAGAACAACCTGTGGTGTTCCTTGGAAGCTGAGTTACAGAATGTCTCCCCAGGTTTCCAGTAATCTTCGCCTCTTTCGATAACATTTGCAAAGGACATTGCATTATGGAAACACCCCCTTGCCATTTGTTTCTCACTAGCAGTGACCATTCTACTTCACTGGAATTTTATTTGTAATAAGCCTCCCCAAGGCCCCAGTTCTCTTCGCACTTATCCAGCGGGTGTCTGGTCAGCGCTCTCTCCTCGGTCTTTCTTTCGCCCATGATTACTTAGTCTCAGACTTGGGGGATGGGGCGGTGATGAGGTAATGGGGGCATGGGAGGTTTATATATTATTATTATTATTATTATTATTATTATTATTATTATTATTATTATCATTATTATTATTATTATTATTATTATTATTATTATTATTATTATTATTATTATTATTATGCACATTTATGTTTATTTAACATTTGTAATATGTTTTTATATTTCTCTGTAATTTTATCTCGAAAAAATATGAGAATTCATTCTCTTATTCTTTCGCGTTTTTTTTCTCTCTTTCTTGCTTTTTCGTCTCTTTATGTTACTACTCTTTTTACTTGATTTTGCAAAATCTCCTTTCAAATTCCACCTGTTCTTCTTTTTATCCGTCCTTCTACTATGCCGATTTTTATTTCGTTTTTTTGTTCTATCTTATGTTTTATTTAATAAAGTATTTTAGTTTCAGATCATACTTACCCATGTTTTTTTCATCATTTGATTTTTTTTATTTTATGTATGCAATATATTTATTTAGCTCACGGTCTCTATTTTTTCTAGTAATCAGACCGAGTTTTTTTTATCGACACATTTTATTTTTCCTAGTCTTCTGTTGTCTATCATCAAAATAGGACGACGTCAGCAGATTAAGCAGAAGTCTTGCCAGGACTACTAAACACACACCCAGGACTACTGTATACATCGCTACATGAACTCCCTCGCAGGCAACCTTGTACATAGACCATCGCCCTTGCAAAATAGGTAATATAATATACAACAAAATTATTCGTTCCTATCCGAGATAAATCCACTTAAATTCAAACTGTTTTCATAAAAAAACACGTGTACACAATTTAGCTTTTAGGTTATTGAACATATAATTTATCATCTTTACGTAACTTTACAGTTTTGCCACATAATTTATTCACATTCAATTGATATATAACACTTTCGTTTAAATGCAATCTATACATCTATAAAAGTGATAATATGTGTGTATGTGAGGACACTTCTCAACCTATATATTCAACGGATTTTTCATTTACAGACTTGAAATTTGAAATATAGGATATTCAGACACGAGGAAAACTTTTTAATCCGTTTTCATCTGGAAAACAGGGCTGCTAAGGGATGTGAATTGAAAATTATTTACGCGGGAGTGATCGGATTTGTATATGTGTGCAAATGTTTAACGATTGCGAATGTGCGGTCGTGAAATATTAAAGCTTCCCTGTGTTAAGTATAAGTTTACTTGAAAATACATCTTAAAGATCATGTTAAGTTAATTTAATGGTTTTTTTACTTGACTTACTGTCTTTAGGTGTTTGTTTCGATCTCAGCCAGAATATTTTTTTTTTACTTACAAAAAGTGAACTGTTTCCAAAAAACATAATACTCGCATGCACATATTTCAGTTTTATTCCTCTTTTTTTAATTCTATTTTTCAACGTAGTTTAACGTTACTTTTAAATCTTACGGTATTTCTGTTTATATTGATAAACATTTTGCATTAATTAATATATATGTTGTGCGCGTATTTTTAGACCGGGCAACGACGAGCGGCCGACTAGTATACCATACAATTAAAGTTAGAATAAATATTACACATCCAATATAAATATTTGCTTCCACTAAAGTTAATGTTGCAATTTATATTCTAATACAAATAATACTGCCTTGACAGGATCAGCCTAACCAATCAGATTTCTTCTTTTTCTGAAACCTTACTGTTGTACTCTGTAAATAATACATTTTAAACATTAAGATACGCATATAATAGCTACGTTTTTACGGAAGTCATTCCATAAAATTTAGGAAGTTATTTAATAGAAGAATTGAACAAGAACAACATAATAATTAGATAAAGACATGAGATGTCTTTTAGCTTTAGTATTACGAAGGCTACAGCTAACGGTAGGATTAAAACGATTAGCTGGAAAAGAGTTCTGCACATCTTCTCTACTTGGAAAGAAGCAACTCGAAGAGGAAAGTGTGTCATAATATGGTATTAAAATAATGAATTGATGACCTTTAGTCAATAAATCAACCAAACTTGAAAAATGGAACATAGAACATGCAATAGTTGTATTTATAGATAACACTGAGAGCAGCAACATTGCCTGTGAGAGACATAGCAGAAAATAATCAAATTACTGATACGTTTCCGCACTTTATCAAATAAAATAACGAAATTCACTGACCCAACTGAGACAACAGTACGCGTGAATCTTCTAATAGGTCCTGAACTGTCATCTAAACTTCAGCCTCTGCCCCATCCACAAAATGTTGCATCCCTCTACCGGTTCTACAAATATTTTATATGGTGAATGCTCTGACGAACTACAAGCACGTTACCCCCCTAGACGTAAATAGACCCCGACAACCCCGACAAGCAACTAAATCACCCCCCTACACACTAGAGATCCCTAGGTGTAAGAAAACCTTCTACTCCAATAGTTTATTCCCCCAAACTGCAAGGCTTTAGAATACGCTTCTGCGATTCTGCTTTCCCAACTGTACTGACATGCAGAAGTCCAAGTGTAATGTAAAAATACATCTTGCTTCTCATCTTCCTTCATAATATCCCTGCAACTTATGTCCCTGATAGTAACCCCCAACTGTCCCTTGTTTCAGTTAAAAATTGAATAATATTTTTTAAATGTGTTACTGACAATAATAAACACAATCCTAGTAAAAATGTAAATATGTCTTGCGTGTGTTTCAACGTAACCTTCAAGTTATTTAAGAATATTTTCCATATTTAGGATTGGTTTTAACCGAGTTAGAATAAAATGTGATATTTATAAAATCATTTTTCTCTGATAGATTCATAAGGGTAGTGGTTGATGGGCTGAAATCAGAAGCTCACATTATTAATGCTGGGGTCCATCAGGAGTCAATCCGGTGCCAAACTCTCTTCCTTATCTACATCAATGATCTCTCAAATAACAACCTAAGATCATTTGTAGACATTTATGCTGACGATAATACAATCCAACCATCTTTCCCAACATTCCAAAGGCAGTAGACGACCAAGTTCCCTCTGATTCTCGTTTTGCTGATCATGATTACGTCGTGCAGTGTGGAAAGGTGGCTGGTTAATTTGATTGTATTTAAGACAAAATATCTGTCTTTTCATCTTCAACCCTCTGATCCCCATCTGGCATCAATTGAAATAAATGGCGGTCGTCTTTTGGAGGTCCTATGTTTTGACAAACTTCTAAATAAAATGCGTTGCAAGGGGTGCTGAGGAAATGGTGAGCTCGTTCTACCGCTCCAGTAGATATCTCACTGCTGAGGCAATTCTCTACCTGTATAAGAGCCAAGCGCGCCCAAGGCTTAAATACTGTTGACACATCTGGCCAAGAGCTGATGGACGCAGCTTATCCTGCCTTGACAGAGTTAAAAATAGACTTCGTAGCCTAGTGAGGGATGTCTTTTTCGCTTCTCTACAAAATCTTTCCCACACAATAGACGTTGCGGGCCTATCTCTGATTTATCATAATTTTCATGGCAAGTACTCCTCCAGGTTATAATCGATGGTTCCTGCCTGAATTTAACGAAAAACACTTGTCTAACCGAAGCCGCTATCAATAATTTCCCCAACTCTTTATCCGTGCCTAAACCTAACGTACGTTCCACGATCCAAATACCTTTCTTAGATCTGCACGCCTCTGTAACTCTGTTCCATTTTTATGCGTTCCAAATTACTACAATATGGTTGTCTTCAAGTCAAACGTGAACAAATTCTTGATGATTCTTAAGTGATCTCATTAACCAAATTCCCGCTAGTGACGATGACTCTATGTTCCCCTTACCACTGTATATTCATTAAACTTTATGCACGAGTGGTTTCGGGGCGCTGATAAGTGGTGAATTATTTGTAAAAAAAATTATTTACGTCACATTAATACTTACCTCACAAGAATTTATTGTGAAATTCGTAGTCTTTATGTGGCTGCAATATTTAGGAAAAAAATATTTTCAAATATCTCAAGACGTCCTTTTACGCACGTATCTTTGTCGTCATCTGTTTTCCCGATTTTTACCCCACACGGCACATCCAAGTCAAAACACGTCATTTGCTTCGTTTGCTCAACGACGTGCCGTCTTTTGTTTTGCCTATTTTCTCTTCCTTCCCTGACGTCAACGCGTGCACACTTGCTAAACTTTTGTATGTGCTAATATAGCTGCTGCTAATATTTTTGTTATTCAGCTATCCTACGTTTGCTGCTGATTTTCTCACGTATCCCATACGCGCTATGTTATGACTTTTGGAAAGCGGAAAATGATCTGGATCCAGTTTTATTCTACCGTTCTAATTTTCTGCCTATCTATGCATTTTAGCTATGTCAACTGTCGAGTGATTTCGACCTCAGTCTTTGACTGTTCACGTTATTTCCTTCCTCTACTTTTCCTGATATGATTGTTTGTGTGAGGCTAAATGATAGCGTGGCGGGGCCGTATTACATAACAGTTTATTAACATTCGGCTAAAACTTGAAAGTAAACATCGAATAACTTCATCTTTTTATTAATATATACAAACATAAATTATTTAAGATATTAAAAATATCAGTAATTTCAAAGGCAATAATGAATTAATTGTTTTGGGGCAGCATCACTCGTCGATATATTGTGTAAAGTATATATGTGGGATGAATAATGGGTGTTTGCCGGTCGGAACGAGAAGAAACATCTGCTCAACCTGTATAGATAATGAACGACACACGCCGACTTGTGAAACACGATTTTCACATTCTGTGACATCCCTTTTCCTGAGACGGCCATGCTTGGGAAAAAAAGTCCTGAACACTTGGAAACAATTCTGAGTAGAACGAAGAGTACATACACCAACTGGTATTTCCAAATTGTTACAAATGTTTAATCAATTATTTAACATAAATTGGGGTATTAACATTAGATAATTACAATATTACAGACGTATTACAAAGGGAATTAGTGATTGTGAAGAATCGCTAGGCAATAGAGAGAGTAGTGTACGAGAAAGAGAGAGCCAATTACGGAAAGTTTTGTGATAGGCTCAGACATTTTAGCCTATCTAACATAAACTCTGTGTTTGTTTGCTTTTTGTTTCGTACTCTCACACTAGAGACGTTAATTTAAAACAAATAAATGATCAAGTTTCCCATCGTGGGCCGGGATAATTCAGTTAGTCCAGAATCGCAACTTCCCCGAAAATAACCATAAAGCACCGGAACAATTCCTTGCAACTAATATGGCAAGTCACTTCTAAAAATCTAAACATTGATTGTCAAGCTGTCTCAAGTGATTTCTGTTTGTGTGTGAAAGAATTTTGTATTTTGTCCTTACAATCAAACTAAAGAATAAAATCTGTGATCCTATACATAACAGCCGTGTTATTCTATTGTAATGCGTTTTGGTAGAATTTGATTTTCTAATGTAATTTTTTGATGTAGGCACTCACAGATATTTTTCGAAGCGAAGTGTGGATAATTTATTTTATTAAGAATGTAAAACCGAATTGACATCAAGAAACTAGAAGGCACTGAAATGTTACTTGTGTGTCAATAAACATGTGTATAATACTAAATGGATATAAATCCATAAGGACGAAATGCGTCATAAGCTTTTTTTTTCAAAGCAATATGAATGTTATCAATTCGTATAAAGTCCATTGTATAAATATGATAACTATACACAAAGGATATTGTTCTTTTATTTTTAATATTGAATTAACTCTCATTAAGACAAATGAAGCCTATCTGTCAGTAACGATAATTAAGATTTTGGTTATCAATTTAATATACGGGTTTCTCGTTTTGTCAGCAAATTGTCAATAAAAATATCCCAGCCTATAGATTTATTATTTGCTGGGTTTTTTTTTTCAATAAAAACAATAAGCAAACTATTTGGCATCATTTTATTTTTACTATTATATCACCACAAACACTTTGACGTAAGAGTTAATTAGGACAAAATACAAGGGTTAATTAGGACAAAATATACAGGAATAGTAGGTTAGGAGTTGGGAATTTAGATATCGGTTCACATTTCACAAGCCTCTGCGTGTCAGTACCATCAGGGAAGCGGGAGCCCGAAAGGGGTTCGAGAGAAGAAACAATTTGAGTAGAAGCCTTTACGGCATCTAGGGATATCTACGAGGATGGGGAGGGAGTTTGCTGCTTGTCTGTTAGAACAATAGTATTCACATCGAGGAGTAAGTGCTTTGAGTCCTTCGAAGCACATTCTATTGAAAAACTTGTAAAAGAGAAATAGAAATGTAACACTTCGGTGATGACACAGAGGTTGGGTTTTGATTTCTAGTGCTAGACTATTAGGTTTGCGACCGTGTTTGAACCTTGTCTTAGATTGAGAGACTAAGTGTATATGCAGAAACAACACATCATTCGTTATGAAATAGTGGTTTTGCATAGATACATGATATATTTAGGTGTGAGTAACATTCTAGCAGAGTCCATTTACTTCTATTTTAGAGTCCATTTACTTCGCATCACTCTTGTAAAGCCCATAATATAATATTCCATTCTTGTTTCCTGTGATTGTTACGGGAAAGAACTTGAACAAATTACTTTCATGTAGTGTATGCTTGGCCATAACTTTTAATGGTAGAGAATATTTTTTGTAATTATTTTAAAAAATCAGCTTACTCTTAGTAGCAGGATTGAATGTTACCATCCATTTACAGTCCAATTCTACTACAAACTGGAGTTAAATCTCTAAGATTTAAGCCATTTTATTAGTTTTCCGTGTTTTTTTTTTTCATTTTTCCCTTGAGTCCGTTATAGAGCATATATATAGGTGCTATCAGCAAATATACCAAACTAAAATACAAATTTGTCGTGGAAGTCAGTTATGAATATCAGGAATAACGTTTTCAGGATCGTCACTTGTGACACACCTGCATTTATATTATATTGCTACTGATTCACGGCCATGAGCACTACCCGGGTGTTTTTTTTTTTTGTTTTTTTTTATTTCAGAATGATTTGCTTATGTTAGATATTCGTCCAGTAATAACATATGATTTCATTTTCGTGATGCAACAATCGTACCAAATCCTGTAAAAGCACTTACATATATCTAAGATATAAGCCACCCATGACTTGTCCAGTGCATAGTATATAAGTTTGGATTTTATAGTTATGAATTCTGCATCGACACGGGCTTGCCTAAATCTATATTGTTAGTCGGAAATACGTATATTATCAACTAGCATGGGCGACCAGCGTTGCCCGGGTGTTTGGATGTGTATGTTGAGCAAAAAAAAAGTGGTAGTAGGAAGGCAGGCTCGAACCCGTACCGCAAAGGAGGAAAAGAACGGGGTAAAACCTAAGAGTTATGCTGTTACGACCACTGCCAAACCGGAAGCGACATTTTTTTTTAATTAAGGCTAGACAATTTAAAGGAGAGGATACCTTTAAAAAATATCGGCGAAAAAGGTGACTCCTCCTGTAGAAAAGTGCCTAGTTGAAGTGGAAGATATTAATATTTTTAGCCAATTTTTCGATATTTGTCGTATGAAAGATCGAACTTTAAAACGATAGTGATCTTGGTAAGATCCCTCGCCTCTATTGAAAGTTTAAGACAGGCATGCAAACAAACATACATACATACATTTATATATTGGTACCTAATATTTTAGACCCAAATTGATAAAAAGGCTTGCCCTATCTCTGAATACCCTTTATGTAAAATTGCAAATATTTAGACCAGAAATTGTCTGGGTAATTTGGAAGAGACCGCAGAGGTCAGCTTTTTTTTACTTTAACCCCTATTATGATCCCTTAAAATTTATTGTTTTGGGATCAAATCAAGTTATTAAGTTAAATCCATGTCCAAGGAACCTATATCTAAAATTTCAAGTTCGTAGAAGGAAAATTATCGGAGGAGTTTGGTAGAGTTCTCAAAGGTCAAATCGTTGAACGTTGACCCCTTAATCGCCAAATTTCTGGCCAAAAACCTATCACGTCGATTTTCCCAAATCTCAGTAACCTGTATACCAAAATTTGAGTCTGTAAACTAAACATTGACAGACTTATGCGTAGGGAAATATACACAGACACACAGACACACAGACACACAGATACACAGAGACGTTCACTTTTATAGATATATAGATGAGATAGTGCTTAATTGAAAAATGACACAAACACATTGACGAAGAGAAGAAGGTGATTAGTGAGGAGATAATTGCAGAGCAATATTTTAGTAGTGTAACAGGAATGAGATCAGGCCCACATATCTTCGAGATGTCCATATTTTTATATCATCACAAACAGGGGAAGAGATGATTTTAAGATCATGGAATGTGACATATTTCAGTTAAGAAAATTTGATAGAAGGTGATTTGTTGGGTTTAAAGTGGCGTTTGGGGAAAAGTGTTGAGCCAAAAAGTTTACCTTCTGCGTTGTTGTGCAAACAACCTCAAAGTTGATGGATAGTGACGGAATTGTTGATTGCTCATTATTTACTACACTTATATATTTTCTAGAAATCGCAAGTTTTTTATTTCTGCACCTCAATGAGTTTTCTAGTTACTTCGCTTGGTTGCATCTAGTTAACTCTTACAAGTATTACTATCGTCTACGAACTTTTGTCTATATTCACAAAACGTATGTCTGATAAAGCACGGTATGCTTGTTGCCTTTGTAAAAGTAAACCATTCGAAAAACGGGCTAGCTTTATAACTTTCTGTCTTGGAAAATGTGCCGTAATTACTGCTTTGAATTATTCAGCATCCTCAGTTCCCACAGTTACGCAGGAAGAGAAATATGTACTACAACATGAGGCATCTCTGCTGTGATCTCTAATGAATTCATAATCAGCCTTCTTGAAATACCTTAGCATTTGTAGTAGTGGCTTATCAACTTAAGATCGGGAATTCAAAGTTATGTCTACCAGTATCACAATGTGATTACTATTGCTGAGAGGACTATGGACATTTAGTACGCAATCTTCGGGAAGTAGGTGAGAAATAGATCTAAAAGTGAGGCTTGGTGATCCTTAAAATCAATCCAGACGAATCAGGAACTTGACAGTGATAAGGAAGGGAATATAGAAAAACAACTAAGCCCATCATTCTCTAGTCATATGGAGGGTTTTCTGCATATAGACACGAAGACCATGCATGTGTCTGTCTTTATTCCCGCGGTAAGTTGAGAGATAAACAGACATATTTACATGGTTAGAAAGGATGGAAGAGTGTCTATTAGTTTAACTTAGCGCCAAGATATACGTAGAATTTGCTAAAAGAAATGCTTTTATTCAGTAAGAACTTCGTCCTTGAATATTTGCGAATGCAAGCGTCAAAAGACGTTGCAAATTGGCTTTTTTGGGGGGTGAGCGCCAGATTTGATCGTATTCGTTGTTTGAACTCTCATTTTCTTTAATAGTTACAGTTTTTCGTGAGAGGTGTGAGACAAAGAGGGTATGCATAATGCTGAACACGAAACGCAAATAGATCATTAGCCACGTCTTCGTCCACGGAATTCGGGAAAACTCTACCAGAGATAAGTGCAGGGTATGTTTTTACGCACGACATGGCACTGAACATATGTTGTTATTATACAATGTATGATAAAACAGCCGCGATAAGCGCTACTAAAGAGTTAATGATCGTGTACTGGCAGTCGCAATGCAGCAGACAAACAAACTGCCAACATCAAACTTGTGAAACAAAAGTTAGCCAATACAGGCGCATGGACATGTGTGGCAATCAAGCATCCCCAAGATGTCCAGTTTCACCGGAATTGAATAAGGTGGGATCTGGGAACGACGTTCATTGATTTATTGAAGAAACAAGGCCGAGTACTGCGTGTCTCTGCTGGGATCCTGTGATCGCAGTTCTGGACCTGGTTAACGGGCAATAAAAACGAATAAAAGCCAGGCGATCCTTAAGAAGTTTAGGTTTATAGATTTATAATTTGTTTGAGTCACAAGCTCTAGCGAGGTTGTCGACAGTGAATTACGGTCCTCCCTGCCACGTGTGTGTTTTTGCCATAGCCGATGGGGTCGGTGTCACAGGTTAAAAATCACTTTTAATTTTCGTAGATAGATGCTATGGGGAACCTACGATCCATCAGATGTGAGAAGATTCCACTTGCGTTTGAGTTCTAAACCAGGTATATCTGCGCCCCCACTTGAGTAGTTGGGATTAATTGATCTAGTGCCAAGGATATATGCATTGGAAAATGTAAAACAAAATTGGAGCATGTGATTCCCATCTCTTTACACGTGGAAAGAGGGGGTAACAATAAAACATAATGGGTTAACATTAGATTCGTGTCAGAAAAAAAGTTTGAAACAATGTTAATAAATATATAAATGGAATAAGAACATTATACAGAGTAAAGATATGAATCAAAATGATATTAGGATTTTAGATTTAGTTCTCATGCCAAAACACTGCATGCTTTAGATCACACAAAGAAAGAATAACTAAGGAGTGTCTAATAATAGATATATTTTTAAGTGTTGATATTAAGTATAACTAATGCGTACCTATTTAATGGAAATGTAATATGAATTGTAGGTAAAAACTGTAGATAGGTATTTACTCAAATATATATATATATAAATATATATATGTATATACATGTATATACACACACACACACACACACACATATATATATATATATATATATATATATGCAATACAAATTTCGATGACCATGTAGACATAATAACAGGTCGTCTAGCTTTGCCTGGTTGTTAAATACGCATGCATATTATATTGTATTTAATACAAAACTGAGACATGTGGATGCGCTTATTATCTTTTTCTTTTTCTAAGCAGTTCACTTTTTTAAGTAAAAAATAATACTCTAGCTGAGATCAAAACCACAACATAACGACAGTGCATAAAGTACTGTAAGTATTAGATCCTTATTTCGTGTTTTGAAGACTACTTATTCTTAACATAAAGAAGATGCCATAATTCACCGCTGAGCATGCGGATTCGTGAAACAGTTAACAAACAGATATACATCCAATGATTCTCAAGTACCAATTTTTCAATTTGGATCCCTAAGAAGCTTTTTTCCCCGGATAAAAAACGAATAATTTTTCCACATGTCTGAATACCCTATATACCAAATTTTAAGTATGTAGATAAAAAATTCGTTGAGTAAATATGTTAAAGATTGTCCTCGCACACACACACATTCTCAATTTATAGATTAATAGAAAAAATACATATTATGCACCTTACTTAATAAAGTTCTTTTGCATTTTAAACTAAAAAAAAATGGAGAAATACTTATCCCTCACTTAAAGAAATACAAGGCATGTAATTCTTGGTTTGTCGTAGTTCAGACTAGAATAAATAATTGAATGACGAATTAATTCCTAAAATTTAAAACATTAAAATCAAATGCAATGGATCTATGCGACTTTATAGCTAGAACACATCTTTCCAAGAAAAAATGTTAAATTAATACCTACAAAATTAATGAAAAATAACTGTTCGGGAAAGTTTAGAGAGTACTAAAACATATGTAGTACGATGAATAATAAATTTACAATTTTTATAAAAGATAATGGCATGCAGAAAGATAAAAATTCTTATCTCTTGGTTTGGGAATGTTCGGCACAATTTTACGCTCCGATACAGATGCTCGTGGGCGAAGAACATTGTATTTGACCCGACTTAAGTGCTTAAAATCTCGGCAAAGGGCGGTGTAAGCACTCTTAAGGGAGGAATATTTTGCTTGATTATTTACGTCCATCCATGCTCAAATAACGGCTACCAGTAACTAACTAATCTAAGTTCAACGAGAAAATTAAAAAATAAAGGTCGGAGATTGTCTCTTACCTAAACAAATACAAAGTATATAAAATTTGTTTTGCCTTAATTTGAATTAGAATACATAATTAAAAGTAGAATTCATTTTCTAAATATTTTTTAAACAATAAACATAGGTACAATTCTCATGAGAGACATTTTAGTTAGAACACAGCGTTTTTTTCAAATGGACATCCACTTATTAAGACCATCGTGAAAGAAAAAATGATAAATAAATGCTAAAAAAATAATCGAAAAATACAATCATTTAGGGAAGCAAATACGGCAGTTCGAAGATTAAGTACAAAAGATAAAAAACTTACAATGTTAATTAAATATATATATATATATATATATATATATATATATATATAGAGAGAGAGAGAGAGAGAGAGAGAGAGAGAGAGAGAGAGAGACAGACAGATACAGAGACAGAGAAAAGGACAGAGAGAGAAAATTTCATCGCTTTTTTAAAGATGGAATCAAACGATCGCAGAAGTAAACAAGATTAAAACAAGCCAAGTTTCAATTACGTACATATATAAATGTATAGTAATATTATCTTTAATATATATATATATATATATATATATATATATATATATATATTAATATATATATAAATGTATATTAATATGTATAGTTATATGGATATATATATATATGATATATATATATATTTATATATATTTTAAATATTTATTAATATATGTACATAATATATACATTAATAATATTTATTAATATATATATATATATATATATATATATATATATATATATATATATATATATATATATATATATATATATCGTCGGCCGATTTCTCGTATCCGAGAATTTTAGTTTATTCTTCTCTCAGTGTTTGGATCGCAGATTGCTTCTCTGACCAATCTTATCATGGGATTTGCGTGGGCAGAGAACGCAATCAATGCTTGGTATGGGGGCAAGGATATTCAGCACGATTTTTTCTTTCCTGCCTCTTGATCTCTACCAGTTTTCTTCTTTCTGCTTCGTATCCTTTGATATCGAGTATAATGGATTGGCACCACAGGCACCGGTCCAGCGCTGTTGTTTGTGTGAAGATCAAACCCGACGTTTTCTAGGGTGGACTTGAATTGGTCCTTTTAGAGGGCGGCCGATAGATATTTTTCCTGTGGCTAGCTCCGGGTACAGAGTTTGTCGATGGAGCCTGTTTTTATCCATTCTGAGGGTGTGCCACAACTAACGCAGTCCGTGCTTCATGGGGGTGGCCCCAATACTGCAGCTGTTTGCTCTCTAAAGAACGCTTGTGTTGATTACATAGTCATACCATTTGATGTTCAGTATTGCTCAATTTTTTGTTGGTGGAATTAGTCAGGTTTAATGAGATCACTTTGGTACATAGTCCAGATCTCACACCCATACGAAAGCGTAGTGATAACAATCGCGTGGTATACCATGAGTTTTTTTTTTATGTATATAAATGTTTATTTTTGAAGGCGCGCTTCCTCATTTTACCGAAAGCTCCGAAGGCAAGGCCAAATCGGCTTTCTATGTCATTCTCAATTGAGCACTTTTTCCGATATTATGCTACCGGGATATGAAAAGTTATCTACTTGCTCAAGAGAAGTGTCATTTATGTAAATACTTATATCCTGTAAGATGGTGTTAGTTTTTTTGGTACTAACAGCAATGTGTTACCGATATAAACAGAGAGTCCGAAGCGGTGGTAGGCTGCTGTGAAGTTGTTTACGGACATTTAAGCAAGATATAAGAAGAAAAAGAGTAGGCTTGTTTTAGACCATCTGGATGTTTTTTTTTGTTTTTTTTTGCCATACATATACTGACATACCGCCATGCAGTACCTGGATGCGTTCTACAACGTGGATTCGGCAACCAAATTGCTTGAGAACTTCCCACATTGCAACAAGCAATATATATATATATATATATATATATATATATATATATATATATATATATATATATATATAAATATATACATATACATATATATATATATACATATATAAATAACAAATATAGTAAAAACTTGAAAAGGGTGCAAAATACTTTTGAATAGCATATATCTATCTATCTATATATATATATATATATATATATATGTTACTGTTTTATCTGCTTAGTTACGCATGTTTTGTATCAATGATCTGATAATTTAATCAAACTGACAGAATATTTAAATGTAATGTTTGATGAAATAATCGGATCGTTGATGCAATTCGGTAATCGAAACATAATAATAATAATAATAATAATAATAATAATAAAAATAAAAATAATAATAATACAATGTATATGTATATATGTATATATATATATATAAATTATACTTCCAGAATAAAAATAAAATAATAGATAAACGTTTTGCACATTTTATATTACAGAACGACATGAGTAATACATTATCTTGTAATGTAAATATATATCTATGAAAGAATATATATACTTATATATATATATGAACATATATATATATACATATATATATACACGAATATATTTACACATACATGAATATATATATATATATATATATATATATATATATATATATATATATATATATATATATATATATATATACAAATATACATATATCTGCATATACAGGGTGACCCTTCAAAAAAAACAGAAGACATTCAATTGTTTTTCTGAGCAGTTTACAGTCAACGGAGAAAAAATGGCCGAAGACCCTAGTGTTTTGATGTGCTGTTTTATAATATAATAAACTAGTTACGGCAAAGTTTCATTCAATTCGTAGAAAACACCAAGAAACGGGACCTAATTAGAGTTGGGGCCCGTTTTTTGGGCCACCCTGTACAGAAATAATGATTTTTTCTTTTTAAATAAACTAACCCCGGATGACAACAACAACCATACTAGAAATAGAAATAAAAATACTAATAACGAAAAAGATAAATACAACTGTAGACACCGCGCACTTTGCCCACTTCAAAATAAATATCTAAATAAAGTGATTTTTTTTTTAGGAAGATACATTATCATAATTGATATACATTGTATATTGTTATATATGTGTGCATATATATATATGTGCATATATATATATATATATATATATATATATATATATATATATATATGTTTGTGTGCGTGTTCAAGGAGACTGAGTAGTAAAATTATGGACAAATCAGTCAATGATGACTTGGGGGTGTTGAACCTTGTGCCAAAAGTCTGGCTATAAAATTACTAATGGCAGAACGGTAAAATTGGGTAATCAATGATCAGTCAAGAGAACATTGAAATCAAAACAAAGTAAACGATTTATCATACATTGAATTTCATAGATAAACAAGAATAAAATCAGCGAAGTTTGATAATGATGATGCATTATCCGCCATACAGAATCTCATAACTTTCTCTAACAACAAAAATTTCTGCCGAGCGTAAACAAATGCGCAGTATAAGATTAGTTACGTATTAAGTCTAGAAGACGATATGCAATGATAGATACGATTCATATGCAGTTCTTAACTAAAAATTGAAGCAGAAACCCCTGAATAATTTAATCACCAATTATCTGTTGTCTGAACTTCATACAGGCTTGTTTAAATTATAGGCACATCAACGGTTCAGTATATAAAGAAAGGGGTACAAGGCTAACTGAAAACATGTACTATTAAACTGGTTATATGGTTAACCAGAAACAGGTGTTTCTGTCCTGAAACTATCACACTCTATCAAAAGCTAAGCTAAGTAAAGAGGTAAAATATCAGATTGGTATTTTAGGAGATTCAGTGGAAAGAACAATTAAAAAATATATGATATAACGGGTTCGGAGTAATCGGATCTTCCTCCTCGTAATTCCATTAAACATTTGGGGGTTGACAACCATAAACGACGCATTTTGTTATCGAAATTAAATGTAAAGATTTTACACGTATCCATGTTAGTCGGTAACAGATAATCTGCAGAGTATGGCGAATTAGGCCGAATTTCGTTCCCCGATCTGTTCAACTTCTGTAGGTCGAAAAACGAGTCGTTCTTGTTGCATAAAATGGCAGATGATACTCTATAACAACATTTCTTTATGTTGTCGTTCAATTGGTGAGGCACCCATTTATCATAGTTTCCTTTCTTTCCAATCTCTCTCAAGTGGGTGGAAATTGTCGTATATCTTAGTCTAATTCAGAAGCAAGTTCCTGAACAGTTGAGTGAAAATTGACTGCGACTGAGACTCTTAATTGTTGTCAGCATCCAATTGTCGACTACTATGCTCATTATTTTCAAGACTCTCGTCGTCGCTACAAAATTTCTTAAAACATCATTATCATTGTGCTGTGCGTTCAGTAGTAGTTCTTGGTCCAACATTTCGGTCTAACTTGCATTGAAATAAAAAAAATTGTGCCGATTTATAATTTTCCATTCAACGATCTGCAAAGAACACAATAGTGTTTTATAACGATTGTAATGTAAAAAATTTGATAGAGAGAAAACGCCCTTTAACATGATATTAAAATAAAGCCATTTTAATGAAAATTATAAATTCAACACGAAAAATTATAAATTCTACAAAATCAGGCTAACTGGAAAACCTAGCTTCCTCACCTCAAATAGATAAAACTTTGAGGTTATTGTTTTTCCTCTTTGAAAAACGCAATTATGTTAAAAAAAAGTCGAAAACAAAAAACAGTAATTTTACTCTAGAAATTCGTCATACACTATGAATAAATATTTGAAGATGATAAAGATATTGAGGCATGCAATGTATATATTGAGATAAATTCCATTTATATTCGCCATTTCTTTTTGTTAAGCCGCCCACGCAGTTTATTGGTCGGCCGTCATTGGTTTATTTTGAATGTGTCACGTGATTTTCTTGGCGCGCTTTTTGTACCGTGCTTTTATTTCAGTCCAAGTAGAGATTCAGCGACGGGATGGACTCATTACCAGCAGCTCCCACAAAAGAAGGGAGCTACGTCAACTCCTTCATGTTTTGTCAGCAAACTGTTGGTGAACAAAGGATCAAATCTCTACAAGCAGAGATAATTTTCCATCCATCCCATGGCCCTTGAACCCCTGTAGATGTTTTTGAGATGCTTTTGTAGCGAGGAGTTCATTTTTACAGGGTGATGGTGCTAGCCCAACGCCCAACCTTCCCAGAAGGTACATACAACGCCTAGCCTTCGGAATTGGTCACCCATCTGGTACTGGCCAGGCTCACCGTTGCTTAACTTCGGTGATCTGGAGAGAACCGGTGTGTCAACGTGATTTTTCCGTACATAGAGACAATTTTATATTGTTGAAATTTTCTAAATTACAGGATGACGTCAATGAACATTTTTTCACTTTTTATTTACCAAATATTAGATCTTATCTCAATTCAACTAGAGTCCGAAGTGGCTCGCATTATGCCTAATTATAGGCGCCAGCTATCCCTCCGAGTACACCACGAACAAACATGGATCTTTTCGAGGAACTACCATTCCGACAATAGGAATTCATACTACTGGCTCTAGGCGTATGGAGGCAAAACAGGCCACCGTTTTGCAAAAGGACAATACCAGAACAAATAAACTTTCATTGCTGTTAGTTTTGAATAAATTTGGAGTTTGAAAGGTAAGGATTTTGTATTTGTGGGTTCTTTTGCTTCTGCCGGTAGGAAATTGGGAATGTGAGAAATAATTTCTTACATTCTTTTTATAGAATGTAAGAAATTATTCCTCATATTCCTAATTTCTTACCGTCAAAAGCAAAAGAATATATATATATAATATATATATATATATATATTAAGTCACTCATCTTTAAGCTACCTTCTTATTCTTTTATTATATCAGAATGTCACTTTTTTTTTCTTAATACTACACATTTTTCTGGAATTTAATTATATATCTCCTCACATGTCACACGTTTTCATATCCGCTAACGTATTATGACAAACTCTTAAATAGTATCCATGCTTCTTATAACCAATAGGTTATAATGTCTATTTGATTCATACCACCTTTATAGTAATATCTCTCCAGCTTTTCTCTCGTTCCGCCTCTGTACTATTTACCCTCTATCTTAGATACGCCAATGTTTATTCCCCATGTGCCTATCGTTAGACATCGCATTCATTATTACTCACCTAGCACCCACTCTCTGATTTCTGGTGAGAAAAATTAGACATCGAAATGCCCACGTATAAATAGCATGTATATCCCTTATTTCTATTGATGTATCTTTTATTATCTAATATATTTATAGAGTGTTTTGTATAACAGGTATTGAATAAATACTTAATTGGTTATTTGGTAGGGTGTATTTGTATATGTTTTTGTTACTTTTGTCTTTATCGTGTGTATCTATATTTGCGCGAGTCGAAAATGCGTATAGCCGGAGATCTCTCACCTTGCATTCCAGCTAAAGGCCTGCATTGGGGTATTAAGTAGATGTTTGGGTTCCTTCTTATTTGTTCGGCTAACCGATTATTTTGACTGCATTTTATAAAAGTTTCAAATTCCGTTTCTTACTTTCGTAAATAGATGTTACTTTTATAAGTTTGGAAATGCTCCTATTAGTTTAACTACTTTTGAGATCGCACATTCATGTAAAAATTAAGTTTTGGGAGATGAGGATGAATGTGAATTCCAAAAAGTAGAAAAATAGCATGTAAGCAATAAAAAAAAGTTGTATATTAGTGTTTGTAAGAAAAACTTCGCGATTCAATCACCATACAATAACACGAAAATTGGTTGATATGCTGTAAAATAAAACAATCAACCCTAACATTATATTTATTGTTGGTGAAATTTGATACGCAACGCATTTTATAGAAAGCCATTTTACTCACTGTGATCCCGTGCAAACTGTTTAAATCTCTACAATATTTGATAAAACTTGACTAAATACTCTAGATGAATTGTAAACTAATTATAGCTTTGCACATCGTATTAACAACTATCCGTGTGTTTATAAATAAAATGTTCGTTGGCTTCCGGCGTCCTTTCTGTTGATATGTGCGATCCAAATACCGGAAGTATGCTGCAAAAGAATCGACGGCTATCTGGAATGAATCTCGTTTCGGGCGATAATAATGCCATCGCTGCACCGGAAGCCGTTGTGATTATGGTGATAAGAAAGATTAACTGAGGCTTATAGTGGTAGACACTCGAGGCAAATTTGATATACGAAATTGCTGGAATAATGAATAGGACGGACATTAATAAGATTGGAAATGAAATACGCAAAATGGACAAAGAGAAAGGAAAATGAAAGTATGAAGGAAAGGAATATAAACATGAAGATACATCAATAGAATTAAGTATCTATACAGCTGTCTACTTATTTATTAAACTATATATCTCCAATTCTCTCTACTTCTCTCTCTCTCTTTCTCTCTCTCTCTTTATATATATATTCACACACATAGTGTAGTATGATGATTTCGAAGTTATATATATATATATATATATATATATATATATATATATAAATTTTCTCAGCTGGTTATCACATTTCAAAAGTTTTTAATTACAATATTGTTTCATATTGCGACTAAATAATTTTCTAAATTTACAAAAATTATATAAAAATCTTTTTCATTATAAAAAAGTTATTTATGAGAGAGTTATTTTTATCATTACGACTGGTATATACAAACGGAGTATATTTCAAGTCAATGATCTACCACTACATACGCACAAACACACACATACACACAGAAACACACACACACACACACACAAACACACACACACACATACACACACACAAACACACACACACACATATATATATATATATATATATATATATATATAATAGGGAAATAGAGAGAGACGGGGAAAGTTTCTGCGTCATATACAGCTGCCTACTTATTTATTAAACTATATATCTTCCTTTCTCTCTACTTCTCTCTCTCTCTCTTTCTTTCTCTCTCTCTATCTTTATATATATATATTGATGTATATATATATATACATATATATACATATTTATATATTCACACAGATAGTGTAGTATAATGATTTCCAAGTTTTAAATATATATATATATATATATATATATATATATATTTATAATTTTCTCAGCTGGTTATCACATATACAAAGTTTTTACTTACAATATTGTTTTATATTGCGGCTAAATAATTTTCCAAATTTACAAAAATTATATAAAAATACATATATATATATATATATATATATATATATATATATATATATATATACTAGCAAAAGTGCCCGTCCTTGACTGGGTTGAAAAACAGCCAACAGAAAATTGACTCTGATTTATGATAGGTTAAGAAAAGGAAGGTAAATTTGGGTTGAATTTGGGGGTATCAAAACCAAAGCAAAATATGGGGAAAGTAAAAATAAAATAGATAAACCCCATAATTTATTATACCATATTTGTTCACACTGAAACACTGATCACAATATTCTGCGGATCTATATGAAAAACCTTCTTAAACTGTGTGACATATTTCCATTCTATGGATGTCAGGTGCGAACGAACACCCCATAATTTTATTATACCATATTCCTTCAAACTGAAACATAATTATCAAAGTATACTTACGCCGATAGATATGAAAAGTATTTATTAAAGTTTGTGCCTATTTCCATTCTATGAAGGCCAGGCGCGAACGTAGACCCCATGATTTTATTAGACCATCCCTATTTTAGTTAAAACATACTTATCAATGTATTCCTATGTGCATCTATATCAAAAACACTTGTAAATGATTTTTTTTATTTTTATTTTTTTATTTCCATACTTTGTGGACCAGGCGCGAACACAGACCCCACAACTTTTATGAACCACGTCTCTGTCAGATCAAACATACCCATTCCTGTGTCTTGATATATCTTCTATCATTATATGTGATCAGTTTTTTTTTTAAATAGTCAACCATATAGGAGCCTATTCGTGACCAGACACACCCACACACGCACACACACACATTCAGTTTTATATTATATTATATTGTATATATATATATATATATATATATATATATATATATATATAATTATTATTAAATTATAAATATCAAACCTCTTTAAGAATACTTACAGGATTGACGTTGTCTGCTGAACTATATATGAGGAAATCTACTAACGTCTATGTATAAGTTTAAGATTACACTCGTGCAAACACTCCAGATTGTAATTTTACTCGCACAAATTCGGTGTTTAATAGATTTAATTAATTTTCTTCACATGCAAATTGAACAAAAATCTGCTTATTGGTTTATTTCGAACTTCATGGCCGACAGAGATTAGTACGCTATGTTGATATTTGCTTAAGCATGAAAAAACTAATATCTGTAATAAAATATAGCAATTATGATTAGACTAGCAGTACCCGTTAATCTGCGTTGCCCGGTGTATTCATTCCCATCTCCACGGAAAAAAAAACTAAGATCGGTCGGTGTTGTTGTTGTTCTAGTCCAACCACCAACTTCCTAACGGTAAGAACCGTAATCGGAATTAAAACCCACAAGCTATTCATGTTTAGAACGGCTTTCGTAATAGACATCCCATTTAGTGAGTATGGTGTGGTTGGCAAGAAATTAGTCCGTAATGTAAGGTATATAATAATAAATACAAATTATTTAGCTGTGTGACCTATTTAGTTAAAAAGCAAATACAAATGCAATGATATTTATAATAGATTGAATTACGCACAAATAATTTTATACTTCAATAGTATTTTGCATTATGACGCATTTGCGTGGCAAAATGAAGGAACAATTTAATAATAGTTGATCTCCGTGCGAGTTATCCGGAACGAAAAATCTATAAAATGTAAGCAAACTCTTATAAAGAAATGTAAATAGCAGATCTTACCGGTTCGAGCGTAAATAAGAAACAAAGAAATAAAAAGAATAAAAGAATTACCTACATTAGCGAGGCGCGAACGTATGGCGGCAGAAGGAAAATGAGGTATAATAAAAACAAAGAAGTATCTTAATCGATTGGGACAAAGTGAATATGCGACAATTGGTTGTATGAGATAACAGTATTTCTACCTAAACTTGTGAATGAAATGAGCTCAAACCTCTTTCATCCTTCCTTCCTTCCTTCCTTCTGGTTATCGTTTATTGTGGATTCTCTGTAATCCTATATCGACCAAAATATTCACAAGTAAATACTTGAAAAATATCAGATAAAAGTTGAAACTATAAAATAATTTATTTTATTCTAAAAATTAAATTTGTCACAAATAAATAGAAATAAGAAACTTTAATTGTTATTCCAGATTTTGAACGTCCGGTTCCAAATGCAAGTACGGAATAAATAAATCAGTATAGTTTCGTGTTTGTGTCAATTTTGGGGTAATGTAACTCGTTACCGGATTTTGGCTAAGCACTATCTAATGTAACTTGTAACACAATTTGGCAAAATATCTTTACTCTTCCAGCGGAACAGTGTGCAAATGAGACAACTCAATGGTTCAAAACTGCTATTGAAGCACATGTTCCCGCACGGAAATACTATAGCAAGCCCCACTCTCCCCAATGGTTTACTTCTGCTTGTGCAGCTGCCATTTGTCAAAGGCAGCATGCGTTCCGCAGATTCAACCGACATAAGTCCAGCTCAAATAAACAGAAGTTTATAGAAGCTAGAAATAATTGTAAAAGAGCGATTGACACAGCTAAGACAGATTACTCTGAAACCACCAGAAAACGGATCGAAGCACAAAAATTAGGAACCCGGGATTTTTGGAAAATCTACAACAGCGTAGTAAATAATGGACAGTCAACTATTCCCCCACTATCAAACGATCATGAGGTTGCTTGCACGGCAACTGACAAGGCTAATCTGTTTGCCAGTCGGTTTGCCTCAAACTCCACACTGAACTCGGTACACCACTCACTCCCTGATTTTCCTCTGCGACCAGACTCCACACTTAACGATTTGAAAATCACCCCTTCTCAGGTGCATGCTATTATAAAAAACCTAGACACCTCAAAAGCATGTGGACCAGATCTCATACCGGCTGTGCTACTAAAAAAATTCTCTGCCGATGTTGCTCCAGTTCTGTCCAAACTTTACAATAAATGCCTCAACGAATCTTGTTTTCCCGACTGCTGGAAAACCGCCTCTGTGGTACCAGTCTTCAAGAATTCTGGTGAAAGAACTGACCCACTAAATTATCGCCCCATTAGCCTCCTCCCGCTTTTCGCCAAAATATTTGAGTCCTTAGTTAATCAAACCCTAGTCCAGCACCTAACAGCTGCTAAACTCCTGACTGACAAACAATATGGATTCAGGCAAGCCCGTTCAACAGCAGATATCTTAACTGTAGTTTCTGAACGTATATACCGTTCATTGGATAAAACAGGGGAGGGTAGAGCGGTGGCCTTTGATATATCTAAGGCTTTTGACAGGGTATGGCACGATGGTCTTCTAAGGAAACTTAGATCATATGGAATCACTGGAAGAATTCATAATGTAATTAAATCCTTCTTAAGTAATAGAAAAATCAAAGTTGTCCTCGACGGACATACATCCAAACAATATGACATAAATGCGGGAGTACCTCAGGGGTCTATCCTTGGACCTCTATTATTCCTGATATTCATAAACAACCTCCCTGATAATATTGTTTCGGAGATGGGTATATTTGCCGATGACACCACTCTCTATAACAGATATGAGGGGAAAACAAATGAACAGATATCCAAGGAAATGGCAGAAACACTAGAGGACGACCTCCAATCCGTAGTGGAATGGGGACAAAAATGGTTGGTCACATTCAATGCTGCTAAGACTAAGCTTGTTTCCTTCAATAACTACAAGAAACCTTCTCTACCACCCATATCAATGGCCAAGAACACATTGCCTGAAAGTACTTCTTTAAAACTCCTCGGCCTAACGTTTACAGGGAATATGAACTCGAATATATACATTGAGAGCATTGCCAAGGCTGCTGCAAGGAAGGTTGGCTCCCTCTACCGTGCTAGAAAACTACTTACGCCTGCCAGTATCCTATACCTCTATAAGGCAACCATTCGCCCATGTATGGAGTACTGTTGTCACATCTGGGCTGGTTCATCTGCTGCTTGTCTCTCGCTCCTGGGCAGGGTTAAAAAAAGAGTCGCCAACCTGATAGGTCCTGAACTGTCATCTAGGCTTCAACCTCTGTCCCATCGACGAGATGTTGCATCCCTCTGCCTGTTCTACAAATAATTTAATGGTTAATGTTCTGACGAACTGCAAACACTTGTACCTCCCCGACGTAACTACCCCCGACAAACCCGACAAGCTACTAAGTCTCATCCCTTTACAGTAGAGATCCCTAGGTGCAACAAAGCCTTTTACTCCAACAGTTTCTTCCCCAGAACTGCAGGTCTTTGGAACTCCCTTCCGGGATTCTGCTTTCCCAACTGCAATGATATGCAGAAGTTCAAGTGTAATGTTAACAAACATCTTTCTACTCTTCTTCCCTCATAATGACCCTGCTAATTAATTCCCTAATAGTAGCCCCCTGCTTCAAAGTGGCACTGTGCCTTGTTTGGGGTGAAAATTGAATAAAAATAAAAAAACACTACAAAGGCTGACGATAGCAAACACAAGTATAAAAATAAAATGTGGGACACCAGATTGTCTTCAATGATTCCTTAGAAGTGTAAGCCATGTTTAGTTTCGGAACAGTTTCAGATGGTTCGTTGTTCTAAACACGTTTTGAGAGGTGACTGGTTTACAGTAGACAGAACAGTTTCCGATGGTTCGTTGTTACACACAAGTCCTGAGAGGTGACTTGTTTGCAGTAGACAGTTCCACAGAGCAAAATATTCTTACCGTGTCGAGACGGAAAAAAACATGTGAAATTGCTACGGAAAAGGATTTATGGAGCAGTTCTGGTTTCTGATTGGTTGGTAGCAGAACGTGAATTAATTCGATTCGTCAGTTCCTAGAAGCGTCGTTTATAAATAGAATCGTCCGACTGTGTGGGATCATACCCCATTACTATGTCCATTGTGATGGGATGTCTCCTAGCGGCTTCGGCTGCAGAGAGACAGTCAAGGATTCGTCACTTGACACTCAGCCCAACAGGTGAGGGGCCGGGAACCGGCCCAGCACCTGTTGGACTGAGGTACACCGCCTGGGTAATACCTAGGAGGTCCACCCTCCCAGGCCATGCCACCGGGCTTTCCGGTGGGGCAAGTTTATTGCTTGCTGCCTGAGGCGCCCCGACCGGGGAATGCCGACGGGGTACTCAGGCAATTTTTAAAATTGCAGGAGTGCCCCTCTTTTAGGGGAGCCTGCGGGTATCTCACTTTCCAGGCCTTGTGCCAAATAATGCTGATGTGGGCAGCATTTAAATAAATACCCCATTATATGTCCAAAATATTGCAACAAAAATAAGATTATAATAGTATTGTATCATTAGAATTTTATAACAATTGGTAAAAGGAACCTATATTTCAAACCAAATAAATTATGCCCACATTTTCATACATTGGTATATATAGTGTCCTGGCAAGCCAGCTTTAGTTTTGCGGCTTTGGGATGAATTTATTTAAGGTGTTTTTTTATTTTATTTGTTTAGTTGTCTCCTCTGTTGGTTATTTATTTATATGTGTACATATGGTAGTAGAAAAGGCTATATAGTGTTAAGGAAAAAAATTCAAGCAAAAAGTTAGAGATGTAATTGAAATAAAAGTTGGTTCAGAAAGATTATATATAACGTATAATGATAAGGAAGTAAGATATGGCAATGGAGATAAAATTCCGTGTGTAAGCTGAATAGATATTAATATACAATGCAACGGCATTTAATTATAAATATATAAAAAATATAGACGGCGACGATCTGCAATTAATTTGCAAACATCGAACGAAAAGGAATATTTGCAAAATTGAGTTTCAGTTTTTAGAAGTTTCCTATCTTTATTAAGAAGGGTCATGATTTGGTAATGAGAAAAATAAATTTGATTGTTAAACACTTACGTGAACATTATGTAAACCAAAATGAAAACTAAAATATAGTCGTTTAAATGTTATACATGTGATATATATATATATATATATATATATATATATATATATATATATATGCTCTGACGAACTGCAAACACTTGTACCTCCCCGACGTAACTACCCCCGACAAACCCGACAAGCTACTGTCTCATCCCTTTACAGTAGAGATCCCTAGGTGCAAGAAAGCCTTTTACTCCAATTGTTTCTTCCCCAGAACTGCGGGTCTTTAGAACTCCCTTCCGGGATTCTGCTTTCCCAATTGCAATGATATGCAGAAGCTCAAGTGTAATGTTAACAAACATCTTTCTACTCATCTCCCTTCATAATGACCCCGCTAATAAAGGCCCTGATAGTAGCCCCCTGCTTCAAAGTGGCACTCTGCCTTGTTTGGGGTGAAAATTGAATAAAAAAAGATAGATATATATATGCATATATACGTACTTAATTTACTCACATAAAATTAATATACGAAAGTATAGATTTATGCGTAAACTTTAAGTGTTTACTTCAAAAGTGCTCAATACGTAGGTAGAGCTAGTTAGTAATTTATAAAATATATATGGTGATTAAGCTACACTGAATATTCCGCGTTTCATCTACTCTAGGACTCCTCAGGCTTATATATATATATATATATATATATATATATATGCATATATATATATATATATATATATATATATATATTCTCAGGTTTAAGGTGTTAAAAAGTCGGGACTAATGAAGACAACGAGGTTGTTAAATAGTGCTCAATAAAAAGAGCAAGATCTTTGTTTTATTATTTGAGGGTAAACAGTTACATATGGTCGCTACAAATAGCCATCTGTTTCAGGCAAAGAGACTTTCTCGGGCGACCTAGGAAAAATTGAATTCTTCAAAAAAAGTACAAAAAGATCATAAAAAGTTGCAAACTCTCTAAAAAAGAGGATAACAAGGGGATGAAAAAACAACGGAGATATAAAGGGAAAGATCGCATTAGAACCTATTGGAAGATTATTCAAAACTATATTGATTACAGGATATAAATCTGAAATAATTAAAGTGGATCATAATTTTACTGGAACTGTAAATTGTATAGGAAAGTGGTTGGGGGTTCTGTTTACACATTTATTTTGAACGTGTCAGGGAAAAGGAGCTTGCACGTGTATTATTTGACATCAGGAGTTACGTGTCGTTAGACGTTAAGTTAGGGGTGGGGGGTTGGCTAATGCAGATATATTCATACCGAGACATACATCTGTATATACACATACATGCACAATATATAAATACATACATACGTGTGCAAATGCGACACACACATACACACGTAAATATATACATATACGAAAAGACGCACACGCAAGGATACAGAGCTATTTGTACAAATACATACAACTATACACACATGCACACACCTATACACATAAACACACACACACACATATATATATACATATACACATACAGCGCGACCCATAAAAAAACAAAAGAGTCCATCTAGAACATATGCTGTAGAACGGAGAAAAAAAGAAAAAAGGTCAAATGTTTTGATGTGATGTTTTGAATATAATAAACTAGTTATGACCAAAGTCTCATTTCATTCGGAACAAACACTAAGAAACGGGACCAAATAAGAGTTGGGGCCCGTTTTTTTTTTGGGGGGGGGCACCATGTATATATATATATATATATATATATATGGGCATAGAGAATTATACAAATGCAAATACACATTCATATGCACACATATATATATCAGAAAATACATATATATGTACACTCACTTATAAACGTATGTATACAATAAATATACACAGACGGGCATCTACGGAAATAAAACTACGTACAGAGATACTATGATACAGACATATGTATATATTTAATTAAATATCATTAGGATATTAAAAGTTAAAATGAATTATATTTAAGATAAAATTTTCTATTATTATGGAATAATTAAGAAATTATTAAGATAATTTAAAATTTAATTGTAAATATGAAAATATACCCATATTATTAATAATAAGCAGTTATTAGTATCTGCATTTTAATGAGTTATAAAAGGTGCTAAATTCTATCATATTATTTTTTTATCTTAAGTAATAGTTTTACTAGTTATTAATTAAATTTTATAATGTCTTTTTTTATGAATTGATTTCACTTGGGTTGTGCAGGTTGTAAACCATGGAATTGAAAACTATATTAGAATAGTAAGAGAATATAAAGAGAGGTACAAATATAAAGATTCAGATTAAAATAGGTACGAACATAAAGTACGCATACAAAATAATACACATTTATACATATACAGGTATATAATAAAGGAGTAAAAACGGATTCAAAGAATATATGGTCATTTGCAAAACCTCATCGGGGCGCATGCTCTTTTCTTCATCTAAATTTTGCATAGGTAAAATTTAGTTATACAAGACTTGAAACATTCTAAAGCACTAAGATGAGGTTGTGAGGAGAATGGGTATAGTAATATGTACGTTTATAATATAAGTGAGGAGCAGAAATTTAGACATGTGTAAAAAATACAGAATTTACATATAAAAATATGGTAAAATATTTAACAGTCTCTAAAATAAAAAAAAAATATGTAGTTATTAATGGGCTAGATACTTAATATAGGCGAATTAAGGGTGGAGTGAAATGGTTATACGCGAAATAAGACCATATTGAATATGACTGTTCACAGCAATATAAGAATTGATAGTATGCCGCTGGTATATTCGGCTATGTATGAGGTTCAAGTAGTGTTTAAGACTTCAGAGTAGATTCAGGTTAGAAAGGAGGTGTTTCTCATAGTGTCTGAAGTTAATAGAGTTTTCTTGTTTTTGTTTAGGCGCTTATCTCTCTCCCTGAATGTTATAATAAATAGGTTCTCAAAGAGACATACATAGCAAGGTGAATTTATAGACGAATAAGTGCTAGCTTCCTTAAGGATAGACCAATTAACTATTTGTCATAATCTCTTAAATCGATTAACGCATTTAGGTATACAAATGATACGATTAAGTGGTGCTCAAACATACATAATAAGCAAAATTGTTCCTTTCTACAATACTTAACTTAACGTATAATGACACAGTTCCAGCAAAATTGTGATCCACTTTAATTATTCCAGATTTATATCCTGTTGTTAAAATAGTTTTGAATAATCTTCCAATAGGTTCTAATGCGATCTTTCCCTTTATTATCTTCGTTGTTTTTTTTATCCCCTTTTTATCCTCTTTTGTAGAGAGCTCGCGACTTTTTATGATCTTTTTATACTTTTTTTGAAGAGCTCAATTTTTCCTTTTCAATTTTTTTTAATCTTTCCAATTTTTTTTTTTTTTTTGGCGTCGAGAGGTTCAAGGTCGCCTAAGGAAATCTCTTTGACTGAAACAGATGGCTATTTGTAGCGACCATATGTAACTGTTTACCATCAAATAATATATATGCATATATATATATATATATTTGCTTGTCTGTTCTTTGACCTAGTCAGGTCACACACACATATATATATATATGTATGTATATATATATATATATATATATATATATATATATATATATATATACAGGCGGAAAAAAGAAAGTCCGCATTTGTAATTTCTTCCAAAACTGCAAATTTAAGTTAAATTTAATGTAACTGTTTGCACAACCTATACATTATATATATTTGATCTGCCTTTTATGCTTCTATATAATTTTACCTGTTCATATTTGAAGTTTAATCGAAATTTGTCTTGCAAACTAAGATGAAAATTGTCACACACACCCACTCGAAAGGGGCAAAACACTGCGCACCCATGCTATATTCAAGTAAACTAGCGATAAAAAGGCTAGGCAAAATTCCAGAATGTTCCACAAACCAGGAATTATGTTATCCTCTATAGGAAGCTAGGACTTTATTTAAGTAGTATACTTAACATCTATTACTGTAAATTTACTTGTATTGAAATGTTGTTTTCCTGCTAGCTATATCAAATCGGTGAACATTGTTTTACTTTCAATTATATTTGTAACTTAAACGCAGTGACCATAGCTACGTCGCTAGGACGTTTACTGAGCCGTACCAAACTGACTGTGTTTTACTATGAATCCCGACGCACCATACACTAATAATTTTTCTCTCATTATGGTACAAACACCTACTGGATTCTATGTATATCCAATATATATACTTTACCTCCAAGACGAGTGCTATGTCGGATTTGCTTGTTAAATTAAATTTTTAAAAAAAATCTGTGTCTGTTTTTTTTTTCGTCTTCTAACTAAACTTTACTTTACACTTAAAATTCTTATAATTAATTCTACTGTATTCTGTAAGTTTAGCCCTCTCCTGAAAACTAACAATCAACCCTACTCCCCAAGCTGCCAGTAACACGCATACATTACACACGACTTGGATGGGGGTCCTCAGCTGTCAGCCCTTAACCTTCGCATGCTGACCAATTAGAAGTCATGATCACTAAATATCCATTCATTTTTACCCTTAGGCATGCACTAGTTTGTTCTTAACCGGGTAGATACTTACTAACTACGGTTTTTACTTATATTTACAACTATCTATATTACATGGCAATGGCTGTCTCTTCCTCAGCCTTACAATGTTAAATAGAAAATAGAACCGATACTCTGTAACGCAAAATACAATTTCCTGATTTATAAACGAAAGTTGAAGATATCCTTATTAGAAATGGAAACCTACTTAATACCCATAACCCCCATACAATCGCATCTACTGAAAATCTCCCTATATATCTATTTACTGTATTATATATAATGTTAATGTAGACGCCATAGCGTATAATTTACTCCCACTGTAGTGTACTTATCAAAAATCTCGTTACTTGTATCTATCGAATATACATAACCGTTCTGCCATTTAAAATATCCAGAGATTGTACAACAATTGTTACTTAATTCGTAATAGCAAGCCATTCTGTAACGCATTATCTTATTCCTAAGCCAGCATAAAAATAAAAGGAAGAAAATTTTATTTTAATTTACTTTTATTTTTACTTGTTTATTTCTCAATTATAAATTTTAAGGAAAAAAACATTAAGCCATATTAACTCCTTCCAACAGACCTGTTTGCAAATATAGCTACTTCCACTGCATGAACTCTTACTCACTCCCTCCTCCAATAACAAACAATGAAATAGCAATGTCCCGTAATCACTTTGAGGAGTATAAACTCTCAGTAGATATATAACCTTTATAAACTAACCCAGTAACAACACTAACCACTCTCGCGGGGTCGCAGAAATACCTGGATTAGGACTCAGACGTGGGGTAAACCCTTTCAATACTGATGGACCCGTAGATCTTCTCAGATAAATTCTAGTGTTCACGTCAATTTAAAGATATAACTTCAAATTGAGAAGGCAAAAAGAAAGTCTTCACAATGCAAAATTGTTATTTAAATGTAATTTTGGGACATTAATGCAACACAAATACAACAGGAACACAATAAACTAGTTAATATTTAGTAGCGTAACCCTTCTGCAATTTGAAAACCACCAATCTTTTGGTGATTCCTTGAGTTAGACTACAGCAATACTGCGAGGAAAGGGCATCCCACTTTTCATTAATATTTGTCTAAAGTTCTTCCAAATTTGAAATTATATAATTGCGCAGCTGTTGCTTGATGTAATGCGATACGTTTTCGATAGGATTGAGGTCTGGAGACTGTGCAGGCCAATCCAAACACGGAATATCATGCTCTTCCAGGAATCTTTTCACATTGCCAACTGTGTTAATGGGAGCATTATCCTGCATGAAGATGGGATTATCATCCAGATTCCGACCAAAGCAGAGTAGAAAATTCGCAGTCAACATATTAATGTACTTGGTTGAAATAATTCTAACTTGCTAGCGAAATATAGGCTCTGGACCATTAGTAATAATAATGCTCTCCACCAAAACTGAACCTCCACCACCTTGCAGCGTTGAAACTGAGCACCTAAGATAAAATTCCTCGTCTTTCTTCCGATGGACGTACTGCCTACCACCACTGCCTAGTCTATTGAACTTGCCTTCGTCGCTAAAAAGCAGTTTTGACCAATATGAAGAGGCATGATCTTAATTGTATCTGAAGAAGTCCAAACTGCGTTTTCTGTTCTTTACTGAAATCATTTGCTTGCGTCTTTGAACATATCCTCGCAAATTAAATTCCTTTTATCTGTTCTTGGCAGTAGAAAGGAGAGGACTTTTTAACGAGATTGCACGGTTGTTGGATTTGGGGAGCCGTTTAAAATCTGTTTCTCTGGCTGCGGATCTTGATAGCATTGTCTTCCCTGTTAGAAGTAACTCTAGTACGACCAAATCCAGGGTCATCACAAACACTGCCTGTGTTTTGTTGCTTTTACACAGTTTTTTTTTACGGTTTTCTCATCACGTTTACAATCTGCGGCGAAGTTCGTGATTGGATAAACCAGAAAGGTGGAGATTAATGAGCTCCTGACACTCACTAAGAAAAGGTCGTGGCATATGTACTAAATATTAAGTTGTATAACCTAGAGCAAGAACAATTACGATTGGAGATGCTTTGTTGCCTATTGTGGATATTTTAAATTGATTTAGGAGCGATAATATGAGCTGGTATTAACCGAAATTGTTGCTTCGGGCTTTCTTTTGCCTCCTCAATTTAAAGTTATTTTTTAATTGATGTGAACACTAAAATATTTCAATTAAAATTAAAATATGAACAGGTAAAATTATACATGAATAAAAGGCAAATCAAATGTGGTAAAGGGTATTGAAACAGTTACATTAAATTCAGTTTAAATTTGCAGTGTTTTAAAATATTACAAATGCAGACTTTATTTTTTGCCGGCAGTATATATATATATATATATATATATATATATATATAATAAATTCCACAGCCAAACAACGTCGCAGCCCACAAGAGCCATGACAGTCAAAGAACCGGAAGTCCAAGACTCGATATATATATATATATATATATATATATATATATATATATATATAATTTTTGTGATTTTGCACAATTTCATCTTCGCATAATTGCCCACTTTCCAAAACATTATTTATGACAGATTGAAGAATTTTTGGATTGCGATTTAACTCCCTTATTCTCTTCCTGATTTTTTCTTTCATTTCTTTCAGGGTTTGGGGTTTGTAAACATAGACTCTTTCTTTAAAATATCCACAAAAGCAAAAGCTCAGGCTAGTCAAGTTAGGAAATAGTTGGTGCTATTTGACATTGCCATAGCGAAAGACAATACTTTTCTTAAAGCATTTCCTGCGAAGCTCCGTAGTTTCTCTGGCCGTATGTGCCGTTGCCACATCTCCATGGAAACATAATCCGAGCCTATTTTGAATTTGTGGACGCAGGAAGTCTGTAATAATAGTCCGGTATCTCTCTCCAGTAACAGTGACAGTATTTTCGTCTTGATCTTCAAAAAATAATGTTCAGTAATCTTCTCCGTTATTGCACACCACACAATGCACTTTATACGATGAAACTGTTTCTGATGAATTTCTCTTAGAAATCTAGAGCCGAAAAAACTGTTCTTTCATTTGTTAACGAATCTATTCAAATGAAAATGGGCTTAATCTGACATAATCAACTTTTGCGGAAAATTGGGAACATTTAGGGCAAGTTCTTACATTTGAACTGCATATTGAACACTTGTTTGAAAATCTTCAGGCTTCAAGTATTGAACAAGTTGCACTTTATAAGGAAAATATTTAAACTTTGCAGAATATTCGATGTATCCCAATTTGTGTGGAGAATCGTCGAATCAATGTTTCAAAACGCTGCTAATGCTCTCTCGTCCTTTTCCCCTATTTTCATTTGTGATGATGATTGTGATGATTTGTCGAGGTCTACCATCTCGCGGAAAACAAATCAAATCGGCGCACAATATGTCTAATTGTGTTATGACTAAGACTGTCTCAAACATAAAAATGTCGTCAATAAGGTCTTTGAGGCAAACCAATTGATCTCTGATTTTGGAAAAACAATATCGAAACAAGTGTATGTTGCTGAAGCAATAATTTACCATGATCAATTCCTTAAGTATTGTGTGTAAAATATCTGAAATGAAGAAAATAAATAATAACTAATGATAAAATAGCAAAGATTTTTAATCTTTAACTGACGTTTATATATATATATATATATATATATATATATATATATATATATGAATAAAAAAAATAGGAAAAGTATAGAAGCTTATAACTTTTCTTTATTCGTTTTCAATTGTTGACGTGCAGGAATACAACATAATATGAAAAACAATTTAAAAACTTTTTTTTATAAGTACATAATTTCGACCGATCATTCAGTCTTCATCGGTGTAGTGAAAGTATAAGCATGCACGGGGAAAAGGGGAATGGAAAAGGAAGGTAGGTAGAGGAGGAGAAGAAGGAGGAGGAGAAGGAGGTATAGCCAATGAGAAGATCTATATATATATATATATATATATATGTATATATATATATTGTATATATGGATTTATTATTTTCTTCGATAAGTGTATACATCATTTGTGATGTAGGTTAAGCGGAAACCTTCATAAAGTCCTTATGATTCTCATCAGAGATACATATATATATATATATATATATATATATATATATATATATGTATATGTATACATATATTAAAGAAAACAAAAGGGTGTAGTGTTTACCTGATATACGCATTGGTAAACTGAAAAGCAATAAAAATAACAGTATTTACATATAGAAAATTTAATCTCAACCCAATTAAAAAGCTCAATACGAAAGTTGTATTCGGAAAATACTTAATATTCACGGGGGCACTCTAATATCTGACACTGTTGTTCTTGAGCAGTGAAGTAGTAGCAGTGAGACAGGATCGAAGGTGCAGTAAACTGCAAGCTAAATGCACCCAACGGGATAGACACTGACAGAAGTAACATGCGACTGAGGAAAGAGGTAGTGGTGGGGCGGACGACAGGCGTAGAAAAAGAAACGCAGTTGTAAACAAGAAAAAAAGGAAAAATTGCATGACACATCTTACACCTGTAGACCAAAGACAAACAGAAGAGAGAACACACCTATATACACACGCACACACACAGCAAGCAAAAGAGAAAGGGAGAGAAAAAAAAGAAAAAATTGCACGGCACTTCCATCTAACACCTGTAAACCAAAGATAAACTGAGACAAAAGAAAAGGGAACACACCTACCAACACTCACCTAACAAACAAGATACTTTTTCCTTTCGTTTCTCTTGTTTTTGTTTTTTTTTATTTTATTGTTTTTGTTCTGTGTTTTTTTATTTATTTCTTACTACCAAACCGAACATTTAAATTCCTAGAGACGTTATCACTTTTTGCATGCGATTAATATGCCCTAGAAAGAGGGGCTGGCCCACGATTTACGATTTCTTTTCTTTCTCTCTCATTAAATCGGTCAGTGCAGTTGGCAATCCAGCCATTTGAGAAACAATTCACCTGAGAGAGTTAAGATGTATTTTACGATGTAAAAGACAGGTCGTGGGGAGGGAGGCAGAATGAAACAGGCTCGAAGGTGCAGTAAACTGCAAGCTAAATGCACCCAACGGGATAGACACTGACAGAGGTAACATGCTACCGAGAAAAGAGGTAGTGGTGGGGCGGACGACAGGCGTAGAAAAAAAACCTAGTTGTAAACAAAAAAATAAAAAGGAAAATAGGTAGATAGGGGCAGAATGGTATTTGTAAAGGATACTTCTTTTGGCCAAGAAAGCGGTAAACGCTAATTAACCTTGACAGCCCGGCGCCGATCGCCAAATACGTGAGTGGCGGAAGGGTACCAATGAAATTCCAATTTACAAAGCGACCATTGTGTGCTGCTCCCTGGTGGGTAAGTGGCCTATATTGAAAAGACACGTGGCCTTTGTGGAGCTGGATTTGATTCATTTTTATGATCCCTCAAGGTTAATTGAACGAGACCATTCTGGTTTTAATGGCCCGTCAAATTCTATTAGGCACACACTGGCTGAGATTGGGGGTCCGCCTATTCTACTCGATTGCCAACAGAAGAAGAAAAAACAGCCCCTTTTTTGGGCATAGGCCGCCTGGTGAAGATTTGAGTGACAGCGATTCCGGCATCCTGATTGGCTAAAGGGCCGAATGAGAGAAAAAAAAAAGAAGATGATCAGGAAGAAGATATACTTCCCGCCCCCACAATATAAGCAGCGAGTTTTGAGCGCAAGATACAGAGAGACAGACAGATAGAGAGAGAGAGAGAGAGAGAGAGAGAGAGATCTGCTACCCTGGGCTCGAACGAGCGAAAAAGCCGACTATCTCATCGATATTCCCAGTCCCGTAGCTATTTAGTTTTTATCGAAAAAGAAAGAACTTTGCAGTTAACAAACGGCCAGTCCCTAACTTAATAACGAATTACGAAACGACGATTGTAACCTTTCTGAATAACAAGGAATTTTGCATAAGAAAAAAAAAACAAATATCAACTTGTCTTTTTAATTTGTTATGTATCATTGCAGAAGCACTCGACGAGTCTCTTTCAGGTACGGGCCGCTGACATTCTCATCAAGGAGACACGGAGACCAGCAATCGGGGAGCGTTCCACCACTAGACGACACGCGGGTGACGTAAGTGTCACAGCAGTATCGAAATGAAAATAATTCAAAATCAGATGCGCTGGACTGGACAGTTGGTCAGGATGGAGGACAAAATACTTCCTGTTTTGTTGTTTTATTGCGATATAGAGTAAGGTAAAATACCATAGCACGAACTAAGGAAAGGGCATAAGGTATCTCTGAAAAGCAACTAGAAAATACTTGAGATGGATGTACATAACTGGGAAGCTCAAGCGGAAGAAAGATCACTGTGGGGAAAAACAATCAGAGAAATTTGTAAGGTTTTTGAGGATCGGCGTGTAAAGTTTCCTGTCTTAAAACGCGTTTTAAGACAGCAGGATGATAGTGTATTGTCAGAGAAAAAGAAACAGGAAGTAAAGTGGCATGTATGTGGCGGATACTTTCTGTCAAAAGCTGGTTTTCTTAATCATATGGAATCACACAATCAAAGATAGGAACGACAATCTTAGGAGGAACCTTCCACAGCACACCTGGCAACGCTAAGTTGTCACATGTGTGGTATAATCTGAAAATCTAAACGTGCACTGACACGGCATTCAAGGATTTACAATATTACCAATGTTAGAAAATGGATCAAGAGAGAGAGAGAGGGGGGGGGAGGACGTGGGTAAATAATAGTTAGACACGTTGACCGGAAGTCAGGATCAGCTGATCGGATTGCGTGTGAGTCACGTGATCATTTTAGCTGAATCGTGGAGATTTTGTTTAGACTTAGAGCACGGACGGCTTCACCGTTGTCTCCTCCCCTTCACTGGAGGGGACGCTGACGTGTGTAGAAACGAGACCAAGAGAACCACACAAGCCAGATTCGCTTTCCATCATTCTGCGAGACATCTGAACAGTGAAATAAAAACCATAAAACCAATTCATCGTGTTGGAGTGAATGAATATTCGTCTAAAACAAGTACCAGTCTTCCCTCCAAGACGAGAAATTTCCAGATGAACCAACATCGAAGACGCAGAATGTGTGTCTGAAAATACATGTATTACACACACACAAACAGCATATGAACAAATAGACAGAACAACTACACGATCACACAATGTTCACCCTGATTAGATCACACACGACATTAAGGCTGACTAGATGATCACACACGATCTCCTTTATGATACAACAAATACGTCATCTCTTCTAATCCCTTATTAGAGATAACAACGCAATACCATGCGATCACCTTTAAAGAAGGAGTGTTTTTCTGCCACATTGTAACATTGTAAACTTTCGTGTAGGTCTAAAGCTGGATTGAAGAGTCGTCTACGTGTACACAGACGCAATAATACTTAAGGAAATGATGGTAAGAATTTGTCAAGAAGTAGCACTTATATATATATATATATATATATATATATATATATATATATATATATATATATATACATATATACATAGTAATTACAAAATCAAAGTTTAGAAAGTTTATATTAAAGGAAAAATATAAATCAACTAACGCAAAAGTATTAGATACATTGATTAAATATTGGTTGCATAACCTTTATTGCGTGCAACAGCTTTCAATCGCTTTATATAGTTGCACCCGTTTTTTGCAAAGATATGCAGGTATTTTTCGCCATTCTTCTTTGAAAAACTGTTCTAGTTGTTGAATATTTTATGGATTCCTCTTGTGAACATTAATCTTCAATATTTTCCCCGAGTTTTTAATTGAGTTGAGGTCTGGAGACTGACTAGGTTAAATAAGAACGTCAATTTTGTTATTCTAAGCCATTCTTTTGTTAGTTTGGCGGTATGCTTGTGATCATTGTCTTGCTGAAACAACGAGGTTGCTATTATGTTCCAACAAATCAGCAGATTTCTGAAGGGTTTTCTCCAAAATCTCCCTTTACATACACCCATTCATTCTACCATTGATGATTTCTAGTTCACTAGCATCTTTACTACTATAATCGAATCACCGAAAAACTTTACCGTAGGAATGGTATTCGTTTTGTTATAGGCGGTGTCATTTTTACGCCATACGTGTGTTGCTGCGTTTCTTTCAAAGATTTCGATTTTCGTTTTGTCTGACCAGATTACCTTGTTCTAAAATCCTTGGGGTTGTTCCCCATATTTGTAACATAATTCAAACATGATATGACATGTTTAAGATTCAATAATGGAACTTTTCTTGGGGACCTTGATACAAAATCTGCACGATTTAGAACCACTGATTGTATCCTTGCTCACATTAATCCTGGCATCTCTGAGGTCGGATTGAATTTCACCACGAGTAAGAAAAGTTATTTTTTGTACTTTTCTGCTTACCCACCTGGATTTTTCCTCGATTAATTTCCTTGGCCGACCACATCTTGGAAGATTTGCAACAGCTTCACCAAGGTTTTTAAAATTTCTAATAACATTTCAAACTGTACTAAGTATTAGATAAAGTTCCCTTGAGATTATTCGATACCCTTTTCCTTCTTTGTGCGTATCAATGATTTTTTTGAAAAATGTCTATTGACAACTCTTTAGTTTTAAGCATTTTCCATAAATTAACTGGCTGACATTGAAGGAGTTAGCCCAAACTGGAAGAATTTTTTAAAACTATTTTAATATAAAGCCCTCTGATTGGGCAGTGAAAACTCGTTTGCATTATTGCAACATGCTCAGCAAAAGTCATTAAAATTTATTTCAGAAAAAGGATTTTTTAAAGTGTATCTAATATTTTGCATTTGTTAATTCATATTTTTCCTTAAATATAAACTTTCTAAACTTTGATTTTGTAATTACTACTCCAAATATTATTTAGAATTGTAATAGGAATATACTGACCGAATTTTAGGTAAAATCTTGAACCCTAACTGTGTGTGTGTGTGTGCTAGCTGGCCGGCTTGCTTGTCCTATTTTAAGATACGTATAAATATTGTATTATAATAAATGCAAATGACCTAATTATTTATGAAAAAAACAATTTTTTCGATGATTATATTAAACCTTCTATATAGAAGTTAGATCAAAAGTAAAATATTATTTTAGTGTAATAAGCTAGAAACCAGAACCTACAGTCTTTAGCTTTAGTGTGAGCCTCTGAGCCACGCTTATATACATATATATATATATATATATATATATATGTGTGTGTGTGTGTGTGTGTATACATATATATACATGTTTCAGTGAAATCACCGCATCGAACCGAGAACCTGGACAATAGTGCTTTCTCCTAATTAACTGAAAGCATATGCACATATGTAACCCATAATGTGTGTATAGTAAACCTATTATATACTTACTCTGTAATCATTCGTGCACTTTTTAATAAACGCAAGGGTTTCAGTAGATATACCTCCTGGAAACCAAAATATACAAGCATTTTATATATATATATATATATATATATATATATATATATATATATATATATATATATATGTATGTATATATATATATATATATATATGTATGTATATATATATATATATATAAGTGAATTTAGTTTACAAACAAATGGCTACACATAAGCATACATGTTTCAGCGAAAACCCAGTACGAGAATCGCTTCGTCAGGTCAAGGACATATCTGCAGTAATGTGTAAAGAAAGCTGAATTCAATCGCTCACAGACTTAAAATTTGCAGTTGATGTCTTTGTGCCAAACACTAACCACTATGTCATCGTCGCGCCCTCTATAATCGGTGCGGTAGCTTATGAAAGTTAAACTTCCCCGTCCTTCATGACACTGGTCGATTACTTTCCATTTTTATACTGTCTCCTGTATTTTTTAAAATGTATTTTATAAAAACAAAAACGTGAAAATCAGGTCAATCTAGACCTTTCTGAATTTAAGAGATGAAGATTGGTTTTTCGTATTATTTAGATTCTTCGGAATACTGTTGTCATATTGAGTGTCATTTTCACAAAGTTGTGTTCGATGTAACCTCCGACCTTCTTCAGTTGTATCTTGTCAAAATTGTAAATTGTAAGAAGATATTTTCTCAGGTTGAAAATTCAATTTTCGGTGTAAGCGACCGAATAATACAATTGCTAATTATTTAGGACATTCAATAAGTCACAACTGACGAAACGAAAGCTTGTCATCTATGTTAAGTAAACAGTGTTTTTTTCCCGAAATTTCCTTCAAAATAGCCGAGTTCGACAGAAACATTAGCGAGTTTGACAAGATACACCAGACGAAGGTCGGGGATTATATCATTATTGTTAAAATGAAACTTAAGATAAGAAGTTGTTTAAAGAATCAAAATAATAAAATTAATGAAGGCGATTTGTTTTGTTATTTTCGATTTTGTTCACATAATTCAAATAAAATATTTTCAGTCATCATTTTACGAGGTATGCGTAACTAAGGATATAAAAATAATAATAAAAACACAGAAAATAATTATCCGGTATTTACGCATAAGAAAATATTAATAATTTTAATAAAACTTCTCATATGAAAAAAAATTCTTATTCACACAAAAATAATATATTCACTTTTGAGATCACATTCCTGAAAAGAAACATTCGCATTATTTAAATACATTCATAAATAAATGCATTGAATAGAAAAAAAATATTTACATTCATAGAACTAATAAAATTAAACAATAAAAATCATTAAAATAATAACTTATGTTATCTTAATAAATCCATTATATTAATATAATTAATAATAAATATTTAAATATAAAAGGAATTCTACTCAAAATCGTGTATATTTAGTTTGCCATTTCTTGTCATCTTGAACTCTAAGATAATGAAAAACCAGTATTAAAACATGGCCTCAACTTTATAATAATTTGGTTCAATAAATAATTTAATTCTAATTCTAACCGTTAAACTCATGACTTTGTATTCAAATTTACTTTTCTATGTCCGTAGTATTTTCCTCTATGCCCACACATATTACTTGTAATTTCGTGAAATAGGCAGCTCCTAATAATGCTCAAACGCCCGTTCTCTATAGTGTTTGTCTGCTGTGTTTCACATTAAACTAACATGCATAACACCTGTGAAGAACACCAATTAAATCCAGCGCGGCCGTAGCCGACATAATACTCACTGCACGAGTTTCTAGTGTAATTCAAATCTTGTTGGTAGCTGAATACTTGATGCTTGGCCAGGGCTATAAAGGGTAGTTTTACATAGTGACGCCATCACTAGATGGGGTGCCTACCACGGCTTAAGAGAGTCCCATCTACTCTGGAGACAAGGATAGACCGCGGCAGTTTCTCAACCTGGTATTTTATCACGCGGTACATGTAGCGCCTTGCCTTCCGAAATGGTCACCCATCTGGTACTGGCTAGGCTCAACCTTGCTTAAGTTCGGTGATCTGGAGAGCACTGGTGAGTCAACGTGATTGTGCTGTATATAATTTAATACCACTGGAGGTCAACTCGGACAGATTCAACTGCAGACACATCTCAGACACATGATCTCCATTAAAATATGATTGGCATCCCAACAATCGTGTATATATATATATATATATATATATATATATATATGTGTGTGTGTGTGTGTGTGTGTGTGTGTGGGTGTGGATGTGTGTGTGCGTGCGTGTGTGTATGTGTGTGTGCGTGTGTGCATTTATGTATATATATACATACAGAAGGGAGTTAATTACCGACTTGTTACTGTTACGAACAAAACAAAGTATTTGTTAGTTATTGATCTGTCTATCGATCTATCTATTTATCTATATTTATTATCCATGTGTCTCTCGATCTGTTTATCTATCTCTTTCTCTATCTATACATCTCGATCTATCTATCCATCTTACTGAGAGATGGACGCGAGTTGAATATGAAGATTGTTTATAAAATCTGTAAAAATATTTAAGAAGTATATCAGAGACAAGTTTACCGGAAGTAGCTGGTCAGCTGACGGAACTATGTGTATGTTACGTGGATCAGGTTAGCTGGAGATCATAGAGTTGAAATGTGGACGTCGAGCAAGGCGAACGGTTGCACAGGTTATCCCCCGATTCATTGGGGAGAGAGCTGACGTGGGTGAAAATAGACCTTGAATTAACCACGCAAGCAAAGATATTCACTTTCCATTCTTCTGCGATCGACACTTGGAAAGTGGATGAAAACTATATAAAAATCAATCAGCGTTTTTTGGAAGAGAATGAATATTTGTCCAAGCAGGTTCCGGCCTCCCCTCGAAGAACAAGGTGAATTCCAGGTGGACAAGATCAAAGACGCATGAAGGTATGTCCAAAACACATGTATTACACACACACACGCGCGCACACGCGCGCGAACAGGCATATGAACAATTAGATATGAATATATCATAATTCTAATTCAAGGGTTCAAATAGCAAAGAATCAACGATAGACTTGTAGTGACACGTGTACACATCAAGATGAATCCTTCGTCCCAAATACACATATCGACATATGGTGCTATGGTACTCATTACACAACGGACTCCTTTTTAGTACCCACACTACAGCACTACCCAGGAATCGCGTACGTTCTTCTGGTAAGGTCACCTCAAGTAATAATCTGGGTACTCTAGCAAACCAGATAGGTTTTTGTCTATAAATACAACAACAGTCAGAAACGACTACAGTAAAAACTGAATGGCCAATTGAAGATAGGTAAATTAGTTCTTCCCACTGCTTTACTACCTCGATATTGCTGAAGTAGAGAAATATCTTTCTTGAGCAATTATATATTTATGTATGTCTTCCAGTAATTATATCTATATAAAAGTGACTGTGTCTGTATGTGAGGAAAGATCGCTACCAAGTTACTTTGCAAACTTTGGTTTACAGACTTAAAAGTTGATATAGGGTTGAATCTGAATCCGTGAAAACAAATTCGATTTGGTTCTAAGCCAGTAAACAAAACTTTAAAGAAAACTGAAAAAATGGCATTTTGCAGACGTGAGTTGAGTAAACTTGTAGTATCTACGCATGGACTAATCTACATGTATGCTTTTAACAAAATCATTTGTTTAGTTTTTTTTTATGTACGTATGGGTTTACATATAACCTAATTAAAGCGTGCATATCATACGTTAAGTATGCAATGTGAAAAATAGCCACTTTAAGCAGGATGAAGAATAGGACGCTCGAAACGTGTATATGACAGTCACTACAAATTATATCAAAAATATAAATTATACGTATTTTTAACAAATAATGTCACCGATTTTATTTATTTAAACAGTAATTATTTTTAATGTTGACGTCTTTCTGATTAGTCAGCAAAAGATTATTACTAAAAGTTGTATGCACAGAACATAGAAGCCAATGAATTGATATGCTATTGCGGAAGCATAACGGCATTTGATAAAATTGTATTGACACCATTTTATGATATTGATATATTCTGCATTTCTTATTTTATTTTTTTGTAAATAAACCCATTCGTCTTTATTTAATGCTGAAGTCAAATGTATATCCTAAACAATTTATTGTGTACAATGGATGGTTTTCTATTTAACGCGTGACCCCGGGGGTTTGCAGGTTAATACGTGAACGGACGTATTGTTGTGATAATAAATGAAAAAAAAACTCTAGAGATTATAGATTCAGTGAAAACAATTGTGCAAGGCTGAGCCGGCAGACAAATCACACAGTTCTCAGAAATAATATTTATAAACACAGTTTTTAAACTTGTTTTATGTATTGGCTCACAGAGATATCTTTAGAGCTTTTCCGATATCGACATAAATAAAGCTGAAAAGAAAGTTTAGATATCTTATAATAATGTCTTTATATATGCATTAGCATTAAGAGGCGCCGTACATGAAACAGTTAACATATCGCCTCTAAAATCCTATTGCGTCATTGATATTGGCACGACTGACTATAAACTATGACGTCTCTCATAATAATGGTTTATGTATGTATTATCAAATAGAGGCGCCGTTCGAAAAGCTTTTTATCTAATGCCTGTGGATGATGGTGCCGCAATCGACACGTGTACAACTGAATGCAACTTCAGATAATAATAATATGTGTCTCTTTATATGGGCCGATGTGATTCCATTAGGAGAATTCCTACTCTGTTGATTGTGAGCTTTATTATATGAATATATGTATTAGCCAAACGAGAACTGCAGTAAACATAACTTTTAATTTGACCCTTGTTGCTAGATGTTACGCAATCGATATAACCGGAACCGAATATAAAATACTGCATCATTTGAAAGAATATGTATATATGCACATGTTTCTGTCTAGCATGTGTAGGCGTTGTTGTTAATCGATCGATATATACAAGAATCTATATAATTTGACGCATCTGTAAGATAAGTTCTGCATGTACGTTTTCATCATCCACTACTTTTTTTAATCCCACGACAAAAGGCGGGCGTACCTGTAAATTCACCCTCGTCCATTCGTCCGTTCGTCCGTTTGTCTGTCCGCGCTTTTCTCAATAACTACACCTTGGAATGTTTTTAAATTTTACACAAACAGTAAATATGATATGAGTAAAAAGTAACAAAACGGATTTTCCGGGGAAAAAAACAGTTGCCCCTCCCCCGCTAGCGGTCCCTTTCGGGTTAAAATCGCTAAAATTGACACTTTTGTGTACCTATTTACTATGCCTCCCCACGGGACAGAGTTAGACACCAGGGTCGTTTTTTAACGTGGAGTGTGTAATTGATACCTTGGATTTTTATAAAACTTTCTTCAAGTTGTAACTAACTGATTTCCATATAATATTGTTTGGAAATACTTCGCTATAATTATTGGGTGTGGCCCATGGGCTCTTTAAGGGTTAATAAAAACACTCCATTTTTGGAACTAGTTTACCATATTTGTCAAAAAAAATTTGTGTATGTTTATTTAGCGGCTTTGCCTGCTGAACTCAAATTTAAATATGTTAAGACCTTGTGGACTAATGATGGACTTAGTCATTTCTTTGTTTGCATGCTGCAGAACCCAAATTTGCATATGTTAAGGTTTAAAACTTAGCAGCTTTTCATTTTCACTAGGATTTGACGCCCCTGGGGACGTTTAGGGCTTAATTGGGGAGGGATGCTGAACTTAGTCATTTTTTAATGACTCGTTCACAGTGCATGCTTCATTTGTTAAAGTGCAACGTTCCCGTTGTTTTGTTTTTTTAATGTATCGGTACATTAAAAACTTCTGGTACCCACACGTTGTCTGGCACCGTCGCAGGAACAAACAAACATACACACACACACACAAAAAAAAAGAAGAAACATCGTACTCGGCATTTTTAAGTACATATGAAAAGTATTTGTTCGTGGTTCTTCCAAAACAACGCATTTCATTATCTTTCCAAAGTGTATACGAGTACACATTCGTTTATTAACTGTCATATGCTCGTAAAAAGTCTTTCTTCTCGTCACTTCTCACCATTCTAGCCAGCACTTTCTCGCCCTCGACTTCGCACGTCCATCTTCCGCAGAGGTTGGTTCTATCGCTTGCACACGTACTCTCCATTTTTTTTTTTTCGTTTCTCCCCTTCCCTTCCCCTGACGTCAGCGCGTGAACTCTTGCCAATATGCGTACGTGCTTTAACAGCTGTTGCTTCCAGGGTATTTGCTAGCAATCTATCCTACGGCTGCTGCTGAGTTTTTCACACAGGCTCATGTGCGCCTTAGTACAAAGTGAGTTCCCGTGTCGTTACAAAAACTGTTATCCGGTCCGTCTAAGACGCAATACAAAAGATGATATGTAAAATTCATATGATACCGCCGTTGAAAAACTAAAATACATTTTCTTAATAGCAGCTGTTTGTTTTTCAAAGATAGTATTTTCATATAGTTGTGACCGTGTTTGCGATAGAGGTTTATGAAATAAAAAAAGGCTGTAAACTCTGGAAGGTGTTTTTTTAGGGGGGGGATAAATCATAATTTTGACTGTGACGACAGCATAATCTTTTCATTGTTTAAACTATTAAGTATATATCAGTTAATATCTTATATGTTTTTATATAGACGGATGTGATTCTCGGATGATTACATGTGTCTAATAGTGTCGGATATATACCCCGGAGTCAAAAGAATGAAAAGAATATTCTGTTGCCGCGGCCCTAATCATGATAAGCGGATGCATGGTGGAACTACATAAATTACACCTAGGAACAAACCATGTTCATTATCTTACTGATCTATAAAAAATACAGACGAACGCACATATTTATTGTATTAAATTCAATGCACCATATGCGATATTTTTATTGTACTTAGAACAATTTTTCCCTTGGAATAAAAGCGATGAAAATAATACCGTGAAGCCTGCATTAGTGTCAAACGTTCATAAAATAAACTATTTTATGCACAGTTGCATAAAACAGAATGGGGACTGAACTCTACAATTATCACGGGTCGCGTTAATCGCTGACATTATAGGCCTTTTAGACAGTTAATAGCATAGAGAAAATAAAGTTCTTTCTTATTCTTTAAGCATATAGAAATTTTAGGTTTACATTATGTACTAACTGTTCCAACGCGGCGTTGCCCGATATTTATTAATTTATTCTTGTTTCGCTCGTTAGCTCCTCTTTTTTTTTTAAATAGTTTCCTTTATTTATTGTTATTGAAGGAATCACCATGGTGGAACGGTACATTTGTGGCCTTAAAAAAACTACAACTTTTTAAAAACTTTTATTGAAAAAATTAAATTCAGAAAACTTTGTTATTTAGTGTTGTGGATACACCCATTAATAAGCATACGTGGGTGAACAATATATAGATAAAGGTATCAAGTCAGCAAGTCCTGGGAGATGTGTTCGAACGCCGGATAGGCAAGACGCATGTGCCGGTTGCTCAATGAAATATTTTAACACGCCCTCTGCCGGACAATCTTCCAACTGCAGTACAACTGCACTTTTGTAAATATTATTATCTTCTCGTCTTAATATATTTATTTTACCTTTACTTTCTGCGTTCGTGTTGTATTGATACAGACACAACAGTGGCGACGAGATTTCGAAAAAAGATTTACGCGTGAGAAAATATACTATCAAACTCAACAGTGGTATTCGGGAAATACTTACTCGTCAAAGATTGAAAAAAAAAAAACAATTTACTCGGGAATTCAATGTTTTAAACGCAGCAACTACGAAATTGTCGAACGCGATATTCAAGCGCTGGATACTTGCAAAACACCAAGATTTTTTTGTGACTACTTGAAAAGGAAATGCAAAACCCGGGACACTTGAAAAAAAAACAGCAAGCACTTTATGTCAAAGTGCCTACGGGAAAAAAACTTGAAAGTTACAGTAACCCTTTCTGCAAAGTGCACAAAAAAGTGTTTCGCTAGGATACCGTGAATTTATTAGGTAGACTGTTTTGAAATAATTTTTTCTCAGTGTACTAAGAAGGGATTTTTTTCATTCTTGTACGTAATTAATAACTTAAGAAAAGGAATCGGTTGTTCGTAGTTATTAAAGAAAGAAAATTGTAAAAGTGACTGATTTACTAATTTGAAAAACGAAATGAAGGCGTCAAACAAAATGGAGGCGTCAAAAAAATGCGTCAACAAGAAAGAGACGAAGTACAGAGAAGGCGTCTACAAGAAAGAGATGAATTACAGAAAAGAGAACTACAAGAAAGAGACGAAAGACAGAATGAACGGCTTCTTAAATGTAAAGAGCAAATGCAACTTGGTCAAAAAGATTTGTTGGAAAGATTAACGACTAATTCTGCACAGGAAAGCAATACGACTTTTTCCAACGCAACACTTGTGAATAGCATAGATGTGTTCACGTATCTACCGGAAGAGGATAAAACTTTTGAGGCATACTTCAAGAGGGATGAAGATATTTTCGAAACAGATTGCGAAAACTGGTCAAACGCAAAGAAAGTAAGTTTATTACTTCGAAAGCTTGGTACCAGTGAACATTTCAAATTTGTTGATTCATATTGCCAAGTAGAACGAATGAGTTAGACTTCGCTGAGACCGTAAAACTTCTTAAGGAGTTATTCGGACTGAACATGTCTCTTTTTCACAAGAGGTGGTCGTGTATGAACCTTAAGAAAACAGAGGAGCAGGATTGCCTGACATATGCGTCAGTAGTGAATAAACACTGCGACAATTTTAAATTATCGGAAGTTACGGTGGACGACTTCAAATGTTTAATTTTTGCACAGGGGCTAGTTTCTACAAAAACTTCAGAGATCCGAAGACGCGTTCTCTCAAAGTTAGGGACAGAACAAGGTTTGACACTGCAAAAGTTAGCAGAAGATTGTAAAAGGGCAGTATCACTAAAAAAGACTCCAGAGATATAGAAGAAGCGGGAGTGTCGTACATAAGGAAGATTAAGAAACCTGGCAGAAATGCAGGGCAAAGAAAGGGTGAGACTCGTCAAAATCCAAAAGATTACACGAGTTATAAATACTCAAACTCTAATTAAAGAAAACGAAATTACGCTGCAAGTCAAAGGAACTATAAAAAAATCTGGACGAAGTTATAATTGCGGAAGATGTGATGAAAAACATTGGGGAAAGGATTGTCCTTACAAGATATAAGATGCTTTAATTGCGACAAAGTGGGACATAAGAGTATTTGTTGCAGAACAAAATATAGAGTACACCAAATGAGAACAAACGACAAAGAGAAAGACAATTTACGAAAATATGTGTTGGTTAATATTTTCGGCAGACAAATAAAATTTCAACTTGATGCTGGAGCAGATTTGTCGGTAATAAACGTTAGCATTTGGAAAAAAAAACTGGATAAACCGACTCTGAAAAAAATCTAGTCAGGGTGCAAGAACGGTGACAGGAAACGAAATCAAATTCGAAGAAGTCGTCCTGCCCATTAATTTAAATGGCACGATGAAGAAATTGAAAATCTTCGTAATTAAAGAAAGCGAGAATTTATTGGGAACAGATTTTATTTAAAAAATTCAACCTTTGGGATTAACCGATGAACGCTTTTTGTAAAAAAATAATCAGCTGCACCACAACGTCAGAAAATATTAAAAATGAACTAAAGAACGAATTCCCAGAAATATATACCACGGTACTGGGAAGATGTAATAAATTAAAAGCTTCGTTCGAGCTAAAAAAAAAGGATGTAACACCATGGTGTTAAACGGAACAAAATTTACTTCAAGTGTTTTCAAGGATTTTTGTTAATCGTTTCACGTAAACCACATAACTACACCACCGTTCCATCCTGGAACAAATGGATTAGCGGAAAGGTTCGTAGCCACGATAAAGCGTGCCCTTAGAAAATCGATAGGGACACCGACGGATAAAGCATTACAACAGCTCTTGACAAATATGCAGGATAACTGAGAACCCAAATACACCGTCGAAATTATCGCCAGCAGAATTAATGTTTGCGAGAAAAATAAAATCACCATTTGATAAATTAATACCAAAGCAAGCAGTCGTATATAAAACGACACACACACATCGCGTAAAAGGTTTAAACCTGGTGATCAGGTATATTTTAAATGTTTTAAAAATAATATGTCATATTGGGAGTCGGGTACGGTAGATAAACGTATCGGCGACTTGGTCTACATGATAAAAGGTCCAAAAGGGATACACAAAAGATACCATAATCAATTGAGAAAACGTCATAGGAAGGACAACGAACCTGACAAACCTGAGAGACAGGAAGATCCAATTGATATAGTATACGAAACGTTTAATATTGAACCACCACATACCATGCCCGAATCGATGAGATCGGGAAAGAAAAAAAAAGGCTATATACCCAATGATAATGAACCCCAAAAGGAAAAGATATTGAAATCTACACTACTTCAAATCTTGGGAGGGGAGTGTTGTGGAGACGCCCACTAATTAGCATACGTGGTTGAACAAGATATAGATAAAGGTATCAAGTCAGCAAGACCGGGGAGCTGTGTTCGAACGCCGGATAGGCAAGACGCATGTGCCGGTTGCTCCATGAAAGACTTTAACACGCCCTCTGTCGGACAATCTACCGTACAACTGCACCTTTGTAAATATGTATTATCTTTTCGTCTTAATATATTTGTTTTACCTTTACTTTCTGCGTTCGTGTTATTATTGATACAGACACAACATTTAGTAGGGCTGACGTCTATTAAATGTAACCGCCTTCAGGTTCAATCACGGCCTAAATACGGGTCCAGAACTGGGAGCATATTTTTTCCACAAGCTTTGGCGGAAGCTCGGCAAATACTCGACGGATGACGGCTATCAGCGTGGCTTTAGTGTTGTGCGAGGTCATGTTGGTGATGTTTTCGACGTAGGATCAAACAAAGTAGTAAAGCAAGTTCAAGTTGGTGTGGGGGGAGTCCAGTGAGTAAAGAGTGCATAGTCGTAGCATTCCTCATGAAGCCAAGCTTCGGTTACTTTGGATTTCTGGCCAGCTTCGGGCCATGCTGCCACACCCAGGATCTGCCAGCGGCCACCTGATTTCACCAGGGGATCACCATTCTCAGAACATCCAGGTACACTTTCAGAATTCATAGACGGTTACTATCGCTATTCGAATTTGTACACAACTGGCTAACTAGTAAATAGTTTGCAACAAAAAAGAAACCCTGTTTTATCAAACAGAAATGGAATCATGTCGCCTTTCTAGTTCGACAATTTTATTGTTCCACCCTGTATTTGATAAAAACAATCAGCAATGTGTTAAAGTAAAATAGAACAGTCAGTTTTATAATAAAACAAGGACGCACGTGTTACGAAATGTGCCATGTTAATTACCATAAATATTTCGGCACATCTCTTTGCAAATACAATATAAGACGATGTGCAGTCTTAAAATAAGCGACTTATTCTAATACGGGCAATAGTTCTAAATCAATTAGCAACATTGTTGAAAGGTATAAGTAGTTTTTCTTTGCAAAATGAAGCGATCATTTTTTTTTTGTTTACAATAAATGGTATACATATACACACACGTGTGACTATAAAATAATTATAACTAAACATTAAACACTAATTTAAAAAGGTGTGTTTGAAGGCTTATTAATGCAGGAATTAATTAGTCGTCTGAAATTGATGGCAAAATAAATAATCATACAGAATCCAGAGGGCTCAATAATCTTTAATAAGTTATTATTTATATTAACTGTACATTATATATTCATCAAATATTTTCGGGAGCATCTCTCCTTATCAAGCTGTAAGAAATGTAGATGAACTCTGTGCTGTTGTTTTCATTTGATTTATATTAAATGTTATATGTTTTGTTCTTATTTTTATTTTGTAACGCCATGTTTCGAAAGATTAGGTTAATTGTTAAGGGACGTCGTTAGTCTTTTAACAGTTATGTTTTTATTGTGGTTGTAGGTGTGTGACGTGTGTTTATATAAAAAGACGAAATCCTTGTGCTAATGTGTTACTTGCTTCAAAAATGCAAAGGCCTAATTGCACTTTCAATATAAAACATACTGCCTATGGTGCATTGAATTTGATACAGAATATATACGCTCTCACAATCCTGTATATTTATAGAGCAACTAAATAAGGTTTGTTCCTAGGTGTAATTTTGGTTTTAGATAGGTGTTTTCTTAACGTTGGGCCGGTATATTTTAGTTGTATGTCTAATTGTTCTTTGCGAATGGTCTTACGTATGGCTGTTGTTAACCTCTCAAAAAATCCTCTGTTGAAATGTGGTATTTTTAAAAAGCATTGTTAGATAGTGTATGTGTGGGGGGGTCTGCTATATGACCTAATATGTTGTAAGGTGTTTGTAGGGTATGCATTCTGTTTGAAGACTTGTTGAAATTTTCGAACGGAAGTGATCATGTCCGTTTCATTCGTGTACCTGATTTGAATGTAGTGTTTTTCATTTGTAGCATAGATTATTTTTACTTTGATAGGGAGTGCCGACATGCAGTTAATGAAGACCATCCGGCAGGCGGATTTGTTATAGAACTTAGTGTTTATCTTACCTTTCCCGGTTATTATAGAGTATAAAATCAAGAAATGATAGTCTCCTGGATCTGTTTGATAGTCTCCTGGTCTATGGTAAATCTAATATGTGGGTCTGCATTGTGAAAGTTATAGAATATTTTATAAGCCTATTCGCGAGATTATGTAAACATGAGAAGAACATCGTGAAGAAGATGCTGGATTAGTAGTTATGTAGCCTTGTTCATATATATTATAGCCAGTATTCCGGAGAAGCGGGATCCCAGGGAAAGGTATATCTCTTTCCATGTGTGTGTTTGTTTTATTTGTTAATATTGAAAGAGTATATTGTCTACTATTATGTGTGGACGCTGATGTATGTCACTGGTGATGAGATTAAAGTAGTATAGATTATATAAGAGAGGTATTCTGTGATTTGGTCTATAGCTGGGTCTGCAGGAACTAATTAGATCAGAAAAACAACGTCTAGTCTGAAGGCGTTTCAATTATTCTTAACATCACAAAATAATAACTATTAATATTATATGCGATAGGTATATATATATATATATATATATATATATATTATTTTTAAAACATAATTATCCAGTGACACGTGTTTCGTCGTCTACGACTCATCAGAGTGGCTGAATCTAGCGAGTTCTGAGATCGGGAGCCCACAGTAACAAGCCTAAACTCTTTATCCGCTCGCCTATCCCGCGCGACTGCTTGAATATATCGCGATTTATTTAGATTTTTTTGTTTTTGCGATACGTTTTGAATGAATTCAATTATTTACGAAAGTGCATTTGGACTTACATGCGAATAATTTCCCTATTTAACCAATTTGGTAACCCCACATGGGGAGCGGTATATATATTATTTTTAAAATATAATTATCCACTGACACGCGTTTCGTCGTCTACGATTCATCAGAGTGGCTGAATCTAGCGAGATTTGAATCGGGACACCACGGTAATGAGCCTAAACTCTTTATCCGCGCTTATCCCGCACGACTGTTTGGATATATCGCGATTTATTTAGATGTTATTTGTTTTTTGCGTTTGCGATACGTTTTGAATGAATTCAATTTTTTACGAAAGTGCATTTTGATTTGCTGATTATATGTACTATAATATAAAAAAATTGTCTGGGTGTGTGAATTTATCTTCTATGGACACCGAAACGGCTGGGACATTCTTTTATCTTGCAAATGTAGTTTATGTTTCTCGCGGTTTTTTTTATGAAGGTTTTGTATCTGAATGTCTTCAGCAAAATTGATAATCAGTAAATCGAAAGGATAAAAGGATAAAAGAAACGGGTGATCTTAGCCAATTTCACAACTTTTTACAGCCTACCATCAGATTTAATCGTTTGATTATCGCACAAGCAGAGGGACCGCCCGTACAAAATCAGAAGTTGGTTCTTTGATATGAGAGAGGAGCGTTTAAAGTGAATGTTTCTGTTTTAAACACAACTGAATATGATACTTGATTATTTTCCATTTAAACTGAATTTCAAACAATTATCACAGCATATAATATAGAAAGACCCAACATATAAAATCACCAGTTGGTTCTTAGATATGACAGGGGCACGTTTAAAATTAATGGTTCTGTATTGAAAAGAATTAAATACTTGTCTTTTGCATTTTAAACTTTAATGCAAGCCATTATAAAAATAACATTATAAAATTTAGCATAGCTTCTCTACAGTGCAACGTAAACTACGATGTATTGTACATTTCGTGGGAGCACGATAAGCTTCTTACTAGTGCACCATGCTGTCTCCCCGACTAGGTACGATAACTAACTAAATTGATTTTAACGACTTCAATGACCATAAATTATGCGAGGGTGAAACATTCGGTGATCCTCATTACATTTTTTGCAACGTCGGATCACCCTGCTAGTATATATATATATATATATATATATATATATATATATATATATATATATATATATATATATATATACATATATATATATATGAAACCCTGCACTGAAGATTCCCGAAAAGATGAAACATTAGTACATGTAGATATTTAATTATTATAGTAAAATAATAATTATGACAGCCCCGTTAAGTAACTCGTTTCTTATCGTTGAGCATTTCCGTTGAATTAAATTCGGTCAATTTAGTTCTTATGCATAGATGATCGTATAACGATTAGATCACTGTCTGTCTGACGTAAAGAACATTTAAAATTAAAATGTTTGAATTCAGCGTTATTTCACGCGGTTAATGGTGGATGAATGGATATGGTCTTTGCTAATCGAGCCAAAGATGTCTCATGTTGCCGAGTTCGAATCGTTCGACTGGTGTTAATCGTGACACGCTGCACTGAAGATTCCCGAAAGGATGAAACACTAGTGTCTGTAGGTATTTAATTATTATAGTAAAATATTAATTATATATACATATATATATATATATGTTATTTAGTAAAAGTTTCAAATTCATTGAATAAATATTGTAATATAAATAATTGTCTCTGTCCACTTCAAATCATGTATTCTATTGATAAGTAATATATTAAGTTACTTTAAGAATTTTCATCTAATTATTTTTTAAATCATTACTATTATTATAGTACAGTATCTTTTCTGAGACTATTATATATGTCCAGCGGGGAGTTCACCAGTAACGTTAACCTTGATCCTTGTCATATTCATACATCAATTATCTGTACAACTTCCTCCTAACAATTGTAGCAACAAGGTTTTATGCGTGATTTAATTTCTCAAGAAACAATGCAAACACCAATTACAGTGCATCAAAATTTTTTATACTAATGCAGAGGGTAAACCAAACGTAACCCAGTGCCCACCCGGCTTTCCCCGGAACATGACGTCAACAACCGGAGTAAGCCTAGCGTCGCCGAGGAAATTAAGCCGTCTGACGTAACCACTGATATGGAGCGGGATGGTTTTCAACGCGACGTGTGTTCGCGCGAGTTGAAAATTCAAACAGCAGACGACAGTTTCGACGAGGAAGAAAAGAAAACAAATTAGTAAAAAAAAAAAAAAGAAAAAGAAGCCCACCATTTCGTACTATCACGGCAGAAAAATAAACATGAATTTCACAGCCTTAAGTGAGCAGCTGAAAATACCAGCCGGAGTCATCGATTTTTGTCAGGAAAAAAAATACTGGCACGGACGAAAACTTGTGAATCATGTGGACACATGGGCAATTTTATTATAAGGGGAAAGGTAAGCGATGGTTATGCCTGGAGGTGTCAGGCTACCAAATGTCGAATCTTACCTCCATCCGAACTGGTACCTTTTTTGCCAAGTCTGGGCTGACCATAATCCATAATACTTAAAATAATCAACTTGTGGGCGTTCGGGCTAGCAACACAGGACAACCTCCAGCGCGAATGCGGAATACGATCTACGCCCACAATGAATAATATAACGATATGAGGAAATAACAACAGCTACATATGTTTTAATATGAAAAAATCTACCCCACCCAGTTTTATTTCAACTGTTCTAGTTCAGGTTTTTCCTTGAAAGTCATACACCAAAAACAACAAATAAATAAACACCTCAATAAAGAAACAGACAAAAAGTTTTCAATTCTTCTTGAAAAAAAAACGTTTAAAATATCATTGAAAGTATTTATGTTATTTACCTTTGAACCACTTCTCTATATATATTGTTATAACATTTTTCTATATATATTGTTATAACATTTTTCTTTACAATTAATAAAACTTAAAATTGAAGGTAGGTGTTCTTTTCTTGTTATGGGTTCATCGGCGATACTCGGCTTAATTTCCTCGGCGACGCTCGGCTTACTCCGGCTGTTGATGTCATGTTCCGTGCAAAGACGGACGGGCGCTAAGTTACGTCTGGATCACTCTCTGCGCGAGTACCAAATTTTTAAATGTGAAATAGAACTATTCTGGCAACAAATATTTTGTTCCTAGTATGTTCCAAGCTTAAAGCATCCTATGTTTTAACTCAATAAGTTTAGTTTTAGAAAGATAGAAGTGGCACAATTAAAACCAGCAACATTTTGTGCTTCAGAATTTATTTTTTACATAGTCGCAAATATAATTAATGCACATCTACGGCGATAAATGATGACTGCGTAGGGCCTCCTATTTTACCTCCAAAGTTTGAAAAGCTACGAAGATTGGAGTGATACCAAAAAACGAACGATTTTTTTGTTCTCAAAAATGTATTTATTTCACATAGTCACTACCATTATTAAATCATTGTTGCAAGAAATAAAATGACGTATCTCTACTTCTGACGCATGCCTCACAGTGTCAATCTTTGCCACAGAAACATAAAACTTTCATGTAATGAATCGATTAAGTCCTTTCATCATAACAATTCAATTGTCAATTATTTCTTTTTTTCTTTCATTTTCAAGTACTGCCGCTGGTTTGTATTTTTACCATTTGTCAGGGTATTCAATATGTTGTTTTCTGCATATTATTATTATTATTATTATTATTATTATTATTATTATTATTATTATTATTATTATGACTAAGATTTTCTCACACAATACGCGATTGCTTAGTGACAATAATTTAAGGTGTCTCCTGGAGATTGCGTGACAACAACCTGACAATTGATATTTAATACTGAAAACCTCATTCGTTAACCATTGAAGTAGTCGCTTTCTATTAACTTCTCGCTGGTAACGGTCATTGCTATTCCCTATAGTTTAAATTGGCAATTGCACTAAAGAACACTTTTCTTCTGTTTTCAAAATCGAGCCTTTCAAAGGAAGAAGTATTGGCTTTCAAGTCTTTACGCGGTGACAGTTAAACCATAATACTATCAGACAAAGGCAATGCTACAGCGTTTATGGATAGAGCAGAATATTCCAAGACATTGGTGGCTACTCTAAGGTGAAAAAGAAATCGACCTTAAAAACAGAAAGGAAGTTGTCACAGATCCTCACTAAGAATAACGACGCACTAGCACTTGCAAATACAGATAGCTAGTACAACATTACAGCAACCTACCACACTTAAACGGCCTCCCTAATATCCACAAAGACGGTATTCATTAAGTTCTATTGTCAATGCCTGAGGTTCAGGTTAATCTACATCATGCGTCAGGAATTCAGCACACTTCGTGGAAGTAATAAACAATGCTCCCATTCATTCCAACCCGATGCTGAGTCTAGATGTAGTGAGTTTGTTCACGAAAGTACCCACTGATGAGACCCTGACAGTGGTACGGGATAAGCTGACTTCTGGTGTCTAACTGAAGGAACGCATTTGCATCCTAATTGAAAATATTATGTAGATGTTGACCTTATGTGTAGAAACTACATACTTCGTGATGGAACCTGAAATTTATCAGCAGGAATAATGACTAGTGATGGGATCACTATTGTCCCCAGTACCGGCCAATGCATCCACAGAATACTTTAAGGAAATGGTTTGAGGATACAACATCATTAAAGCCAAAAATGTGTTTCCGATATGTGAATGACCAAATTAGGAAGATCTTCAAACTATGTGAACTCGATCCGTCCAACTATACAGTTCGAGATTGAAAAAAAATAACAAAAATTACCGTTCCTAGATGTGCTGATAACCAACACTGGCCATGGGTTTATGACATATGTATACCGAAGGCAAAGCTGTGACACTCCACAAACTTCAACCCCCACTGTTCATATAATTATAAAAGGTATCGTTCGTTGCCTACAGTGCAAAATCAATATGTAGTAATAGGAATGCATATAAAGAGGATACGGACAATTTAAGAGGAAGCCTCCAGCGAAAAAACTATCCAGAGAGCATGTCATTACCTCCATGAAATCTGGACCAGACACAATAGGACACCGCTCAAAAACTCAACACAGTTTGTATATCATGTACGAAGGGGTTGTCTGAAAAGCTTCAACGAATATATAATACATATCACATCATAACAATATTCAGGAGTATATAAACTTTCCGGAAACAGCTTGTGAGCGTCCAGCTTACTACAGAAAAATCATGACTGAGAACAGTGTACATGAAATCCAATGTAAATGTGGAAAACTATGCAAAATTGAGACGTGTGATCTACTAAATGTACATTGAAAGCATTTGTACATGAAGAGATTGAAAAAGCAGTTTATAGCTGACTATATCGGGAAGGAAAAGAAAAACCTATCATTATGGCACCAAGTACAAATTATAGACAGAGAAGAACGCTGGAGAGTAAGACGACTCAAAGAAGCGGTACATACTCTGAGGAATAACGAATTACTAAGTAGATCTATTATAGAATAATACAATATGAGAACCATTAATTATGAACAATACATAATATATACAAGTAATTAGTACGAACATTAATATATGTATATATATATATATATATATATAAAGAGAGAGAGAAGGGGATATACGTTAATACATAGTAATAATTAGTAATAGTGATATTTACGACTAGAAATCAAATAGATTAAAGTTAAAAAAAAAAGCGTACAAGAATTGTCCGCAAGGACCAGTGGCGCAGTGGTTAGAGAACTTTGGACATCAATTGTAAAAGTGATATTTTCCTGGTGATTGAAGGTTCAATCCTCAGTGTGTGCGACCGAAAATATTACTGCGAATTTCATAGGACCTCTATGGCTGACGGAACAAGAGCATACTAACGCTGTGAAGTAAATAAAAAGGTTCCGCTCAAAACTTCGTCCGAGTTCGACAGAGACATTCCAGAGTTCGACAGGATACAGCTGAAGAAGGTCGGATGTTAAATCGAGATAAACGCTGTGAAACATCACACTCAATATGAGAATAGTAGCGCCATGAATCCAAATAATAGAAGCTTTTATGTAATTGTTTAATGTCCACAGTTCTTGTTTTGTATACAATGATATTCCTTACGAGTTCAACTGTTTTCTTATCATTGGCTGGCATTGCAGCATCACAGCAATACGCGCACATGCATACATCTGATTCAACTTATTCTCTGTTGCTATTATTATTATTATTATTATTATTATTATTATTATTATTATTATTGTTATTATTATTATTAACACTAGATACCATAAGTCATTGGCAAATAACAGTAATCATCGATTTTCCAGTAAAGTTCAAGTGATCACAATTCATACCAGACTTCCCCTTCTATCTACCTGGTCGATAACCATTTTCAGTTATTTGCGTCATCTTGCAAGCCGTTTACCAATTGATTTCTCGATATCTAAGAAAATTGTTTTCCCTGCGATTTAAATAGCAATAAGCGTGCAGTAGGTTCCTGTAGTTGTGATCTCCTCCAGTGGATGTTTGTTTAGTTCTACCTATACTCTCTTTTTCCATCTTCTTGCATCCTTCATTGTGTGGTATTTGGCGACGTCGGTGTCATTATTTTACTGCAATATCAACTATTACAGGTTTAGGTAGTGTTCCTCTCATGTTTTTCTCCTGTTTCTCTGGACATTTCCAAGTGGATAATAAGTGACTGAAGTTTCTATAGCTTGGATTAGACATTCCATGATTTTCCTGACGATTTTAGCTTTATATACTATTGCTATTTGTTGTATAATCTCAGTCTTCTCTCCCCTTTTTTAGTGACAGATTGTGAAGCTCATTTTTGGACATCTAAACATTCCTAACTTATGTGTGACTTCATACCGATACGAGTGCAAACGCTAGAAAAACACACTTTATTGCCGTAATAAACTGGTGTGCATTTTTTGTCAAATATAATATAATATAATTTATTTTTTCTTCATGTACCGGTAAAAAAAAGATATCGAAATTCTGTTATATTTTAGTCGCTTTTCTTTATAAAGGGGAAGGGGAGGATTCCAGAAAATCATATTTCAATTTGACGGAGAAATTCCAGGTGCATCGGTTTTATTCAAATACAAACACAAACACACACGTATATATATATATATATATATATATATATATATATGTATATATGTATATGAATATATATATACACATATATATATACATATATATTTTCATTATTATATTTTGCTTTTTTGAGCTAAGAAAAATGTTTCATAAAAACACGTAAGCATATATGTGTGTGTATGTATACTGTGTGCATATATATATATATATATGTACATATATATATATATCGTCTTATATATCTCTTTTATATACATTGCCTATGTATGTATGTATGCTGAGACTGTATTTCATATATCTATGCGAAAATATGTATTGACGCCCGCAAAAAAAAACGCATTTATTAAGAAGTCATAAAAGAGTTCATTTTTCCCAGGATTATTCCTTAATAAAAAACGAGATATTGAAATTTGTTACATGTGTGTCTAAGGACGTTATTCTCAGGTTTTCTCGATTTTGATGACTTTGTTTGTTTTCTTTTTTTAAAACAGGTGAACGCTCCAAGCATTAATGGAGAAATGTTCTATATTCAAAGGAAGTTTTAATGAACTCAATTACTGTATTGCAATGTAATTAATTCTTGCTATGCACTGTACAACATAGTTCTTATTGCACTATTGATTCACTATGTACCCTATTGAACCATAGGAAATGCTAGTCTAGTTTATTTCTATCAACATTATGAAATCATTAGTGCACCAAAAGGAAAGTATATTCACATTTGAAATTCTTACAGATAAGATATTTTTAGAATAAACTACTTATATTTGTGTATACATCTTCTATTTCTCTTTTTCATATGTTTATATTTAGTGCTTTGCTCTCGCAAGTAATGCTAATTATATAAAATAATATGCGACGCACACAGAATATAACCGTATTAAAGAATTTTAATGAGTTTAATATTCCTCATAAAAAAACTTTTTGTAAACCCTTTTTTTATATGAAATAGTTTGTATAAGTATATATTATCGTTACAATATATTATTGTGTCAGTGCCATTTCTTTGATGGAAAATATTTACATAATGCCGATGCATAGAACATTAAAAAAACACGGTTATATATACAATGAATGTCTTGAGGCGAAATATGAATCTCTTCATAAATGTCGTTGAGGAATGAAAGTTCCTTTAAACTATTTTCCTTTTTGCATTTTAATGTGCTTATATATATATATATATATATATATATATATATATATGTGTGGGGGGGGTGTATGTATCTGATCACAAATAGGCACCTATATAGTTGACTATTATAGAAAACTGATCACATATAATGATAGAAGAGGTATCGAGACACAGGAATGGGTATGTTTAATCTGGCATAATGATGATTCATTAAAATCGTGGGGTCTCCGTACGCGCCTGGTCCACAAAGTATGAAAATAAAAAATTTTAAATTTTAAAAAACGTTTACAAGTGTTTTTGATATAGATGTACATAATAATACTTTGATTAATATGTTATAACTATTTTAAGCTATCTCTTTACGGCCCTTCCTTTTCATAACATATCATACTTTCATAAATTAGAGTCCATTTTCTGTAGGCTGTTCTGAACCCAGTTTACGACGGGTACTTTTGCTAGTATAAATATATATATATATATATATATATTAAGCCCCCCTCTTTGGATAGAGCACTGTCGTAAATAATCTCACCCGCTACTTAATTGGCTGAAAATGCGAAGCTCGTTGTTTGTTTGTTTACGAACAGGCGATTTAAGCACTATAAAAGTTGTGGCGAGTGTCTATTTAAACAGACATTCGGACCAGTTATTTTCGAGCGTCGATTCCATAGTTGAGTGGGAGAACTGCCGACTGTCAACACGGCGGTTGTAGGTTCAATCATTGGCTTGGAAGAGATGCTGGTCTAGCGGCACTGATGAGTTGTGATACAACGAAACAGGACTGTATGTCGATGACTACAAATATATATATATATATATATATATATATATATATACATATATATATATATATATATATATGTACACACTAGAGACAAAAAATCTGGGACAATTTTGTTTTTGTTTTTTTTTTCAATTTCTCCAGAAAATTCAGTGGGAACGCAACTAAACTTAACACTTTAACATATATGTCATGCTGATACAATGTATTAATTACACTTAATTATAAAAGATATAAAAAAAGTTATGCGCATTTCAATTTTTTTTAATTAAGGTGGCCAAAACCGTGAGAGAAAGCAAATAAAATAATTTATTATAGGCATTGTAGTCAGTTTTTCCACTTTCATAAGTACGAAAATGACGAATGTTGATTACGTCACTTTGTAGGCATTATCATCCGGTTCCACCATGACACCTAACATTGATGCTTCCGTTAAAAAATAAATTATTAAACTTCATACAGCAGATACTTGATGACTTGAACTGTCGAGATTACCCGTTGGGAGAGTTATAGAGGATTTCAAGAATACTGGGAAAATTCTACCACCGAAGAAAATGGCAGACCTCGAATAACTTCTTCTTGACAAGATCGATTGAATAAGATGGCACTGAACGATAGATTTAAGACAGCTGTAAACATTTCTCGTGAACTACATGCCTATCATGACATGAAAGCGTCTCGTAAAACAGTATCAAGACGCTTGAATGAAATTGGTATGTTTGCGATATTACCAGCTAAGAAACCGTTGATAAACAAGAAGAACAAGAAACTCAGATTAGGCTTTGCTCAAGAGCATGTGTTGTGGACAGATGATCAGTGACGCAATGTATTTTTCTGATGAAAGTAAGAGGAGAATTATAAGGGGGTTCGCTGGCGAAAGATTTAATTAAAAAAATGCACGACGAAAAATGTTAAGTTTGGTGAGGGTGGTGTAATAGTATTTGGAATGATGTCTTGGGAAGGAACGACTGATCTGGTCCGTCTTAACACCAGAGATAATGGAACAATATACAAGAACTTGTTGAGAGATCATGTCATCCCAATACTTCGAAGTTCTGAGTGTGAAAAACCTACTTTCATGCAGGATAACGCCCCATTGTCACAAGGCTAACAACAAAATGTGGATGTTTTGGATTGGCCTCGTCTAAGTCCCGACCTAAACCTTATTTAAAACCTATGGGCTACGTTGAGGAACCGTGTGGGTGCAATAAACTCTATCAATTCTGAAGATTTGTGGCTAAAACTTATGACTGTCGCCATCTCGTTAAATCTTGCAGTAGAAGGTGCGCTGCAGTTATAGAAAATAAAGGCCTGTTCATTAAATGTATGTCCACCAATTTTGGTATTTTGAATTTTGAATGTTATTGTTTTTAAATTTATTTTCTCTGTCCCACGGTGTGTGGCACTTTAATTTCAAAAATAAATATGAAATGCTCATAATAATTTATATCCTTTAGAATGAAGTGTAATTAATGCAGAGTATCAACATTATGATATGGTAAATGTTTGTAAGTTTTGTTGTAATCCCCCCCCTCCGAATATTCTGGAGAAATTGAAAAAAAAACTAATCTGTCCCAGATTTTTGGCCGCTAGTATATATATATACATATACATATATATATATATATATATATATATATATACATATATAGGGTGACCACAAAAAACGAATCCAAACTCTAATTAGGCCCCGTTTTGTCCGAATAGAATGAAACTTTGGCTATAACTAGTGTATTATATTCAAAACATTACATCAAAACACTAGGGTCTTTGGCCTTTTTTTCTCCGTTTTACAGCATATGTTCTAGATAGCATCCATTTAGCTTTTGTTTCTTTTGGGTCATCCTGCATATATATATATATATATATATATATATATATATATATATATATAATCAATTCATATAATCAGCCAATAAATTAAGTAAAAAAAAAACATACACTTACTCCATTTCTGTTACACATCGATATTTGAATTGTGGAAGACATATATGTTCAAAAGATAATATGAATTGCATCATATTCCTTAATAACATAAACAGATATATGACCTTATAAACAGAAAAAGGAGTAAGCAAAAAGGAATAAAAAGCAGAAAACGAGAAGAGAAACCCTATGCCTTACTCTTTTTTGAATTTCCAACGACTTTTTTCATTTCTGAAACGGAAGAAAGTCATACATTTTATCACATTTGAGATATATGTTCATATATTTGTATAGGTGTTTTGTTTTCTTAATGTCATTCATCCAGAGAACGGCTCGCAATAACGACGAAATATTAATGAACACGTAACTTAGTTTGTTCCTTAATTCTCTTTCTCCATTCCCCTATCTGTATATATATATATATATATATATATATATATATATATATATATATATGTGTGTGTATATATATGAAATAAAGCTAAACACTAATGCTAATAAATAAATAATGAAATAAAGCTAAACACATGTTAGTAAACAGATGTGAGCTGGTTAGTTATTGTTATAACTAATTTCTAATTTGACCGGAAATTGATTATCGTGGCGCTCCGACCTTACAATGATATTTATTTGATTATATATATATATATATATATATATATATATATATATATATAGAGAGAGAGAGAGAGAGAGAGAGAGAGAGAGAGAGAGAGAGGAACAGAGAAAGAGAATTAAAGACAAACCAAGTTACGTGTTCATTAATATTTCGTCGTTATTGCGAGACCTTCTCTGTGTGAATGACATTAAGAAAACTAAACACCTGTACAAATATATGAAAATATATCTCTAATATGATAAAATGTATGACTTTCTTCCGTTTCAGAAATGAAAAAAGTCGTTGGAAATTCAAAGAAGAATGAGGCATAGGGTGTCCCTTCTCGTTTTCTGCTTTTTATTCCTTTTTGCTTACTCTTTTTTTCTATTTACGTCATATATCTGTCTATGTTTTTAAGGAATATGATACAATTCATATTATATTTGGAACATATATGTCCGCCACAATTCAAATATCGGTGTGTAACTGAAATGGAATAAGTGTATGTTTTTTTTTTTACTAAATGTATTGACTGATTATACGAATCGATTATTATAGCTGGTGTTTTCTATAGTGTGAGAGAGTTAACCTGTGTCGAAAATTACATCATATGCGATTTAAGATTATACTTATCGATGGCAATACGTTATAGAAACTTCCTTGTTTATTTTTGCTTTAATTTGCGATAAGCGCTGATTCCATTTGAATCAGTCAACTTATTATTTATCTATATATCGATAAAAGTGAAATTGTCCATCTGTGTTGTTGCGTCTGTGTGTGTTCCTTTCCGTACAAAAATACTCTGTTAATTTTCAATCTATTGACTCGAGGTTTAACAAAAGGGGTATTGAGATTTGGGAAAATACTTTGAATCTGTTGTCAGCTGGAAATTTGGCTGTCTAGGGGTAAAAGTTCAACGATTTGACATTTGAAATCTCTACCAACCTCCTTCGCGAAGTTTGGGTCTAAACACTTGTAAGTTGATATGTAGGTTACTCGGACCTCGATCAAACATGTTAATTTGATGTAAGCCCAAAACAATAAATGTTAAAGAGGTCAAAATTGGTGTCAAAGTTTAAAAAATGTTTACCGCCATGGTCTCTACCAAATTACTCCGCCAATTTTTGTCTAAACATTTTAAGTTTAACAGTAAGTTTATTCGGACATGGGGCAAGCTTTTTAATTGTTTTTTTTTGCCGAAGATTTTGCTGACAAGATGTCAAAGTGCAAAAGATTTCTTTGCGGTCTTATGCAAACTATCTGGCAAATTGTGGTCTAAACATTTGAAATTTTACATAAAAGGGTATTCAGCCATGCAAAAAGCTTTTTAATCAATTTTTGCTTCCAAGAGGTCAAAGTTGAAAGAGATCACTTTTGGAGACTCTACCGAACTCCGTAGATTACCTGTACAGTAGTCAAAAGTTTTAATATATATATATATATATATATATATATATATATATATATATATATATATATATACATATGGACATAAAGTTATCCACAGTACATATGATCCGAGCAAAGCCGAGCTAAACTGCTAGTTTGAAATAAATTGAACTAGTTTTGCTTGTTTGAAGTCAACAATATGATTAATTGCAATGTATGCGAGAATAATGAATAAAAAATTGCTATTTCTTATATATTTTTATATACAATGAGCCGTTTCTCTAATTTGCATTGGGTTTCCCCAATATATATGGGTTAGGAATTTTGCCAAAGGAGGTCTCGCAATATAGACGAAACGTTGATTAAAACATAAATTGGTTGTTCCTTTTTTTTATGTCTCTATCTCTTCGGAATACTATTTCCATTATTCTCATCATATATATATATATATATATATATATATATATATATATATATATAAACTTTGCATTTGGAACACTAGAGAAGCGGCTGTGGTGTGATCGTGGAATCTCTGTCAAAATCAAGATCAGTGTTAACTCGCCGTCTGTACTTTCTGGTTTACTTGACTTATCTGAATTTTGGACAACACAGCGTCGAGCGTCGACACTGAAGCAACTCGGAATATTCCATCGGAAATGTTTCAGACGAGTTCTAAATGTGAAATGGCAGTCACTGACACTTGACACAGATATTCTCGGGAAGCTTGAGTCTTTTAGCATCGAAGCAATGCTGATGAGGAACCATTTGCGCTTGATAGGTTCTGTTGTTCGAATGGAAGATGTGAGGCTGCCTAAGCAGTTGTATGTCAGCGATCTTAAGACTGAGAAACGCCCTCAACATCGACCAAAGAAGCGCTTCAAGGATTTCATAAAAGACTATGCAAGTCGAATGCTTGCCTGAAGAGACATCTCCGGAGCAACGGACGTGGTTTGGGTGTCGCTGACAATTAACCTGAAAACTATGATAAGCTTGTTGGGGAGCATTGGGGTGGCTAACAACCGTAAAGACGAAGGAATTGTCATGCGTCGGTAGGTGCGTGTATATACAAATTTATATGTGCATGTAAGTTTAAATTTATAGAATGCATTACAATGCTGTGATCAACAGAATACATGAAAACTGAACCGACATAATATACTTATATATGTCATATCGTTTTAATAAAATGGGGTGTGACTAACGTTACATATTATTTTGCTTTAATTCCTGTCTATCCGTTACACCACTGTATTTTATTAGCTTCGATAAATATACTTTTTCTTTACATACAAACTAGGAAATGCTATACGGAAACAAAAGTATTCTCTTATGCATATATGTGTGTGTGTCTTATATATATAAATATGCATGTTTATAAACATAGTGTATTGTTAAAAATATATATACATCACATACTGTAAAAAAGTGCGATGCTTTTTTTCATTTGATACACAGTTATTGTTGAAAATATCCCTTATAACCTATCCCATATCATCGTCGCTCACTGAATAAAAACACGTCGACAAATAGAAGCATCGGTTTAACCTTCCAGTGAATCTAACTGTCTTTCTTTCGTTCGTCGCTGAAGATGTGAGATAGATTATAAGGGTGTTTTCTAAACAGGAATCGTCTATCAATGTCAATTAAATCATAGTATATCCCTGGAATATATCACATATAATTTATACATAATTTGCAGTTAGCGTTCACATTCTGATGCCCGAGCACTTCATTTATTCTGTTCAACATACTCCGATAGACATGATATCTAATATATATATATATTCAATATATATACATATATATATATATATATTTGTATATATACATAAATATATGTAATATATATATAGTAAGTTATAAAATATATATGGCGATTAAGCTACACTGAGTATTCCGCGTTTCATCCACTCTAGGACTCTTCAGGCTATTCAGTATAGCTTAATCACCATATATATTTTATAACTTATTAACTAGCTCTACCTACGTATTGAGCACTTTTGAAGTAAATACTAAAAGTTTACGCATTAATTTATACTTTCGTATATTAATTTTATGTGAGTAAATTACGTAGTTATGATATATATATATATATATATATATATATATATATATATATATATATATATACTCCTATTTTGTGCGTGTGTATATTGATTTCGTATTAAAAACCTTTTTTACAGTTTTTGTTTACTAGCCTCCCTACGAGGGCAATGTATTACATAAGGTCGGGTTTAATGTGGAGGGGGGAACCAGCACCCCAAATAAGGCAGGAGAAAGTGTCACAAGAACAGCACTGCCTCGCGTGAGAAATATATATTGTAAGAGTAGATACAACTGTTTTATCTTGTGCCAAATGTCAAGAAAGAAAAAAGCGACCCGTTTTCGATTTTCATCGGTAAAAGATAGTTATAATTAAAATTTATTACATCGCTCGAAACAGATCTCACCATCTGAAAAAGCATTTCTAATCGATATAAAAAATATAAAGAAGGTACTAATCAATAATCACCTTCATAACTAGATTGTTTATGAACATATAAAACTAATGCTACACAACCCCAACAAAAATATTAGCCACCACCATAAGGGCAATTATAATTATATTTTACCAAAACCAAATGCAAGCACATTTTAGAGTTAAATAAAAGCCAATTAAGATCATCCGTGTTGATACTAACAGAAAAATGGCATTAATTAATTATTATTATAATATGTTTTACACTCCAAACCTCGTTATGAAAACAATCTCCTTCCCGTCCATAAAACATTAGAGCAAACCTATTTTTGTATCAGATGAAACACATTTTAGGATAATGCAAGTCTCAAAATAAAAATAAGACTGATGCATACATTAGGCATACAACGAAAACCTTATCCCGCCGACTTACTATGCATTTAAACAACAACAGCGCCATATACTAGCATTAAATAAGACATTAATTTTCCCCATTCATATGTTAGACAAATAATTGTTGATGATACAAATATTTTACAACACGAAAACAATTTTAAAAGACAGAAATTCTCGAGAAATCTTAAATTAGAACCCAAGAGCGGCCTATTAAGCCTCTTACATTAGAGTCATTACAGCATCGTAAGACTAATGGCATTGCGTATATATATATATATATATATATATATATATATATATATATATATATGTATATATATATATATATTATGTTTATATATATATATATATATATATAAATATATTTATATAATAAATATATTTATATAATAAATATCTTGATATTTAAAAATTGATCCAAACGTTAAAAAAACTATATAAACTTGTAAGGAAGGTATACAAAATTGTAATTATTCTACAAAGATTACAAGGAAATAAAGAAAAAACTATTCCATGGAGTTTCGAAGAATACTTTTCTTCCAATTAGAGGGAGGAGGTTTACAAAATATATAAAAATATTGGAGGTTTATGCTTCACATGAACAAACAATATGAAATTTATCATATTTTCATTAAAAAGTCGTTTAATAGTTTTTAGACTGTATGCAGGGATTAAATGTGATTGGGAAGCAAGAAATAGGAAAAACGGGGAAAAAGGATATGATGAAGATCTAATACGAAATTGTTCTGTTGAAAGTCCCCCCCATATATATATATATATATATATATATATATATATATATATATATATATATATATATATATATATATATACGATACATAAGTTAGGGTGTAGGTAATAAAAATATCTTTTTACTATATTGCATAAACAAATAAGTCTATATGCATCTTTATTTGTTTATCCAATATAGTAAAAAAGATTTTACGTATCCTACACCCTAATTTATGTATCTCATATATATATATATATATATATATATATATATATATATATATAGTAATTGATAATATATATATGGTGATTAAGCTACCCTGAATATTCGGCGTTTCATCTACTCTAGGATTCGTCAGGCTTATGCGCGAATTCTGTGGTTGTTTATCATTTTTATATGGTCTACTTTGCTATCCTGTACTTTAAAGAACTCCAAAATCTATAAAACTGTAGAAGATAAATAGCAAATAACTGTGTTCACAAAATAAAATTTACTCTAGGATAGCGATACAAAATAGTTTTAAAACTAACAAAAACAACAGAAAATAAATAAATAGATAAATTAAATAAACATGAATATACATAAATGATCACACATATATGTATATATATATATGTATATATATATGTATATATATATGTGCATATATGTATGTACACATATGTATATTTATATATAAACTAAAAAAAATGGCTGCCTTAAACCACTAACCTAGTTTTAAAACAGATCCTCTGGTCGATAAAATGCATGCCCATTGGCTGATAGGAAGGGTCGTTGTGGATACTAGAAAGCTGATTGGCTAACTAAATCCTCAACAGAAGAGGACCATATAAAAACGATAAACAACCACAGAATTCGCGCATAAGCCTGACGAATCCTAGAGTGGATGAAACGCCGAATATTCAGTTTAGCTTTATCGCCATATATATTTTATAAATTACTAACTAGCTCTACCTACATATTGAGCACTTTGAAGTAAATACTTAAACTTTACGCATAAATCTATACTTTCGTATATTAATTTTATGTGAGTAAATGAAGTAGTTATATATATATATATATATATATATATATATATATATATATATATATATATATACTTGCATGGCGCCCGGCATTGATTGCCCATTCTAAAAATACGCTTAAATATAATATTTATTAAAGCAGACTTACTATTTATAATTATATTCTATCGAACCCAATATATATTAATGATTATAAAGTTAAACAAAAACATGACTCGTGTGTCACCACCGAAAATCGAAACCAAAACGTTTCGCTTAGGAATTCTTTTTTCCTCTACCTTTAACAACAGAGCCACGAAAACATGTTTGCTGCAAGGCTAACATTAAAACATGAACCAATAATTAAAACGTTATGCATGGATATTCGTAACGTCGGCGTTCGACCTTCATCTGTCACTGTTTTTTAATTTACACACTGTTGTACTGATTTACCCGGGCTAAAACCCAACTATAAACTTTTACATGGGTTCAAACACCTTATATATGGAGTCTCATCTCTGTAAACCTAAAACTCTAGGACAATGTTGGTAGACAAATTTTTAAAAACAAAAATCTGTAAGTATGCATTAATCTATATGGGAACAGTTTAGTATTTACTATGACGTTTTTACGCAAATATTACGCAAGTATAAATCATGTAGAAAAGTTGTATGAATACAATTACACCCAATAGTAAATTAAAGATGATCAGCCCATAGAAATCCGTAAAACAAATAGGGAATAAATTAAAATGAATGTTTAAAAGAATATACAAATTAACTAGGTATTATTCTAGTGAATACCCTTTCAAGATCCATATATAAGACAGTTGTATTTTTTTTAAATAAATAGAAAAAGGCAAGCCTTTTTTCTGTTGTTTTTGGAATCAAATGTACTATCTGTACCGATGCTATTTTTAAGGTATTTTCTTGGTCAATAGTGGGGAAATAATTATTATTCTTAGTCTCAACCAGAGTACCCTTTTTTCTGGAGCTGGTTTAATCCCACATAAAAGTGACCTCGTGTCACATTTTACTTTGGTGGGAAAGCAAATAAATACTAATAGAAAAGACGTGTTTTATTACGAATATTAGAACACACACACACAAAAAAAGAAAAACGAAAATAAATATGTATATTACTATTAGGACGATAATTCATAATTGGGAATCCGAAAAATAAGAAATTTTACGGTGTATCTATATCCGAATGAAACAGTGCGCTAATTTTTCGATGCTAGTACGATTCTTGGAATTGTCTTTTTTATTTGTTCAAAGACAAAATCTTACACTGCCGGTATTAATGTTTAAACAATAAATATTACTTTTTAACAAGCACTAAAACTAAAATCTATAGATAATCCCTCTCGAGTGTATATTTACGTTTGGGAAACATTTGTATATTTAACTTGTGTTCTTACGGAAATTGGGAAAGATAACATCCATATTATTAAATATTTCGAGATTTTTAAAGAATCCTAGTCGGAATTGGTAATAATATCAGAATTGAGAATTTAGTAAGAAATCGGTAATTGTATTTGAATTGAAAAAATATTAGAATCGTCGCATCACTAATATATATATATATATATATATATATATATATATATATATATATATATATATATATATATGTGTGTGTATATGTATGTATATATATATGTATATATATATATACATGATTATAAGGAAAAGAAATCAAAAATACAAATTAAAATTCACAAGGAAATTTATTGTTCGAGAGAATAGTCAAAACTGTAAAACCATACATTTTCTTGTAAAGTTTAATTTACAGTCTTGATTTATTTTCCTTATAACAAGATTTACTTTCTATTATGTTTATATTGAGTTTTTTAATTTGTTGGGATTATTATATAAATATTAATATTTATATTAGTTTTAAGTTTGCACTTGCTTTTATCGGGTAAACTTTTCATTCCTGTTGCCTGAACTTATATATAAGAATATACACACACACACACACACATATATATATATATATATGTATATATATGTACCTATATATTACAGAAGTTTTATATATTTACAAAGTGTATCCATCACGAAGCAAGTTATTAATTGATATAAATGTGCATTAAATTTACAAATGAACTATCAAAAGATAAACGTATTTTCTAACTTTCCATTTCTGAAAGAACACTTTAAAGTAGATATATATTACGTTCAATTTACTTAATGCATTAGTTTGGTTAAAATCTGCACTTAAGTAAGTTTGAATAGCGAGTCAATAATTTGTGTAAATTTATCAACTATTTGTATACATGGCAGGATTTTAAATAAATGTAAAATAACATTAATTTTATCTGCTACGATGATAATTTATATCAATCAAAGACTTTTTTGTTTTTCACTATAAACTTTATTTTAATCTACTGCACTTATCTCCTTGTAAGCAAATCATTATTGACTGCTATACACGGAACACTCTAACTTGTCAGTGGTTTGTCTGTAGTTCTGGTCTTGGATATGACCTTAAACTATATCCGATGGTGAAGTTCCAGCTCGTGGGATTCGGGGAGTGTGATTGACATTGCTCCCAGGTCCACTCTAACCTAGAGTGGTAGTTCCTGTTAGAGTCCCAATTTTGGGTTAAATAGAAACCGATTGACAAAAACAAATGTACTCTATTAAAATATTTTCTTCAAAATCACTGGAGTCGGCATTAAATAACCTGAAAGGGGTTGATATGCCATAAAACAAAAACAACCAACCAACCAATTGTCTGTGATTGTCGTTATTTAATAAGTGTTAAAACTTTGCAGAATCGGCAATTTTTTTGGGGGGGGGGGTTGTCAGGTGCCGTTGTCTAGGCTCATAATTACAATTCTTATCTTATATATGAAGTCTTATATCTATAAACATAAAACTCCTAAATTTCCTGAAGTTCTTCACTTCTTTCTAACTTGAATGATTCCCTCCATCAATTCAGACGATTCTATTCATTACATTAAATGCATTCTTTAAATATTTTAAACTAGCTGACGCGTTCCCTGTTGTTGCAAAAATAAAGAAATTTATGCCATGTGACAGCATACGCGGAAGCACTCAAATATGGTATGCCAATGTTTAAGTCAGGCCCATCTACGGCGAAAATGAGTTCGTCCAAAGTCTATAGAAAAAAAATGCCGATAACGGTTCTGCTGCGATTAACTCCCAAGGATGCTGTGATAACGTGTCGTGTTGAGTTTGGGAACGTATCGAATCGAATGTTCAGATTAGAATCAACGGAGTTCTTAGGGATCATGTTGTGTCGTGGTGAATCGTCGGTGTTCGGGTTCGAATCGACGAAGTTGTTCGGGATCGTGTTGTGTGGGATAGAGGAAGTTATTCGAGATCGTGTCGTATCGAATCGTCAGAGGTGTTTGAGTTCGTATCGACAGTGTTGTCCGTGATCGTGTCTTGTTTAGTTAACGGCTTCGAATTGACGGTGTTCAGAATCGCGTCAGGTCGCATGTCCGAAATTGTTCGGGACAGTGCTGCCCTGCTGATACTTTTTTTCTCTTCCTCCGTGAAGCAACATGCCTTACTTTGAATGATTTCCCCAATCTCGTCCAGGTGATTCTGCTTCTCTGTACATACATTCTGTTTGCATGAAATTAACTTGAATGAGATGAAATTGATTTTGCTCTATCTGATATTGTTTTGATTGAATAAAAAATTATCAGCTACCCGCAATTTTAATATGAAAAGCGTTACAAGCATTTTAAATCGAAACTGAAGATCACGGACCTTAAATAATAACGTTATTATTTGTAACCTTTTTCTTAACATGTTACCTAATCTGTATCTATACGTAACGATTTAGTATACAGAATATACCGTAAAAGTTTGATGTAATTTGAATATGGTATGCGAAAAAAGCACAGTTTTCAAACTGTGATAACACACAACTATGATGTATCAGTGTAGTCATGGATGGTGCAGAAATAATGAGATTTTTTTTGGAAACATATTCTTAAGTTTTTTATATTTCTATGCTGTCCACAAAAATCTAAACAGAAAAAGATGTGTATTTAAAGAAATAACAAAATACCAAAAAGGAAAGACAACTCTCATCAATGTAAAGGAAACTGCGTCAAAATATGTGGTAGGCCTGGCTGAAACAATAACTTTATTATTTAGGAACACATTTTGACATGTAAACTAGCATGTACTTTGAAATACAAATGTCAAAAAAAGCGAAAGGTACCGGAATCGATTAATCTAATTTAAAATACACTTTTAATGAAATTGCCTTTTTTGTATGGAATTGCAAATCAAAGAAATCTCACGTATTAAATAAAAAAGAACAATTGTGGCGCTAAAATGTTGCAGTTAAAATAAGTAATAGTTTTAGTAAGAAAGAATGTGGAATAAAAATCGTTTAAGACTCAAAGAGTTATCGAAGATATGGTTTTTAATCAAAGAGTTATCGAAGATATGGTTTTTAATCTAATATATAAAAGGATATATACCTCTCTGTCTCTCCGTCTGTCTGTTTGTCTATATCTATATTTTCAAACTCTATCTCCACCGAAACTAAAATTCGCAGAGCGGCGCTAGGGGCCTCAAATGATTGGACTTTTATGGACCGTATTTTTGTAATAACCTGTTAAAATAGTTTGTAAGTGGCCAAAAATAGGTAAAAATTGTAAAAATTGTTACAGCTTCTGTACATTCATCATAGTTTATTTTTAATTTTTAGTTTTTAATCAGTTTATATACGTGTCTCGTCGGTAGAGTGATAACGCCACCAGCTTGGAATGCTACGGTTTCGATTCTAACTGAGGACACCCAAATATTTTTGTTTTACTTTTGAAATTACGACAATAATAGATAATGATATATATAAAATCTACACAAATTATAATATCATATTTAAGAGTATTGTACACCCGGGTAACGCCCCCCACCTCGCGCTAATTTCTTTTTTTTATAAATGACTTAATATAATTTCCTTAGCAATTTGTTCATTTACTGCGGGGATGGATGAGCATTGTAACCTATTTCAATCGGTCCATTTATTGCATGTTATGTTTCGTGATTATTTAAGAAGTGTTCCCGTAATAAGTGTTGATTTTAAGTTAAATAATCCAGGTGTTTATTCCTTGCTTAACACCTTGGAATTAAGATGTGAAATGTTCGTCCTGATACTGAATAGCATATGTTCTGTGCGAAACTGTGCAAGAAAAAATCATTTTTATCTGAAACAGTTTTCAAATATATTTTATTAAAAAATCACCCAACATATCTATGAGGTGCCTTTAATAAGTGTCCATACTTTTTCGTACAGGAATTTAGAATTATTGTAGACTCTTTAAAATGTTGTATGACATTACATACTATTAAATAACTGACGAATTCTTATGTTTTCAGGTTCAAATAAACAGCTACACAAGAAATTGAAGTAGACCCTACTAAAGCCTGATTGTAAGATCTGGTTAATTGTAAAAAAATCAATCTGGACGTGAGGACACTTTAGAAAAACGATATGCAATAAAAGTCTGTTTAAAACTTGGAAATAATTTAACAGAAACGCTTGAACTTATTCGGAATGCTTTTGGGTCATCTTGCATGAATCGAGCAGCAGTTTTTGACTGGCATAAGAGGTTCAAGGAAGGAGTCTAAGGAATAATGAGAGGTTTTGGAGGAGTAAGGAAATCAGAACATCAGAGTTGATATGCCAAATAAAGAATTTTATAGATAATAACTGTATGCTGTCTATAGAGACAATACTTGCACAGTTTAGTGTCTGTGCAGAAACTGTACAGACAATTGTTCGCGAGAAACTAAAGATATAAAAGATTTACCCAAATGCACCGGTCGACAACTCCATCCTTTTCACAGAATATTTAATCGAGATCAGCATCAAAACAGTTTCTCACCCTCCCTAGAATCCAGACCTTCATTAATACTCTTGGTAATTCCCTAACCTCGAGAAAAAATTTAGAGGCTGTCGTAAAGTCAAAAGACAATTGAGGAGATGAAAGAGGCTGTGGCGAGAGTCATTGAAATGTCCATACAAAAGGACATTCATGTTGCCTTATAGAAGTCGTTGAAACGGTACAAGTGCATTGCAGCATGTGTTTAATATCAATAAAAATTTCCATGGAAAAAAAGTTTGGAAACCTATTGGCAGAACTTATATGTTTCGTTCATTTGTTAGAATTTAAAAGCTTTAGTCACGGGATTGTGGGATAAATAATAGAAATCGTATTTTAGCGGTGTAAATTGTACAAATTCAGTTGTTGTTTTTTATCGTTCAAAAGGGTATAAAATATTTGTCGATGACATTCGTTCATTCCATGATAACGAATGTTTAAGACGATAACGACTTTGAGCGAGTGTTTGTGTTGTATATAAAATAATCGATCAGTTTACATGTGAAAACTGAGAGAATTTTAAGTATCGTGTTGTCTGCGAATAAAATGCTTACACTTCAAAAATGTATGTCTTTCGTAATCGAGAGTTTTTAACTCATGTAGAAAAAGATTATGACACGTTGTTTTAGTGTTTGGCTGGTAAAGTCTATCTAGCAAGACCACCTAGTCTTGTCCGTGATTGAATGATCATCAAGGAATATTTCACACTTACAAAATGTTACTGTCATCGAAATCAATGAAATCGCCAGTTTTTCAATCAAATAGATTAATTGCCTGCTCCAGTTGGTGCACCGAGAGCGAGCTTCAGCTGCCTCTCCCTAGTGATTTAGTCCATAATGCATTCTGGTCTACAGTGCATGTAGAGAACTTATTGAAGATTTTATAAATAAATTGTTTTATATAATGACTTGCTTTAAAGTTTAAAACGTTAAAGTCAAGTATCATGCTTCAATTTTGTTCTAAACAGAAACATTCATTTTGAACCTGTTCCAGTCATGATAAAACTTGCCATGTTCGACAATATGTTAAAATTCCTTTTGTTCATAATAAACTCTACACATCTTTCCGGTTCAAAATGATATTAATATGCAATCGATGCGTCCGATTAATCTCGAAAGACAAGAATACTTCCAGTAGGGGCAGATGCGCGTGTAATTTGAGGCAAGAGTTGCAAAATCCATAATTACACCTGTCCTGAATTGGTCCAGTGGCAAGGAGCGTTCCAGGACGACTGGAAACTATACTTAGATAAGCGGGAAACACCTGGAAGTCCCAAATGGTCACCTAGTTAGTACTGACAAGATTAAACGTTGCTTAATTTCGGTGATCCAACGGGAACCGGTGTGTAATTATGCCGTATACATTTGGCGTGTAGTAAATAAAGAAAGCCACTAACGCGCAAAATATGAATTATGGTTGCTGATAAAACCTTATTCAGAAAATTCATTATAAACTGAATTGTATTTGATTAGATAATGAAGAGCATATCTTATTAGAAAGGATGTGAAAAGTCAGCATCGTTTCAATTTTATCCTGGTCGGATTGAAAAATATCAAAACAACTCGCTGTCGATTAACTTATAAAAGTAATACGCTGTATTCAAAAATCCTTCAAATGAATAGTTTGGTTTAAAATAGAGAGGATTTTCCTACCTATGTGTTTTTCAACAACGCCACAAAGCTTTATAAGTTATTTAATCCTGTTTTCCTTACGTCAGCTATCACGAGTATACGTCGACATTCTATAGTTTATCTACAATCATATTTAAGGACTTTACAGACACTCTGGTGTACTGAAATTAAAATGAATATATGCAGTAACCTTTAGTAACTTTTTTTTCGAATCAAATATAAGTTTACCTTTCCAAAATAGCCTATACTTTTTTTTATTTCTTGCTATATAAATTTAATATGGATTCTCGTATTGTATATCTTTTATTACATTTTCACCCAAAAAAGGCACATTGCCACTTTGGTGTAGGGGGCTACTATCAGGGGTAACATCTACTGGGGCACTATGTAGGGATTTGGGCAGCAAGGTATCTGTTCACGTTACACTTGAACTTCTGCACGTCAGTAAAGTTGGGGAAGCAGGGACCCGGGATGGAATTCCAAAGTCTAGCGGTTCTAGGGAAGAAACTACTGGAATAGAAAGATCTTTTACATCTAGAGATCTCTACTGTGTATGGGTGAGATTTAGCTTACTGTCGGGTTTGTCGAGGATGTTTAAGTCGTGGGGGCACAAGTGATTGCAGTTCGTCAGAGCATTCTCCATTAAAATACTTGTAGAACAGGCAGAGTGATGCAACATTTCGTCGATGGGACAGAGGCTGAAACTTAGATGCCAGTTCAGGGCCTATCAGATTGGCGACTCTCTTTTGAACCTTGTCTAGGAGCGAGAGACTAGTAGCAGATGCGCCAGCCCAAATATGACAGCAATACACCATACATGGGCGAATGGTGGCGTTATAGAGGTACAGGATACTTTCGGGTGTTAGTGATTTTCAAGCACGTTAGAGAGACTACCTTTTTTGCAGCGGCCCTGGCAATGCTTTCAATGTAATTGCTCCAACTCATGTTTCCTGTGAACGTTAGGCCAAGGTGGTTGAAAGATTTACTCTCAGATAAAGTGTCGTAGGCCATTGCTGTTGGTGGTAGAGAAGATTTCTTGTATTTATTGAAGTAAACTAGTTTAGTCTTGGCGGCATTGAACGTGGCCATCCATTTTTGTCCCCATTCCACTATAGATCGGAGGTCATCCTCTAGTTTTTCTGCCATTTCTTTGGATGTGTGTTAATTTGTTTTCCTGCCATGCCTGTTATAGAGTGTGGTGTCATCAGCATATATACCCATCTCAGAGGCAATTTTGTCGGGGAGGTCATTTATGAATATTAGGAACAACAGAGGTCCAAAGATAGACCCTTGGGGCATTCCCGCATGTATATCATATTGTTTAGATGTACGACCGTCTAGGACAACCTGGATTTTTCTCTTATCTAAGAAAGATTTAATTATGTTAAGTATTCTACCAGTGATACCGTATGATCTAATTTTCCTGAGGAGACCCTCATGCCATACTCTGTCAAAAGCCTTAGATATATCTAGAGCTACCGCTCTACCCTCCCCGGCTTTGTTCAGCGAGTGATATATACGTTCAGAGATTACAGTGAGGATTCTTCTGTGTAACGGGCTTGTCTAAATCCATATTGTTTGTCAGTCAGAAGTTTAGCATCTGTAAGGTGACGGACTAGAGCATGGTTAATTAAGGTCTCAAATATTTTGGCAAAAAGTGGGAGGAGGCTAATGGGGCGATAATTTAATGGGTCCATTCTTTCTCCAGAATTCTTGAATACTGGTACCACAAAAGCAGTTTTTCAACAGCCCGGAAAGCAAGATTCATTAAGACATTTGATGTATAGTTTGGAGAGAACTGGAGCTACTTCAGCTGAGCACTTTTTTAATAGCACAGCTAGGATGAGGTTAGGTCCACATGCCTTTGAAGTTTCAGGGTTTTTTTTATGATAGCATGCACCTGAGCAGGGGTAATTTTCAGAACGTCTAGCGTGGCGTCTGTCCGCATAGGAAAGTCAGGTAGGGGGTGGTTGAGAGGGTTCAGTGTAGAGTTTGAGGCAAAGCGACTGGCAAGCATGTTAGCACTCTCGGTTGCTGAGCAAACAACCTCGTGATTGTTGGTTAGTTGGGGAATTGTTGATTGCCCATTATTTACTACACTGTTGTAGATTTTCCAGAAGTCACGAGTTCCTAATTTTTGTGCTTCGATGCGTTTTTTAGTGGTTTCAGTAAATTCACTTTTAGCTGTCGCTATTTCTTTCTTAACGTTATTTCTAGCTTCTATATACTTCTGTCTGTTTGAACTGGACGTATGTCGGTTAAGGCTGCGGTATGCATGCTGCCTTTGAGCAATGGCAGTTGCGCAAGTCGAAATAAACCATTGAGGGATGGGGTTTGCTATAAAATTTCCGCATGGGGACATGTGCTTCTATTGCAGTTTTGAACAATTCAGTGGTCTTATTAGCACACTGTTCAGCAGGAAGAGAAAAAATATTTTCCCATGGGGCATCTCTGATAAGGCATAAATTTTGTTGCTTCATTATGTAGTATCTGTTCTGAGTCTACATTAAACTCTTCTGTCCTCGTTCAGTGGAGGAGAAAACCTTAATGACTGAGAATTGTTTTATTTTTTGTTCCTATCCGGAGTGCCTATTTTGGGGGAGCTGAATGTTTCCCTCATTAAAAGCGCACCTTGTGTCTTACTTTGTTCTCGTGGGGAGCTGTGTAAATAGGAAAATGCACATCATTATGTTATAAATATAAACAAAAATCAAGACATGTCAATCGTATTATAAACGAAATATTCTCGTCTTGATAGAACAAAACTGTATATTACATACAGAAAAAAGTAACAAATTCAGAAATAAAACACTGGGTTCCGTGCTTCCTAGTGTAATTAATAGTGACAGAATCCTCATTTAGGATGTTATTAGCGAGAAGAGAAAAAGGCACGAAACGGATGTTAAAGGGGATTAAAATCCAGCTCCCAATAATGTTCAACATATTCTATCAGATCGAGCCAATCGATGAGATAAGACATTTTAATCTTTAAAAATTCATGACCTTTTGGCATCGAAGTTTAAAGAGAAACCTTAGTGCAGAACAACGTTTGTTTTTTTTTCTTTTCATCGGAACTGAACATAAATGTGTTATTATTTTGTCACTAGATATAAGCATTAAAGAACGTAAACGATTTTGAGTATTGGGAACGCTTAAAAATAAGTTTAAAATGTGTCATTTTACATAACAGAAGCACATATTCGTATATTCCAATTAGGGATATTGTATAAACAAGAAATATACTAGGATAAACAACAGGTTTTGGATAAATCCTGTTACTCGAATCACAAATGAATATTTTGTCCAGATTTGAAAATAATTACCTTTTCATGTAGGCATTAGTCGGTTTATACAATCTATCTTTGATGTATGTCCGTGTGTGGCAGCAATGATAAACTGAGATATTGTATGAGGAGAGATTAAAATGTGAGAGAATATTTTATAATTGGTTATAACAATATTAATTAATAACATGTAAACGAATATACAATACTATTAGTTTCTTCCTATAATAATTCAAGACATTTGATGAAGCTAACAATTTTTTGCGCGATATATGCAAATTATCTCTGGAATTAAACCCTTAAAAGCTTATAATTGATGGAGCTAAGATAACGGTATTGGTCAAAGATCAAGTCATCGAGAATTCTGTAAATAAAATTGAATCTGTGCTTCGAAATCATGTCTCAAGGTTGTCCAAAGTGTTTTCAAAAACTAGAAAGTTGATAATTATGAAAAACAAGCAGTACCCGCTAGCCGATGTTGCTCGGTTGAATCGTTGCCTCCCTCGAAAAAAAATTAAAGTAAAGTAACCCCAACCTCCTCGTGTTACGAACATCTTTCGGAATAGACAGCCCAAGTCGTCATTGTAAGAAAGACTATCGAAGTGAATTGCCCCAACTTCCCCTTCTCAAGAATGGGTGGAGAGAGGTGGTGTAGTTAGGATATTGAGCAAGCCCCAGCCGTAGAACAATAGCAGCGAGTGTAAATATTAAAAATAAAATAGATGCAGGTGTTTGTTGGAGGGGGAAGCTGGTGGAGTTTAATCAACTATATAATGTGTATAGTTTAATAGGTGTTGATGCATTATTTTTTTTTTATTTCGGACTATTATTCTCATCTTTATTGGTTGTTGTTTTCATCTTTAATGGTTGTTGTTTTTCGCAACGTTTCGGCCAACTATTCCTCTGACCTTCGTCAGGTGGTAACCGCGACGGATAGGAACTTCGAATCTCCTAACTGAATTCTCAGCAGTCAGAGGCATCCGTAGTTGTTGTCGTATCACCATGTTTTGGCCAAGTAAACCTCTGGCACGCTTTGGGTAGGATTGAAACCGCTATCTTCAGACAATGTCCATCTGGAACCGTAGAAATTCAACGTCTCTATCAACTGCGACGAAGGCCAGAGGAATAGTTGGCCGAAACGTCGTGAAAAACCACACCCAGATGAAAACAACAACTAATAAAGATGAGAATAATAGTCCGAAATAAAAATAAATTAATATATATAATGCTCATCTCAAAAATGAATTCCAATTAAGGAATAATATATATATATATATATATATATATATATAGGTGTTTCCGCAGTTTAAGTAACCATTGTTTCGTTTAACATTTTTAAAAATTCTGTGTTTACATTATATCGGAGAGGTTGGTTGGTGTCAGCGAGCATAATAAAAAGAAGAATAATTGAAACTGTGGTAATGTTGATTGATTACGTACCGGCCTCCGCGACAAAAATTACTTCGTCTCAAAGTTGTATTAAGAAGCAGAAATCTATTTAAGAACGAAAACATGAAATCCTATCGAAAGGAAATGAAATGAAACTAGTTCGGTATTTTTTTATTATTATTATTTTATATTTTGTTGTCTGCATTTCTTTTTTTTTTTAATACTGCAGCACTTGGTGTCAATTATTTCAATTTTCATCGCAACGAAAATGAAATGAGAAAAATAATTTGTAATAAAATAAATTATTTGCATTTAAAATAATGAAAAATATGAATTCACTATTTTGGTGAGTTCTTTTTAGAGAAGCAAAAAAAAAATGTGACAAAGGCAATTTACTCCTCTACCTACGTGGATATTAATTTTTTTAATGCTTTTATTCGTTCCAACAATGGCCACCACTTATAACATTTATAATCTTATACAATGTAACAGTTACCTTGATTAGTATCCGGGAGATTACTTATTTGCAGAAAATTCCAATGCTATACTCGTTTTCAACGTAGCCGAAAAGCTGTAGATGTCGTCATGAACAAGGAAAAAATAATTAGGAAACCAAATAAGATTTTACAACTATTTTTGTCTGTTGGTCGATTTGTTTTGGTTTACCATATTTAACAAATTGCCCCTATGCAAATTACTAGCTCCGCCAAATAAACGTAGCCATGAAGTTGATGCTCACTTTACGTTTAATTGATATAGAAAAGTGATTCCTTATTTGACCAAATTATATTTTTATCATATCTTAACTACTGTTTCATTACTGTAATTTTAAACGTTATTTTGAAATGTAGAATAGTAATAAGATTACTGACTGCACCGTTACCCAAACAATGAAACAAAAATAAACAAATTAAATAAACCCCAAAATAAAAAAAGCAAAACGCAAAAAAAAAACAAAAAAAAACCAATACAGGTTTGTCGTTTCATTTCGCTAATTGTAAAAATGAAGGAAAAGAACAAAAAAAAAGACACTGTTTCGTTCACTCGTTTCGGTAGCCTCTATCTCTCTCTCTCTCTCTCTCTCTCTCTCTCTCTCTCTCTCTCTCTATCTATCTATCTATCTATCTCTTTCTTTGCTCTCTCTCTTTCATCCTCTTTCTCTCTCTTTCTCCCTTTCTTTCTCTATCTCTACCTTTCTTCTATCTCTCTCTTACTTCTCCCTCTCTTTCTCTATATCTCTTTCCTCGCTCTCTTTCTTTATATCTCTCTCTTTCTCTCTCTCTCTTTCTTCTCTCTCTCTCTTTCTTTCTCTCTCTGTCTTTCTCTCTCTCTTTCTCTATCTCTCTTTCTTTCTCTCTCTTTCTTTCTCTATCTCTCTCCTCTCTCTTTCCTCTCTCTCTTTCTTCTCTCTCTTTCTCTCTCTCTCTTTCTCTCTCTCTTTCTTCTCTATCTCTTTCTTATCTCTCTTTCTTTCTCTCTCTTTCTTCTCTCTCTATCTTTCTTTCTCTCTCTCTTTCTCTGTCCCTTTCTTCTTCTCTCTCTCTCTCTCTCTCTCGTATATATATCGCTCGTTTTCGCTAGTTCCGGTAACATCTCTCTCTTCCTCTCTCTCCTTGTATCGTTCGTTTTCCCTCGTTTCACACACACAGACAAAGTTGCATTTATATAATTGTAAAGATAATTTTTAGCATAACTTTTTGTTTCAGTATCAATTCAAGCTAATTCACCTAAGTCATATGGATATATATATATATATATATATATATATATATATATATATATGTATATATTAAATCACAACTTTATAATATATATTGAATCGATATAGCATTAAATCTATAATAATATATACGAAATCTGCAAATATTAAAATATTACATTCAAGCGTATTTTACGACGTCACTGCTATAAAATAGTTTTGCAGCTTTAACAAAAGAGTTACAATAATATCAGAGCGTCTCCATTTACACTGAATATCTAGAGAATTCCAATATCAATATATTACATATGAATGAGTTTCTACAGGTCCCGTTAGTAATTTATTATTATTATTATTATTATTATTATTATTATTATTATTATTATTATTATGTACTAACCTAAAAATCCAAACATACATCATTATGACTAATCGCATACTGTCAAATACGGATTTTTTTTTCTCCAGAGTCTAAATGACAACAAGTTTCTCCAGATTGTCATGACACTTAGCTTTTAATCAGAAATCATTTCGTTTTAATTGATAACTGTTTCCCAGTGTCTAAGAGATTTAAGCCACAATCAAACCTACAAGTGTTTCACTACTCCTCATACTCGTTCAGCTTAGGGTGATGTCATTTCCTTATATCTTTCAATGCACATTTTCGGTTTACGAGACAGACGCACGTATATGTACTTTCACGTTTTATCATTCTCAATTAACGGTCTTTCGTTATCTAACGTACCCTAAATATATTTAATATTATATATATATATATATATATATATATATAGAGAGAGAGAGAGAGAGAGACACACACACACACACATGTATGTATGTATGTATGTATGTATGTATGTATGTATGTATGTGTCAGGTCATGTCATATGCTACTGGTACCATGAAACCCAGTACTACTTTCCTCATGGTCGGGTCACTGGCGACTTAACTGGTTCCCTCACCAGATTTGTTTTGTGAGGAGGGTAACTAGTCTCCCTGAAGGATTAAAAACAAGACCTTCCAAAAGGCGAATGATCGCTTTTTCCTGGCCAACGGCTAACTAGCACTGTGTGTGTTTGTGTGTATATCTGTGTTTGTTGAGATGGAGAGGGCTCCCGTAAACCATGATGAACCGTTCTAGGAGAATTAAATCTCTGATTTAACAAAAAAAACATAAAGTGGGAGATCAGTACCCACATTAAGCTGATCTGCAGTTTAACTTGTTGCTGGCTATCTTGCTCTTGCTTGTTGCTGGATCTCAGCATTTTGAATCGAGAGAGAGAGAGACTTTGCTGACGTACAAAGCTAAGACTCTGTAACATAATCTCTGTATATATACATCTTCAGGCATCTGTCTATAAAAATGGTCCTGTGGCAATTGAAAAGTTGTGACGTGTGAAGGCTTGAAATGCTGGACACATGTAATAATTGATCTCATAGACCGTCGTTAGTGTCATGTTTGCTTGAGAGTGCGAATTCATCAGTAGTACTAAAAAAAAGAAGTCATTTTTGGGCTCATGGACTGACAAGACGTTGCAATCATCATGTATGTATGTATGTATGTATGCTGTACTTGTGGATAATTGCACCAAATCCAGGGGTAATTGCGCCAAGTAAAAAAAAAAAAGAAATATACTCTTTTTATGCCTAGTTGCCATAAGAGTTGGCGCAATTACCCCGAACTTTGCGCAATTATCCCAAAGCACGCATATATATATATACATATATATATATAACTACTTCATTTATTCACATAAATTTAATATACGAAAGTATAGATTTATGCGTAAACTTTAATTATTTACTTCAAAAGTGCTCAATACGTAGGTAGAGCTAGTTAGTAATTTATAAAATATATATGGCGATTAAGCTACACTGAATATTCTGCGTTTCATCCAACTATAGGATTCGTCCGGCTTATGCGCCTGACGAATCCTATAGTTGGATGAAACGCAGAATATTCAGTGTAGCTTAATCGCCATATATATTTTATAAATTACTACATATATATATATATATATATATATATATATATATATATATATATATATATATGCGTGTGTGTGTTTGTACAAAAATATACATGCTTATAAAGTATATATTCAATATTATTTTTCTAAATTGCACAAAGAGTTAAACTCCATGCAATTGATTTACTTTTCAGAGTATATACGTCGATAGTAAAGATTCCAGAGGCAGAGATATACTAACTTTACATTAATATTGTTGCTGATATATTGTATCAACCACGTGTTTCATTGAATGGTAGAAATTTAGTAAACACAGATTCGGAGATATATATGCTGCTTGCAAAAATATACAGATAATTGATGGTCAAAGGGATTTAGGAACTATTAAAAATAAAAACTACAAAATTCTTACTTATCATAATACATATTGGAACCTTCCAGAGATTAAAAACATCTTTAAATAAAGTCACATGAGAACACTAAATTCAAATGAATTGTGATCGTATATTTCCAAATTTTTGTATTTATGTTTTAAAAGAAATCAAGAAGACAAACAAATGTACCGTATATAATCTTTTTTAATCATATTGGCTTCACCATTATGGATACCACGATTAAAGAGATTACAAAATAAAAAACTATCAGAAAATTTACCCCTGCTTACGAAAAATCTCATGCGATCGAGAAAACTATATTGAATAAAAACAAAATGATCATTATTTTAATATATTTTTTATTTGCAAATACAATCATTATGTATGTATATTTTTATTTGACTCACCAGCACCAAAATAAACGTATGGTAATTTAGTGTTGTACTATTCAAATTGATATTAATTTTACCAGTCTCGATGTTAAAAGAAAACCAAATTATACAGCTTGATTCACAAGAAATTATCGGCATTAAACCTTCTATTCACATTTCTAATAATTATAAATCCTTTAATGAATATCAGTAAGATTTTATTCTCTTTTGATTTTAAGTTTTATTTCTTTTAACCCCAGGAAACAAAATCTCCGAGGAAATTTTTTCCGAGGAATGTACATATGTTTTTATAGATTTGTTTGATCAATGTCTACCATACAATAAAACGCGTGTAAGACGCAGCGTATCAGCAATAAGACGATATGAAAGTGACATAAATACATCGGACTTTAGAATGTTTACTATCTATGTATCTGTCTATCTTTCTTTTCTCTTCCTCTCTTTCTCTTCCTTTCTCGCTCCCTCTCTCTTTATATGTATATATATATGCATACATACATACATACACACATATATATACACACACACACACACATATATATATATATATATATATATATATATATATATATATATATATATATATAGTTTTTGAAGATTTTTAATCTTGAAAACCGTACAAAGATACGTTATTTATTTTATCATTCGTCGGAAATGTTTTTGGTAGTTCGTAATTGAATCTCTTGCAGTCGGATAATAATACCGCTTTCTCGAATTCACAATGGTTCCAAATTGTCAAGAATTATCCGCTGTTTACCATGAGAAACTGTTTCGAAGATTTAACAACAAAAGATTATATCAAATCATGGCTCCCCAGTAGTGATGATCCAACAACACCTCCCTTAAACAAAAGAGCATAAAAAGTTGGATGTAGTTTTTTGCTCAAGACAAATTAGTTTAACCTATTCGTGTTATCATAAAAATGTCTCTTTTCCTGTGTCAATTCTTTATACAAAGCTGCTGTACATATATAGTGCAGATAAATCTTTAATACTACTTATCACCTTCCTTCTTTTTTATTAATACTTATATATTTACATTATTTTTTACTTATGTTATCTTTATATTTATTAGATTTTGAATGTATATAAATTAAAAATATTATAAATATATACACGATATTTTCATACATTACACATTTTAAGTATATATATATATTTATGTATGTCTGTGTGATGTATCACTGGTATTATCACAAGTGATTAAACTACCGTGTATACTGTGCTTTAAACACACATACACACACTCCATATGTATATATGTGTATTTATATATATATATGTGTATGTATATATATATATATATATATATATATATATATATATATATATATATATATATATATATATATATATATATATATACGCGTTTGGAAAGTTGGATAAGCGTTTGTGGAGTTGTCACGGGATCTCGCTGCCAAAAAAGATAAAGGTTTATGCCGCATGCGTCCTCTCTGCTCTTCTCTATGCCTGTGAAACTTGGACAACATACAGAAAGCATTTGAGACGTCTCAAGCGGTTGCACCAGATGCGTCTACGGCGAATATTATGTGTAGGCTGGCAAATGTATGTCAGTGATGTTGAGGTTCTTGAACGGACCCAATGTCTGAGCATTGAATCTCTCATTATCAAACATAGACTGAGATGGAGTTGTCATATGGTGAGGATGCCTGACAGTCGATTTCCCAAATAACTCCTTTATGGCGAGTTCGCCGATGGGAGACCTCTGACCCAAAAGCCAAAAATGAGATACAAGGATTGTTTGAGGTCCACCTTTAAAAGATGTGAGATGGATGAGAGAACCTGGGAGAGTCTTGCTTTGGATCGTGAACAGTGGATAATTGCCTTGCGGTAGCTGTGGGCAAGTTTGAGGCTGATCGAACCCAGTATGAGCCACTGAAACGTGATGTCTGGAACAGGAAGGTGCAAGAAGCAGTGGATGACTGGGACACCAAATTGGTCTGGAGTGTGAAATGTGCAGGAGATTATGTCTGAGCAGAGATAGGCTGATAAGCCAACAGACTACTCATGAGCACAGTGGGCCACAAACAGTCTTCCGTTATTAGATCTCCCCTTTGTCAACTGCGGGCGGACGTGAAAAACAACAGGTAGTCTAAAGCGGCATTTAATATACATAGAAGTTTCCAACAAGAACGTGCTGCTATTGGCGCACATGTATGCACAATGTGATCCAAAGAATGCCAGAGTTTGGCAGGGCCTCAAAGTCACCTTCCTGCGGCCAATCACTGATTTGGTTTCATGTCTCTGTATATATAGTTTTTATGCGTACTATATCAAGTAATGGCAATATTCGAAAACGAATTTGCTGCCATCATATATGTATATTAATATATATGTATATATATATATGTATATATATGCATATATGTATATATATACATATATATGTATATTTAGTGATATCTGTATATATGTATATCTATTTATGTATATGTATATGTATATGTGTATATGTATATATGTATATATATGCATATATGTATATATATATCTATGTATATATATCTATATACGTCTATATATGTGTATATATATGTATATATATGTATATATGCATATCTATGTGTATATCTATATATCTATGCATATGTATATATCTATATATATTATATCTATATATGTGTGTGCGTTCGGCTTCTTAATCCGACAAGGGGATGTGATGCGTGTAGTGTGTTTGATATAAGTTAGTGTTTAGTTCATTTTTGCATGCCTTCTCGTTTTCAGCTAACACTGCTGGCTAATGTCGCGGTGAAAAGGGAGCAGCTATGCATAATCTTCCCTGCCAGTACATAGCCTCTCCATCATCAAAACTCCTACAGTGCGTCCACGTTGGCCCACATGGTAACTGAGTGCCCCGAGGCTCCAGGCTAAACTTGTAGAAGATCTCGGAGTAGTAGAGGGCCCCAGAAGTAATGCGTTATGGCCCACCGATGTGTGGACACGCCCAGGCACACTACCACCCGATACCCCCTGTCTTGTGAGTGCCTTTGGTTTGACGAAGACTAGGGGAACCAACCCAAACGCCACTTTATCACAGCAAAATTCTAAGAGATGGAAACTCTGATTTCAAATCCGCCTGCTGCCTTGCAGTTTTCCTTAAAAGGCTATGGAATCCCTCCAGAAAGAAAAGGCGTAGTAGCGGACGCGATAGGTCGACGGTCTACCTCACTTGAGATTACTTTCAGCGAGGAGCTGCAGCCTCCTCTACTGCCAGTCGTCGCGGGTTCGCTCCACTGGACATGAGCATTGGAGGTTCAGAGGGTGTCTATCTGATCCGCAACATATACTACACCTGAACCTCGCAAGCAAGCTAGGAGCCCAGGTGGAAAGTCCTGTGGCAAGAGTGAGGATAACGGTGGCAGGTCTGAGAGCTGGGAGCCACTAGCCCAACCTCTGCGCATATCCGGCCGTGTGTGATAGTCGCAGGTGTACCGGGTGGACGACGATATCCTGAGGCAGCTGCACGGATGACCAAGCAGCCCTGTTCAGGAATAGCACTGCTTGCCCTGGAAGGGGACGCCTCTATAAAAGGTGAGGTAAACAAAGCTCATCCAAAGACCATCTGACTGTCAAACAGTGGGCAGTGAATCTCCAATCTAGCGGTAACAACAGAAGAAATAACAACACTCGAGACTTGAACATCTCTACATGGAACATCAGAACCATGCTTGAAAGGGATTGGGTAACAGAAGAACGGCACTCATAAATCTGGAGCTCTAAAATACAAATATCAACATAGCTACATTGTAGGAGACAAGACTCAGGGGGGAGGGCCAACTGAGAGAAGCAAGAATAACCTATTTCTGGAAGGGCTGTCCTGTTAATCAACCTAAAAGACCTAGAATCGCTTTTGCGATCAGAAATGACCTAACCAGTTGACTCGCAGAGAGCCCCAGAGGAGTATCCGAAAGAATCACCACATCCCATAACTGTAACATCACAATCATCAACGTCTACGCGCCGACAATGACCTATCCAGACGAGAAAAGGGAGGTTTTTTTACTCTCAACTGAAAGACACCATAGCAAACGTCTCTGCAACGGATGAACTAGTTCTCCTTCGTGAATTCAATGCCAGAGTGTGCCATGACTACAATATATGGAGCCCTGTTCTCAGAAAGTTTGGAAAGGGAAATCCCAATTCAAATGAAGAACTGATGTTCTGGTTGTGCACGGAGTTTGAACTGGCAATTACGAACACTTACTTCCAATATTTGGATAACCATTACAACTCATGGGAACATCCCAGGTCAAAGAGACGCCGTGTCCTGGAATATGTTATAACAAGAAGGAAGAATCTCAAAGATGCCAAGAACACAAGAGCTATGCGAGGATCAGATTGCCAAACAGACCACTACCTAATCAAGACTACCTTCAAGTTCTCCATAAAACATGTCTACAGCAGGGCGACAACGAAGCGCAAGAGAAGGCTAGACACATCAAAGGTCGGAAAGAGAAAATGGCAAGATAGAGTACAACTTGCAATCAACTCAGCATTAGAACAAGTCACTGATGATTCTGATTCACCGGAACAAATGTGGGATTATTTCAGCAGGCCTGTATTCTCCTCTGTGGCAGAGGTACTTGGTTACACAAGAAAGCGGAATGCGGACTGGTTCATTGAGAATGACCAAGAGATTATAGATGTAATAAATGAAAGAAACCAAGCATTACAATCAAAGCTAAGCAACCCGACTTAAGCAAACCAGGAGAAGCTGAAACAAGGCAGAAGAAATGCAGAGGCAAGCGGAGAAAAACTATTCTGCAGGTTTCTTCGGGTCAGTGAAGGAAGTGTATGGTCCTATAGCCCAGATGACTTACACCCTTTTATCAGAATATGGAAACACCATACTGACCCAACCAAAAAAGATAATTCAAAGATGGCAAGAGTACTTCAGCACCCTACTGAATGTAGAATCCAATGCGGATGAGGAGATCTTAAGCCACATAATATTCTTCCCCCAGCAGATTGACCTGAATGACACACCAAATCTTGGAGAAGTAAGAGAAGCAATTGATAAAACTATAATGAACAAATCTCCAGGAATTGACGGTATGCCAACTGAGGTATACAAGTACGGTGAACAACAACTCGTGAGAAAACGTCACCAACTAATAGAAAAATGCTGGCAACAAGAAACGCTGCCACAAGAATCCAAAGATGTCATGATCATCCCAATCTGCTAAAACAAAGGTGATCACAAACACTGCAGAAATTACCGAGGCATATCTTTGCTGACCATTGCTGGGGAAATAATGGCAAAAGTGGTGCAAGCACGGCTAGCCAGACTGGTGGAAAGGATCCTAACCGAATCACAGTGTGGATTTAGGCATGAAAGATCTACAATAGATACGATCTTCAGCTCACGGCAGATTCTAGAAAAAACCATTGAACAGTACCGGGAGGTCTACATAGTCTTTGTAGACTTCCGTAAAGCATTTGATACGGTTGACTAAAAATTGTCCCGATCACATTGTCGGAATATCAAACAATTTCCCGAATGAATAAAAGGGAGAGTTGTAGTAGAGAATCTACAAAGATAAATCTTGGAAGTAAACCACAGAACCAAAGAAGGGTGTATACTGGCCCCAACACTGTTCATCCTATTTTTAACAGTCGCCCCAATGCTGCTTCATCAAAGCATCGAAGAAGGTATCTACATCCACACACGCTCTGATGGAAAACTGTTCAACCTTGCAAGACTGAAGGCCAAGACCAAAACAAGGAAGGAGCTGAAAACAAAAATACTGTTCGCAGACGACACTGCTCTGATAGCTCACGATCAAGCACAGATGCAAAGGCTAGTTGATACCTTCTCTCAGACAGCCGGGAGGATAGGCTTACAAATCAACATAGAGAAGACTGATGTATCAGCCCTCATCAGATGACAACGACCCACAAAAGCCTATAATAACAATCAACGGTAAGATCCTAAAAGTTGTTGAAAACTTCAAATATCTTGGAAGCTCTCTAAGCATTGATAACCGTGCTTACAAATAAATAAGCTGGAAAGCTAGAAAAGATGCTCCAGATAAGGGCCTGTATCCGGCTAGAGACGAAGTGCAGAGTCTACAAAATCATCGTCCTGCCAACCCTGCTGTACTCAGTAGAGACCTACACAGAGCAGAGAACACATAAGGAGATTTGAACCCGTCCGACAGAGACACCTGAGAAGGATCATGAAGATCAAATTGAGTGACTACATACCAAACACGGAAGTTCACAGGAGAGCAAACCTAGATATCGTGGAAGCTATCCTTGCTACTATGCAACTACGATGGAGAAAGCACATTACAAGAATGGAAGAAAACCAAATTCTAAAGATGATCTTCTAGGGGGGACTGGAAAATGGAACCAGACAGGGAGGGGATCAAAAACTACGCTACAAGGATGTAACAAACCGGCATCTGAAGGCAATGTACATCAATGACGTCAGTTGGGAAGAACAAGCCAAAGAAAGGAGTGGTTGGTGGAACAGTCTCCACAAATGAAATAAAGAAATAAAGAGAAAGATTGGAAATGCCTGTTCTGGATTAAACAATAAGTTTTCGCCCTAAATTAAACAACACTTCATTTGTTAAAACGTTTTTTTTAGAAAAACAATTCGAGTAACTTGATTATCTAGTAAAGCTGATATATATTCAATGTAACCGCCTTCAGCCTCAATCACCGAGTTAATACGGATACGAAACTGGAAGCATGATTTTTCCCCAAGCTCAGGCTAGAGCTCGATGAATACTTGCCCGATAGCGGTGGCTACGCTGGTTTTAGTGATGAAGAGATCATGCTGTGATGTTCTTGACATGACAAACGAAGAAGTCCAACGGGTTATGGTAGGAGGAGATGGGGACCAGTGAGAGAAGAGTACAAGTCGTAGCTCTCCTTCTAGAGCCACTCCCTGGGTCTCTTTGGACTTGCGAGCCGGTACCGAGTCCTGGTGCCACACCCAAGCTCTGCCAGTTGCCAGCAGATTGCATCAGAGGATCACCACACTCTTCAACACATTCAGGAAAAGTTTGGTGTTGACTTTGAAGCCGATTTCGAAGATGTGAGGTGACAGGATTTTGCTCTCACATGAAATCACACAAAACATCTTAACTGCCCATATTATTCGTGGCAATAGAGCTATGCATTTTGAGGATACTTACAATGGTTCTGTTCTCATAACTTGGATTGGTAGAGAGTATTACAGCAGAGCATCTCCGATCTTGTTTGTTGAACATAGTATCAGTTTCAGACATGATAGAAGACTCCTGTCGCTCTTAGGATTTATACACAACTGGCCAACTAGTAGATGGTCTGTAACAAAAAAGGAAAAAGAAAACCGCTTTTCCTCAAACGGAAATGGAATTATGTCATCTTATGTAGGCTTGCATTTTTGTCTATCCTCCCTATATATATATATATATATATATATATATATATATATATATATATATATATATTAGGGTGGGATACAAAATTTAATTATAGCTAAATACAGACGCATTAACATGTTGATTAAAAAAATAAAACACGAAAATAAAGGCAAACTAACCAGGTTTCGTTCCTCGCTCAACAGTGCTATTCGAGGAAAATGCCATTTACATAAATAGGCATGTATATTGCGGGGCAGAATAAAAGAAAAAATGAAACACAGGCGGGGGAAAAATTACATGAAAATCAAATGCAATGTCCTAAGAGATTATATATATACTAGCATGGGTGGCTGGCGTGCCCGGGTATTTGGAAGTGTATGTTGAGCAAAAAAAAAAAAAAAAAAGCGGTCATTTTTTTTAACTTAGACCCCTATTATGACACCTTAAAATGTATGGTTTTGGGGTCAAATCAAGTTTTTAAGTTAGACGCATTTCCGAGGAACCTACATCTAATATTTCAATTGTTTAGACCCCAAATTGTGGGAGGAATTTGGTAGGTTTCTCAAATGTCAAATCGTTGAACTTTGACCCTATAATCGCCAAATTTCTGTCCGGAAACCGATCACGTCGATGTTCCCAAATCTCAGTACCCTGTATATCACATTTCGAGTCTGTAGACTTAAAATTGGCAGAGTCATTGCGTAGGGAAATGTACACACACAGACAGATACACAGACAGATACACCGACACGTTCACTTATATATATATATATATATATATATATATATATATATATATATATAAAGAGAGAGAAAGAGAGAGAGAGAATGAGAGAGAGGTGGAGAGAGGGGATATAGGAGAGAGAAAGAGGGGGGCGAAAGAGATAGATAGATAAATAGATGGATAGATACGTTTCAGAAAGTAAAGGGAAATCTGGTTGAAAGTATTTGATATAAAAACAAATCAGATTATTTGAATATTTTTTCCTATTTGATGCATAATCGAGATTTTATGTTTATTTTTTCAGCATTTTTCTATTTAATCAAAACTATTTCCCCACATCTATGAAACTATGAAATAAAACCCTCGTTGGCATATGAACCAACATCGCAGATGTACATGGCGCGGCATAAGCAACTCCCTTTTTATATATTTTGTTTTATTCACCTTTGGAATACATACATAAAAAATATATTAGATATAAAGTTCTAATTTCTGTCAAAAAAGGCGTTACTTATGCCGCATCATATATATATATATATATATATATATATATATATATATATATATATAAGATACTGGTAGAATTCAGATGAAAATCTTGATAGATATTACTTTAAGTATTACTTTCAAGGAGATCCTAGCCAAAAGCCCAATATTTAAGATTAGAGCAATATATAAGTGTGTCAAGCAATAAATTCTTAAATCGAATATATGCCTCGATATGTTGTTTTTTCAGGATTTAAAATTAAACTACGAAACTTATTTATATATATATATATATATATATATATATATATATATATATATATATATATATATATATTTCGGTTTCACGATTTATATAGATTTCTAGATTTAGTAACGCATCAATTTTGTATCATGAACAGCCTTGGGCAATCTTTATAAGTGAACTACATTTCGTAGACGTCTCATTTTTAGAAGCGTATGCTATATTCTAATCTTTAGCCGCGGAAAGCATATATACGTAAGTAATACTATAAACTAGTAAACGGATGTAATATATTTGAAGGCGTTTTCACTAGCAACTCATCCTTGTTTGGTTTATAGCTAAACCTTTACATTTTATGATAAATATTAATATTTATTTATTTGTCAAATTCCTTGTTCTAACGTTGATGCTCAAAATATTAGTTCGTGCTTATTCAATTTTCAAATGCATGGCCAAATCCATTTTAAATACTGCTTGTTTTCTTAATTAATTCTAATATCAGCGATGAAAAAAGGTTTTATATATTAAAATTATTTTTTTTGATTTTGATATAATAGTTATACTTAGTAATATTGTTTTAATTGATGTAAACGATATGAGTTAATAGAATTAAGAAATGGAAGTGTTCATTGTTCTCTTATTTGGTGATATAGAAGATGTGTGCTTATAGCTAATTTGTTCGACTTTTGATTTGTGTACGGGCATTAAAAAAATAACAAAAAAGACGTGTAAGAAATATTATTTATTTTTTACATAAGTGAAAATGTATCGGTTTTGTGTATGAAATTATATTTTTTAATATTGTTTCACGTATATGTAGATAGGCTATTAACGATTATTATCTCTCTCCTTATATATATATATATGTATATATATATATATATATATGCATATATGTGTATATATAGTGATTGCGTTACTACATTGTAAAATGTTCTCCCTTCGTTTCTAAAGGGACCCTCCTCTGATCACTTCAACTCTTTCCGACTACTGTTTCTGACTGTTCGAACCTCTCTGCCCGACTGCCAACTGTCGACTCTTCTAATCTGCTAATCCTAGCTCCTATTATTGGGAAACTCCCTTTCTGCTTTGACGTCAGATGGGTGGTTTCAACGTGACCCACTCACATGGCTAAGCACATGTTTGTCCAAACACACTTTCGCAAACAAAGAATTCTAGACTAAACTATTTTTCAACCTAACCTATGTTTTCAATATATATTTTAATTTGTATTGGCCATTCTTTTTTAGGTGACCTTTTAATTCAGTTTTCATAAAAGAATGAACAATTAATTCTTTTTACAATACAAACAATATCCAACTATTTTATATGAAATTTAACAATAACGAAAGCCTAACATTCTAATTCTAAATCTATTTCTGAACCTTACTTACAAGGTTCGAGTCTCGGCTTATCCTAATCTCATTTTCCACTGATCTAATGTTCTTATTTACAATGGAAAATTGGAGAGCCTTTTCCTGTAATATCTCTATCCTTCCTATTTTTCAAAAAATGTACACATTTTTTTTTAATCTAGTATATTTTTTCTTTATATCTATACAACCACTTGGCTAAGAAAGATCAGACGACATACAAAATATCCTTTAGTCAGCCCTTTTCAACTGACTTCATAATTATATTTTTTAGATCAGAATCTTTCTCTGATCTTCATGGCATTTCCTTTTTGGGGCGTAGAGTATATCTCCTATGATTCACATCAGCTGCTTTATCCAGCCACCCTTATGCCGTACACCGGTGTCTCATTTTACCTCTGGAAATCGACGACTTCTTTCCTTTAAAAGTATCGTGATCCTTTCTTTCGCCTAGGTGTTCTACTAAATAGAGCCTTGTCTCATTTTCTTATTTCTTTTGGGACATACTCAAAGCTCATTTACTTAAATCTTTCTGGTTGGCTTCTAATTACTGAGATATACATTTTCATCACACCGATTCGCTTGGATTCTTTGCTTGGATCCTTAGAACTTGATGAAGACTTAGAAAACATCACCCTTAATTAAACAACTCCCATCCCTTGCGCCAAATTCCTATTTGCACACTATATTCTAACTTTGACCAAGATTTCTGTAATTTTTCTTTTTTTTTATCAGAGCATCCAAGATTCCAGCAGAGATATCCCGCATCCATACTTCTCTAAAAATATATATGGTTATATCTTCCTACGTACTTAGGGTATATTGTACTTTTCTCTCACTTCTTAATGCTATATGTGATTTGCCCGTGGTACTGATTCTCATAATCCTTATGGTACCCTAAGGAATTCTCGTATCCTTCATCGCTTGCATTTTTAATTTATTGAGCCAAGACTTATAATTCTGCTTGATGCCGTCACTTGCAGCATGTTTTATAAGCATCCTATTCCGCAGGATCCATTTATTTTTCTAACAGGGGCATCTCTAAGGCTATTACCTTACAAGCTACACTTCTTGCGAAAAATGTTTATGGACATCAAAAACAAAAAAAATAACCAAAGGCAAAAATCAAAAACAAATGTCTCACTTTTGGCTCATCACATCCTAAAAAAAACTCTCAATATACCCGTTTACGTAATTTTCTATTGTCCCCTCTATAAAATTCAAAGTTATTTCTATGTCAGCCTTTTGTCTCAATTATCATTTCATTTAATTTTCTATGACTTGTTTCTTTCCATTTTAATTATATACCTAAGTATGTCTTTGAATTCCTGACGTTAAAATACAATAACATTATACATACATTTAAGACAATTTACAATATTTGTTCAACATCATAAAAATATTTTCAAAAAATACATTAATACAATTAACTATGATTTACACAAAACTATGATCAACAGTTATAACCTATTTTCAACATTTTTTCTGTAACAACAACAATTCAACAAAGTTAGTCAAAAAAATGTCTTTTTTTTTCAAAAAAACCCTCAAAAAACCCATGATAGGCTGAAAAGTTCAGCTGTGGACAGAAAAATGCTTTTTCAATAAAAGTACATTCGTACAGACCCTAGGATTTTGTAAAATGATATTTATACATGCTGTTTAAAAGTGCAAAACCTGTGAAAAATTCTTGTTTGATTGACAGATGACTTTTAAACAAATCCGACTCTCACCCACATTTTCAACAATAAAATTAATGACACCGATTTCTTTTCTTTACACTATGTGTACATAAAAATGCATATTTTTCACATTTTCTGTGTGTATGTGGGTGTATTTCAAACCAATTCAATTTACAACTGAATATTCGTCTATTCCAATGATTTCTACGCTAATGTACTCATAGACCGGTATTTACATTTCAGTTTGTGTTTTGTTTGTATTTTCTCATCTGTTGCTTTAAAAAATATTTCCACAATAATAGCAATCACCTGGTATGACCTGTTATTAAATACTGAAAAGTCACATATCAAAACAATTTTTTTCTCTTGACCTTTTATTTGTGTGTGATTTCCTTTTTTAAATAGATATTCGTCTGTGGGTGTTTTATTATGATTGTCTGTTTTTTCTCTGCGACATTTTTTTCTTTTGTGAGAGTGTATGCTTAACTTTCTTCCATTGTGTGTATGTGTGTATTTTTTTAAATTTTTGTTCTATTTCGTCTAGCATGGGTCAAAATAGGAAAAATCTTTACACATTTTGTGCCTTCATTTTAGGTTTAATTTTTTTTAAATTTAAATCCGTTCATATGTGTATGACGTTTGTATAGTGGTAATGTCACCATCTTTGAATGCTACAGTTTTGGTTTCGATGCCAGTAGATAGCATACACTTTTTTATTTACTTTGGAAATCATGACTCTATAATAATATATACGAAATTTAGAAAAATTAAAATAGAATATTTAAACGTATTTTACGCCCGAACAATGCCAGGCCCCCACCCTCAGCTAGTATATATATATATATATATATATATATATATATATATATATATATGTGTGTGTGTGTGTATGTGTGTGTGTGTGTGTGTGAATTCATTAGTCCAAGCATTAAAAAAATAACATTTTTTCTGCGTGTGTTTAATATTTTTAGTTTTATTAATTTTTCGTAATATTTTGGGGCAAAAATAAAAATATTATGTATATTCTATCAGTATTTTGATTCAGCTTTTAATCATAATTACGCGACACAAATTAACAAAAAACTAAAAAGAATAAGATCATTTAACAAATGCGAACACTATATATAGAATAGTTAGAGGTCATAACATCAGACCAGTGCAATTCCAGAAGAAGTTTTACTGTTTAAATTGAGGCTCGCCCAAATTTGCGTTACAGGATTTCTTGCCTATACGGGATTTTGACATGTGGCATTCGATGTTGTTTGTTTAAATTAGACTTGAAAATAACCATATTGTATTCGGCTAGGAAGCAATTTCATATGAAATTTTATTCATAGAATTTCCGATTGTTTTTGGCACAGACGAAAATAGTGTTCTCTTGTGGAACGGGGCAAGATCGGGTATCTACTTATGTTGAGTCAATGTTTATATTATGACACATCAGCCATTTACGGGGTTAACAAAATAAAAGAAGAACGTACGCCTTTATGTCTTCTCCACGTCTCATGCCATGTCCTCGAGTTGCTTGTGTCCCGACGTCAGTTCCTGGAACAAAAACTCCTTCATGCATGACAACACTGAAATTACTATTTCTCTGAACAAACTTTATTCGTTTAACGGTCGAATCGCATCTCTGTTCTCTGCCTATCTTGAAAAGGGGGGGGTCTCGATTGATTTATCCGACATACTTCGTTATCTCCCGCCGCTTCCACGAGAAGTCTCTCAGAATAACTGACGACTGTATCCCTAGGACTCGTCCAGAAAAGGGCTCCCCAGTATGACTTACCTACAACAGCCTTTTTGATGAATGGTGCACCTTTTCAAATTGATGTTGCCTCAAGTAACAACACAAAGCTGAATACTCTACCAGACGAAAAATCTCCTGCTTGAATTCAGTCATAGCAAAATAAATCAAGAACGATATAACATATTTATTAGGTGAATATCGCAAAGGAAAAAATAAAGATTTCAACTTCTTAAATAATGGGGTGTTTTAGAAGTAAAGAAACACTTTACAATATCTATGAAGCTCATACAGAGATCACGTTTTTGCCCCATGAAATAGGCACTTTCATTTCTGAGAACGTCGATTCTTAATTCTAGTTTATGTGAATGTTTGCACATTTTTCAGAAGCCCAGTCGTTCGACAGGTGTGTCTCTAACATGTACTGCAAGTATTTGAAATAGTATGCTCATACTAAAACGTAAATATCGAGTGAACGCATTATTTTACATTTAACTTTTCTTGTTTTCATTTTCTTTATGTATCGATTTCTCAGGGCACATTATCCTTTTCTTGGCTGCATAACTTGATCTCGCAATAGAAATACAGCACCGATTTTAGTCGATCTTGTCCTCAAAGCCAAATTCGCAGTTGACGATTCAGCCATATTGGCAAGCTCCACTGGCCCAGAGCCAGTGTACGTTTGTTTTTCGATACGCTAATTTGTGATTTTATCTCTAGTTTTCAATCAGATAATTACACAACTGCAACGAATCATAAGCTGAGCGGATATCACATTCCTACATTACATTTCAGTCATCTACCCCTCAGAGAAAATGTATCAAAACGGATATAGTTCCTCCTGCATATACGCATTGTTTTCGCAAGCATTTCTAAGATAGGATGGTAATTAGGTGAATGAGGAAGAAATGTATTATACCGTATCTAGCATCTGCAACAGGAAAACTGACCCGGAAGATGTTCACTTTAAGACATGTTCACAATGCGTGCGTGTGCGTGTATTCTTCATCATTGATCCATTAAACTATATGCCATCATTAATACCTGAGGATGTCTAAGTTTTAGACATATTGTACAACATACATATGCACATTAACTCACACATATACACATACACACATATATATATGAATATATATATATATATATATATATATATATACATATATATATGCGTGTGCGTATTCGAATAATCAAAATCCGTTGAGTCATAACGACTATAATTACTTGTTTTACTATAATTTCATTCTAAAATTATTAATTCTGCACATCCATTTTCTTAAACTTAATCAGTCTCATCCATGCCGACGTATAATATTTATTATTTGTATACGTTTATCATAGAGATACTTTGTTATTATAAAATTATGCATTATTTTGCCACCTGATTTAAATAGGCATACTTAGTATAGACACACATGTTAATTAAATATATATATGATACTTCGAAACATGAATGTTTATGAATAACATACATTTTTACACGTAATAATAGTTAAATAAAATATTAGAATAATAAATTAATAATTACAAATAATACATCCTGAAAGTGGGACGACTAAAATATAAACAACGGGCAAGTAACTTCTCTCATAAGAGCGCTCAGGAAGCGTGAAAAAGAAGAAAAACTACCACATAAAATCAATATAGCAACAATATATATATATATATATATATATATATATATATTAAGCTGAACGTCTGTGTGTGTCTGGTCACGAATAGGCTCCTATATGGTTGACTATTATAGAAAACTGATCACGTATAATGATAGAGGATTATCGAAACACAGGATTGGGTATGTTTGATCTGGCATAATGGTGATTTATTAAAATTGTGGGGTCTACGTACGTGCCTGGTCCACAAAGTATGGAAATAAAAAATTTAAATATTAAAATAAAAGGTTTACAAGTGTTTATGATATATATGTACATAATAATACTTTGATAGGTATGTTTTAACTTAAATAGGGATGGTATAATAAAATTGTAGGGTCTGCGTTCGTGCCTGGCCTCCATAGATTTGAAATAGGCACAAACTTTATTAAAGACTTTTCATGTCTATCTACGTAAGTATATTTTGATAAGTATGTTTCAATTTGAAGAAATATGGTATAATAAAATTATGGAGTGTTCACGCGCCTGACCTCCATAGAATGGATATATATCACAAAGTTTAACAAGTTGTTTTTAATATAGATCCACAGAATATTGTGTGAAGTGTTTCAGTATGAACAGGTATGGTATAATAAATTATGGGGTCTATCTATTTTATTTTTCCTTTCATGATATTTTGCTTTGGTTTTGATACCCCCAAAATCGATGTTGCCATATTTTGGATTTATAATGGGGTATGATCCCACACAGTCGGGCAATTCTATTTATAAACGATGCTGCTAGGAACTGACGAATCGAATTCACGTTCTGCTACAAACCAATCAGAAACCAGAATTACTCCGTAAATATTAAACCTTTCCTGTAGCAATTTCGCATGTTTTTTTCGGTCTTGACACGCTAAGAATAGTTTGCTCTGTGGAACTGTCTACTGCAAACCAGTCACCTCTCAGGACTTGTGTGTAACAACGAACCATCGGAAACTGTTCTGTCTACTGCAAATCAGTAACCTCTCAAGACTTGTTTAGAACAAGGAACCATTGGAAAACTGTTCTGAAACTAAACATGGCTTACACTTCTAGATTCGAAGCTATCTTTTTACAACTCATCCTTTTCATAACCTATCATACTTTCATAAATCAGAGTGCATTTTTTGTAGGCTGTTTCTGAACCCAGTCAACGACAGGTACTTTTGCTAGTATATATATATATATATATACATATATATATATATATATATATATATATATAAGTGGGTGTAGAATGTAATTGGAATATATTCATTTCAGTTAACTTATACAGAATCTTTCTTCGTTTAATCCGCGTAAAAAAACGATCGTCAAGTTAAAATGCATGCAATTCGTGTTTATATATATATATATATATATATATATATATATATATATATATATATATATATATACGTGTGTGTGTGGGTGTGTGTGGGTGGGTGTGCGTGTGTGTGTTTATACACACACAAAAACACGTTTAATCTAGCTAACTCATCACATTTTCTTATTCCCTCCAATGGCAGCGATCCTCACAAACAAATGTTCAGCTTATTTTTACTTGGGCTTCCTTTGTTCTGTTTTTGTATGGGTAACGCACCCTTATTTGTGAATAAGTCTAATTAATAAGTGACCTTTTTATCACGTGCATGTTTCGAGTGTGTTTCTATTTTTATTGCATGTATTGATTTAGTTTAGCTTTTTATGTATTATGTTATTCTTTATTTTGATATTTATGTTTTTTATTATAAAGTGCATTCTGTGAGTACGATTTTTTTTTTTGTTATTTCATCTCTGTTGGGTTTTTGGTCGTAAAAGTTTAGAATTTCAATTTCTTATTCAGGCATACTCTACGCTTGTCGTCTAAATCTCTACTTGATTGTTCGAGAATCTCCGCTTTAATTGTGTCCAAACTAATGGTTCGTAAATTCTGTTTTTGTGCTATATTTGTTTTTATTATAAAGTAATTGTCGTAATGGCTGGTTTTCACATAAACGGAGTAAATATTCGTTTTCTTTGAAATGTAATAAAATTTATTGTTAAGTAAGCAGTGATTTGTTAGGCATTTATTTGTAGTAGACTAAAGTAGTTCTTAAGCTACATGATAATTGTTCATAATTAATATTTGTATTTCTATTATTATAGATTTTGTTATTATTACTTTTAATCGTTAGGAGTGTTTTGTTTTCGACCGAGAAAAACAGAAATATTAGGTTGGTGCAAAAATAATGTCGTTTTTGTACGTTGAAAACTACATTATTTTTGCACTAACCGAATATAATCATTTCTGAATCTAGCTTAAGATGTACGAATCCAGCCGATAAACAGCAGTTAAGAATATAGCATGGTTTCCAGAAAAGAAAACTGTTCATAGCTATCTCTTGCATTCTGCTCCTATTATGTATTTCTGGTTAATTCGACCTGTTTAAATGAATAGAGATTCGTTATTTGTCATTTATTATTTATTTTTTCGTTTTTCTACTTTGTACTTACCCTGTCATAAACCGTCTTAAACTATCATTCTGAACAATACAAACAAGCTAAAACATCTTTAAAATATAATAAAGAGTGCGAGGATCTCCGCTAAATAAATTTAAAAATACTAAATAATTCGTAATTACTAAAACCATCTGTGTAATTTATGTTTGGTCGAGAGGTAGACATTTTTTCTCTACGTATATAAAATATTAAAACGTATAAGCTTCATAGCTACTAATCTCCTGTTTTACATCTTAATATCATAATGGTGCATAAAATGTATACTTGAGAATTAGTTTTTTCTTCAGAACCTTTATGGTTCAGCTTTTCATTTTAGAATCAAAATCATGTAATCTTAATCGGATTTGGAATAATATAATATAATATAATTTTTCTAGCATTGACTTATGATTTTAACTTTTGCAAACCGGAAAACCCGCATTGCAACCCCCTGTTCTTCGAGAAATTACTGTTACCTGTGCTAAGACGGGTGTTCTACTATATTTAATCTCTCCTTTGTTTACCACTTGGTCGGGTTGCCGTACGGTTTTTAAACAGCATAAGTATAATCTGTAAGTACGCATGTCGAAAATGTATAGGAACCTAAAGTATATACATGTTTACCCGCCGCAAATCAAATTTTCTATTGCGCTATGTCGTCCAGATTTCGGCATTGTATAAACGAACAGATTTTTGGCAAAGTTTTATGTACACTAAGTCCTCTTGTCTTAAGTGTGTGAATTGATCTTCCCGTTTGATTGTCATGTTTAATAGGGTTTTTTTTCGATAACGGATCCTTACATGTCCTAAACATCAAACAGAATGAATGGGCGTCTTATTTTCTGTTTGATATTTTCGAACTATGCGCTTACATTGTTGGCACGATCCTACCGGTACAAACTGTAGCCCTCTTTGATTGTTTGCGCATAGTATCTTTTAATAGATTGTTGAGTTTTGCGATTCAAGCTTCAACTTGGTTCAACTATTTGTATTCAAAAGTGCTTTTGAAGTTTCCTTTTTGAAATAATACGATAGTGCACATTTGTTTTAGAATTTCTAATATTCACGCGATCGTCAATATTCAAAATAGTCTAATACTTTGAAGACATGTGTCCCCAGTGTCGTGACCGAGTACATGAAAATATGTCTTTAAGCCTTACAGTTAATACGTGCACAGTTTCTGCCCTTTAAACCTGTACATACACATGTGCAAGCACACGCACAGACACACACGCACGCACACATATATATGTGTGTGTGTGTGTGAAAGTGTCTGTGTGTGTATCTGTGTGTCTGTGTGTGTACATTTCCCTACGCAATAATTCTGTCAAGTTTTAGTCTACAGACTCGAAATTTGATATACAGGGTACATAAATGTGGCAGTTAAGGGGTCAAAGTTCAACGATTTGACCTTTGAGAACTTTACCAAACTCCTCCGACCATTTTGTGGTCTAAACACTTCAAATTTTAGATATAGGTTCCTCGGACATGGGTCTAACTTAATAACTTGACTGGAACCCAAAACAATAAATTTTAAGGGGTCATAATAGGGGTCAAATTTTTAAAAAATTGACCTTTTTTTTGGCTCAGCATACACCTCCAAACACCCGGACAACGTCGGATACCCATGCTAGTATAGCTATAAAAGTGAACGCGTCTATGTGCGTGTATGTGTGTGTGCATGCCTACGCAATAGCTCTGACAATTTTTAGTCGACAGACTCGAAATTTGATATACATGGTACTGAGATTTGGGAAAATCTGTGTGGTCCGTTTTCGTCCAGAAATTTGGCTGTTAAGGGGCCAAAGTTCAACGATTTGACCTTTGAGAACTCTCCACACTCCCCCAACAATTTTGGCTCTACACACTTGAAATGTAAGATATAGGTTCCTTGGACATTGATCTAACTTAATAACTTGATTTGAGCTCAAAGGAATAAATGTTAAAAGGTCATAATAGAGGTAAAAGTTAAAAAATTGACCGTTTTTTTTTTTTTTTGGCTAGCATACACCTCCAAACACCAGGGCAATGCCGGACACCCATGCTAGTATATATATAGAAAAGTGAACGTGGGTGTATATCTGTCTGTGTGTATTCGTGTGTCTGTGTGTGTACATTTCCCTACGCAATAACTCTGTCAATTTTAAGTCTACAGACTCGAAATTTGATATACAGGGTACTGAGATTTTGGAGAATCGATGTGATCGGTTTTCGGTCAAAAATTTGGCGATTAAGAGGTCAAAGTTCAACGATAATTCTGGGTCTAAACACTTGAAATTTTAGATGTAGGTTCCTCGGACATGGATCTAACTTAATAACTTGATTTGAGCCCAAAACAACACATTTAAGGGGGTCATAATAGGGGTCAAAGTTTAAAACAATTGACCGCTTTTTTCTCAACATACACCTCCAAATATCCGGGCAACGCCGGGTACCAATTCTAGTATATATATATATATATATATATATATATATATATATATATATATATATATATATATATACTCTCATAAATTTCGGTTTATTTTAGTTTATTAAAAACACGTTTCTATTTATTTAAAAAGCAAATACAACTTTGTTGCATCCCGGTTGTGGAATTCCATTAATCTTCAAAAGATCTAGTTAATTTACATATTCTTTTAAACGTTCATTTTAATTAATTCCTTAAGTTTTTGATTTTCTCATGGTATGATCATTTTTAGTTAACTATTACGTGTAATTATATTCATGCTAATATTTTAAATGGTTTTTGCTTGCGTCATATTTGCGTAAAAAAATTATATAAAACAGAAAGCTCTGTCAGTTATTGGTCTATCGACATGAAAATTACTATATAGGGTATTTGACCCTATTCGAAACTTTATAATTGTAAAAATTAAAACAAAGGGAATTTGCCATATGAGGCTCGAACGACGGCATTACGAATATGCATGCGTAACGTAATGGCTATTGGTTTATGTTTTACTTTTAAGCCTTACAGCAAGCGTGTCTTCATACCTCACGCATTAACGTAAAAGGGGAAAGTAAATCCTAAGCTTGACGTTTTGGTGTCGATTCGTAGTGGTGACCCAGGAGTCATCTTTTTAACTTTTTAAATAATAAATATATATTGGGTTCAATATAATATAATAGTCCAGTTCAAACAAACAGCAGTATGTAGAAGCCAGAAATAATTGTAAGATAGTAATAGCGACAGCTAAGACAGATTACACTGAAAGCACCAGGAAACGCATCGAAGCACATAATATAGGAACCCGTGATTTTTGGAAAATCTACAAGATTGTAGTAAATAATGGGCAGTCAACGATTCCCTCACTATCAAACAATCATGAGATTGCTTGTACGGTAAGCGACAAGGCTAATCTGCTTGCCAGGTGGTTTGCCTCAAACTACACACTGTACCCGGCACACCAGTCGCTTTCCGACTTTCCTTTGCGGACAGACGCCACACTAGACGATCTAAAAATCACCCCTGCTCAGGTGCATGGTATCATAAAAAATCTAGACAACTCAAAAGTATGTGGACCAGATCTCATACCGGCTGTGCTAATAAAAAAATGTTCTGCTGAGGTTGCACCAGTTCTCTCAAAACTTTACAGTAAATTCCTTAACGAATCTTGCTTTCCCGACTGCTGGAAAACCGCTTCTGTGGTACCAGTCTGCAAGAATTCTTGTGAAAGAACTGACCCACTTAATTATCGCCCCATTAGCATCGTCCCACTTTTCGCCAAAATATGTGAGTCCTTAATTAATCAAGCCCAACACCTAAGAGCTGCTAAACTCCTGACCGACAAACAATATGAATTCAGGCTAGCCCGTTCAACAGCATATATCATAACTGTATTCTCTGAACGTATATACTGTTCACTGGACAAAACAGGGGAGGGTAGAGCGGTAGCCCTTGATATATCTAAGGCTTTCGACAGGGTATGGCATGATGGTCTTCTAAGGAAAATTAGATCATATGGTATTATTAGAAGAATACATAATGTAATTAAATCCTTCTTAAGTAAGAGAAAAATACGAGTTGTCCTCGACGGTCGTACATCCAAACAATATGGGCCTTTATTATTCCTGATAATCATAAATGACCTCCCTGATAATATTGTTTCAGAGATGGGTATATTTGCCGATGAGATCACTTTATAACAGGCATGAGGGGAAAACAAATGAAAACATATCTAAGGAAATGGCAGAAACACCAGAGGATGACATCCAATCTGTAGTGCAATGGGAAAAAATGGATGGTCACATTCAATGCTGCCAAGACTAAACTTGTTTCCCTCAATAACTACAAGAAACCTTTTCTACCACCAATAGCAATGGCCAAGAACATACTGCATGAGAGTACTTCCTTTAAACTCCCCGGCCTAACGTTTACAGGGAACATGAACTGGAATATATACATTGAGAGCATTGCCAAGGCTGCTGCAAAGAAGGTGAGCTCTCTCTACCGTGTCAGAAAATTACTTACACCTGAAAGTATCATGTACCTCTATAAGGTCACTATTCGCCCATATATGAAGTACTGTTGTCACATCTGGGCTGGTACATCTGCTGCTTGCTCTCACCCCTGGACAGGGTTCAAAGAGAGTCGCCAACCTGATAGGTTCTGAACTGTCATCCAGTCAGCCTTTTTATAACAGCTCGTTGTTTTGAGCACTGGCTCTTCAGTTTGGGGTCTAGAGTTTAGGGCGATTTCGATCATTATCACTGCATGATCAGCGTTTCCGAATAGGCTGTCAGCATTTGTTATATAATCCTCGGGAACTGTGGTCAGAAACAGATCTAGAGGTGATGCGTGTTGTTCTTGCTTGTCAGGGAAACGGGTTGGAACCGTAACCATTTGTGATAGGGAGTGAGATATAGCGACGCTATATGTTGTGTTTCCCGCTGCATCTGTGTAAGTAGATAATCCAAGCCACTTTTTGTGGTGGATATTAAATCACCAAATAGATGTATTTGTGCTCTAGTGTCGAGGGAGAGTGTTGTGTCTATGCTGTCAGAGACTTTGTTTATTATGGTGCAGTCCTCTTCCCAATTAATTTTTCAAAATAAAACATTCGGTGTATTTTAAAGAGTTTTTAGTTGACGTATGGCGGAACTAACGTGTGTTAACTACGCCTAGACTATTCCATACTCAAATACCGTAAGACCAAGGCGTAAGATAGAAGTCTATATTCTGTTAACAACCCGACGGTCGTTCGTTGGTTACCCACCGTTTTTATGTTATTGTAGTACATGCTGTAAAGTTATTCCGTCGTTCTGTTTCCTTATAATCACTTTAACAGTGCTATGACAAATGCGACAAAGAATTTCGAACTAACAGAGAACATTCAAATTTAAAATACCTCCAGGGTTTATATAGCAAGTGTTCAAAAGAACTCGCGAGTTGAAAGCTGAGATAAACCAGCGAATGTTAAAAAATGCTGACGAAAAAATACAAAGAACCAAGAATTCGAGAGAACTAAATAAGTACACTGACATAAAAGAAACAACGAAACAACCACTGTGACAATAAGAAATATTCATTACGAACTCGGAAAAATAAAAGACCGTGTTGGCAAGATAACATTGAAAGAGAAAATTGATAGAATATGTTAATGTTTTGTTCTTCTCTCCTTGGTTACCTGTGAAATAAAAGAGAAATACGCATTGTTTGCATTTCTATTCGCGTCATAAAATATTTGTGTCAGCGAACTTTAAGACCAACCATATCTCACTGTAAAGATCTGATCCTAAGTTAATTTACAAAAAAAATAATTCCCATTGAACCTAAAGAAATAGAGTTGTCTACCCTTTTATTTGTTGTCATTCATAACAGCCCGAGATTAACTTAATTGCCTTATTTAATATGTAAAGTTGTTTAATACATATAGTAAGTTCTATACAGCACCTCTTTATAATATTTGGTTTGTTACTAATCCGAAAAATACAGATACGTCCAGTATTTTACACATAAAACACGTTGTGTAGAAGACTGAGATTGGATTAATTTGAGATTTAAGATATTTTTAATTATACACAACGTTCGAACATCCTAAATGGTCAAGCTTATAGTGTTAGTAAGGGTCAACGTCATGTATCCAGTGAAGTCACTCGCGATATCTCACCTCATTCCATATCACATCTAAAACATACTGCATATTTTATTTATTGAAAGGTTCAAATACCTTAAATAGTAATCTTTATAACTATAAACAACATATCAATATACAGTTTTGCTTCAGAAATAATCGAATGTGCATTCTCTAAAATAATCAACGGTTTCGTTGTTATATTATTCCCGGAAAGTATTTATCTTTACGCGTGACCTGCAAATAAAATAAATGTGGGGGAAGAAAATATGCATTTTATTCAGTTGCTTAAAATAAACCACTTTTACTGCCCATAATTATATGCTAATGAACAACGGAAACATTGATTACGCGCTCTGCTGTGTAGTAAAAATTCTATTTCGAACGATGTTAAAATGCAATGAAATCGGACCTGAATGTATTCTAACCCGTGTTTAATTGTGACACAGAAGGATGGATACATAAAATCTTTTTTCTGAAGAAGAAATTTTTAACAATAGAATACCGCAATATCTATTAACTGGAATTTCGCTAAAATTGGTATGAAAACTTCGTGATAGTAAACGGACTCTCCTGCATCTTCCTCCTTTATTCATAGATACTCTCTCGTATCATTTCATCCCCTCTATCTAATTATCAATCTATTTGTGCAAATTAAAAGCCATGGGAAATAAGATCGAAATAGTCCACCGGATACAATAGGATATGTCGCCACAAGCGTCAACGCTATTTAACCTCTACAGATTGATATGTAGCGGATGAAAAAAGAAAGCAAAGAGAAATGGAGATGTGCTGAACAGAAAAAATAATGTTGATATTGTCCTCGTGTGGTTCTGCATATATTTTGTGTTTATATTCTAAAGTTACATAATAATATATAATATTACTCATTTGATTTAAATGCATTCTAATTCCATATAATCACTGGTATCGTTTTAAACCAATATTCCAATATATTTTATTCGTGATATTTAAGGTGTATAATATGGGTGTCAAATTACTAGTATTATTATAGGTACCATTCGTAGCAATGATACAAATGGTATAATGATAAAAATTATATCGCAATACTTATGACAATACAAATATAAGTAAGAAAAATACAAGAAGCCAGTGGAATTGGTTAATTGGTTGACAATAAAGGCACTGATTAAAACTGGTTTTGCGTTTTTGAACTATCAGGATTAAAATAGCAAATGAAAAATGCAAATCTGAAAAAAAATCATAAAAAAAGTAAGAAAGCTTCAATACTGAGTATTGAAGCTTTCTTACTTTTTTTATGAAGTTAAAAATGTTATAGGTGAAAAATTAAATATTTGCCCCTATATATAAAACTGATATGCTTAGTTAAGTTCATGTTTGTAGATGCGTTGTAACTTTATACGATGGTTTTAATCTGTAACTAAAAAAATGTTTTCATTTTATGTATTTTCGTTGCTGTTAACAACTGTTAGAACAGTAACAATAATACAGTTCCAATTACTTCTCTTTTACAAAACACAGAACCACGATCAGCAACAATTGAATTGACATAATACAAACAAATTAAATTAATAACAACTGCTTTAACTAGACAATTATATATAAGATACATATACGAACACAAATAAAATGAATTTTCATATGAACATTTCTATAACAAATTAAAATATTGACAATAATATATGGGGAGTACATCTGACAACTAACATTAAAATTATAAAATATTAGCGGAGGTACCCGGCGTTGCAGGGAATAAAATTCATATTAAATCTACACAATTATAAAACTCAAATGACCTTGTAACGATGTATGTAACCCACTTTCCGGTTAGCGACATACAGTTGCGCATGCGCGCATAACCTGCGCACTGGAATATTAACGTTATTATTTCGAAATTATTATTTAACATAGGAAAAGTGGGCGTTCAAATAACTTAAACGTAATACAGAAATGAACGATGTAAAAAAAAGCAGATATATCAAAATTTGAATTTAACTATAATAAGTATTATGGTATCTGTTCAGTGCACATTTACCTTTAAGTATGGCCAACCACTTTTAATTCAGGAACTGTAATTTTTTTTCAAAAATGATCAATTATAACAAACAGAATGACTCATAGAAATCTATGTATATTCTTTTTTTCATTTTAATATACTTTCATAGAAATGTTTCTGTTATGTAAAAAAAATATTTTCTTTACGTCACAAGTGTCACGCTCATACATGAATTCCAAAGCTAATATAACATACTGACTCAACGGGTCACGGGTAGTCTAGTATGAAATATAATATATGGAAAGTAACTTAGAAATGTGCATGCGAGTATTACGTTTTTTTTTTCTTTTTTTTTTTTTCGAAAAAAACGTTAACTTCTTGTGAGTAAAAAAATACTCGAGCTGAGATCGAAACCAATACCTAAAGGTATATAAGCTAAGGTACATAATTTGAGAAGCGTCCTCAACCACACATTTTCACTCTTATAGATATATAGATAGATATTATTAACATAAGATATCTCTCTCTCTATCTATCTATCTATCTATCTGTCTATCTATATACTAATGTATATAATGAACGTTGTCTTTTTGTGTGCCTGTGTGTGTGTTCATTCCATATGAACTCGAAAACAGCTGGGCTGATTTTTATTTAGTTTCCGCGAAGGTATTTTATGTTCCTGTCACTGATCTTAGATGGATTTTGTACCGGAATGTCTTCGATAATATCGATAATCGATAATCGAAATAATCCGATCAAAGGAGCAGATGATTTTGACCTAAGTAAATACCTTTCACAGCCAAACATCACAGGAGCATTTGCAACGTTATATTATCACGTACGCTGAACGGCGCGACATATAAAATCAACAGTAAGTTCTTTGATATTACAGAGGCGCGTTCGAAATGATTGTTTCAAGCACAATTGAACCACAGTACTTAATTATTAAATTTGAAACTTTTATCCAAGTCGTTATCACTGCACAAGCTGTTATGTCGGGCATATAAAATCAACAGACCTTTTATATGGCAGGGGCGCGTTCGAAATGATTGTTTCTGTTTAGAACATAATAGAAGCATATTACTTGACTTTTGCCTTTTAAACTTTAGTTCAAGCCATTATATATAAAACATACGTTTATAAAATCAACAGTAGATTTTCTACAGTGCAATGAAGATGAAAATGTATTGTGGACTAAGTCACTGCGACGAGACGTGTGAAGCTTCCTTCCGGTGCACCGCGATGCGTCCCCAACGAGAGTAGGCAATCAAACGCTTTCACCGATTACGATGACAATAAAAATATGGGTGTGTGAAACATACGTTGCTCAACATTAAATTACGGTCAACATCAAGTACCCCTGCTAGTAATATATAAGCATAAATAACTAATATAATATTGAAAATACTGACAAATTAAAATATGAATATTAATTCGCGAAATTAATATATATATATATATATATATATATATATATATATATACATACATACATATATATAATCTATCTATCTCTATATATACAAATATATATGTATATATATATATATAGAGAGAGAGATAGATTACTTATATATATGTATATATATGTATATATATACATATATATAAGTCAAAACATCGTTAATTCATGACCCACACAGCAGCAGACGTATAGCGTAATGGGCAGAAGCCTTGACTGTCATTTAGGCGGTCGGGTTTCGATCCTGGCTTTAGGATAATAATTATTAGATCAGGGTTAAGGTTTTGAATGAAGCAGATTTCATTTTTCGATCATATTTTCCCTTTTGACAATGGTTTCAACGATTTGTTTGATTAAAAATTCAATAATATGCGTAAACGCTTACTTTCGTAAGTGGTCTTATGATTTGGACCAGGACTATATATATATATATATATATATATATATATATATATATATATATATATATATATATATATATATATATATATATATATATTTTTATTTATATAAGGAATCAATATAGAGACAATAATATAGCAAATTTAATAAACTGGTTAGTAGGAATGGCAGGGAGATATATCGGACAAAAAACCCAATTTTGTATTTTTATGTTTTCTTTGAGGTGAACTTATTTTAAAAACATGTAATTAGTAATATTTAAAGGAACGAGAATAGTTAAATAAAGCTACTGACATAAAATACGTAGAAGAGCAAGGAAAGTATAAATTACCCGGTTAGAAGAGTTCAATTGAACATGCCAACATGAAAATAATAGTTGGCAGTGAATATGTACGGCGTGTAAAGAAAATTTGTTAAATAAAACTTACAAACAAAAACACGATCACCGGGATTTACCAACGAGCCATGTCTGTGATAACATACAGTTTTGACATTGTTGACTGGCCACACAGTGAGAAAAAAAATTGAACATTAAAATGCAGAAAATGTTGAGACTGTACAGGATAGCATACAAAAACAAGTGTCTGCTTAGGCTGTATCATCCCAAATAAGCAAGCGGTATGTGTTTTGTTGCAAATTTTTTAAATTTATAATGGGGGTATAGTCCCTCACAGTGTGAAAATTCTAATTATAAGCGATGCTGCTAGGAACTGACGAATCAAATTAATTCACGTTCTGCTACCAACCAATCAGAAACCAGAATTGCTCCATAAAAAGTAAACCTTTTCCTTAGAAACCTTGCATATGTTTTCTTCGTGTCAACACAGGAAGAATCTTTTGCTCTCTGGCTACAAAAATTATAATATCAGGAACTTTAACAAAAATACTATCTACTGAAAACCAGTCACCTCCGGGACTTGTATAGAACAGCTAACCATTGGTAACTGTTCTGAAACTAAACATGGCTTCCAACTCAAGAAGTTTCTCATAAAGTGACCATCAGCATGCTGTCACTGTTGTGAGCACTGGGCTATACATGATGCGTTTCCAAAATCCAAGCCTAACACTGTTATATCAACCTCAGAAAGCAAAAGAACATCCACTATGAGACTCGGACATTTTAGACAAGACTGTCTTACAAGTGAAACAATGTGAAACAAGCCTGGTATAGGAATGCCTTAAAATAGTCGCCAAAATATACTAAGACATTTCATTGCAAAAAAAATTGAAAAATGTATCAACCAAAATTGTCCTAAGTATATTTTTGCGTCAATTCATTCAAGACTATATAAATAAGGAAAACTATATAGACTTTCTAAGAAGAGGGTCAGTCCACTGTAATCAGTAGAGGAGTATAATGACTACTAAGTGTCAAGACTTGATGATCAATGATTTTAAGAAAATGAGGTAGTCTAAACAATAAAAAAAAGTCCATATTCTGTCGAACAGAAATAAAAAGTGAACGATACTTGACATCCAGCTGTACGATTTCCTGGGGACGGCTTCTATACACTGCGGCAGAATTTCGTGTCCCAAGTGACACAGACGCGAGAGAAAAAAGATGAGGATATATTAAACTCTTATGTACTACATACAAAAATAAATAAAATCTTAGAAAAATCATCATCATTGAGTAATTATAGAAGCAATTTGGCCCAGGATAACGAATTTTGAAAAGTACCTGGCTAATAAACTCCGTGAACCAAGTGCAAGAGAGATTTAAACAATTACATTAAAAATTTTTAAAGAGATTTCTCTGTTGGTATATATGAGATAGGGGTTAAAAGTATGGCACCCGGTAGACTTTAACAAAATGAAAAACAAATTTAAAAAACAAGAATGTATGAAACTATTCCTTCACTGCCATTAGATATGTAGATAAATTTAACTACCGATGTTATTTTTAAATAATATTATAAGATTTGTAAACATGTCATTTGCAGTACATTACCCTGATAGAGGGTGACTTTCAACTAGTTTGTTTTTCAATAGACCAATTAATATGCACATAACTCATGGGCAATAAAGAGCTCCCCCCTACTGTGCATAGCAATATGGTAGAATAATTATACACAGCTATATGTCCATACCCATATGCTTTGCATCACAATGCTCAGCCCGATATTTGTATTCTGCATTTTCAATATATATTCTCACGTTCTGTATGGGCTTGCGTGTATATCGATATACGTATCTATGTCTATTTATGCGTGTGCATTTTGACATATAAGAGTGCGCGTTTTTGTGAGTAGGAGAAAAGTCGCGCGCTTGTGTAGACTAGAGTTCGGGAAGAAATTTCAACCTTGTCTCAATGGGTAGGCGTTTCTGTTAACAACGCGCATCACCCACAGCAATCGGTTCGGACATGTTCCATTGAATATACCCAGCATAATAAAACTTTATTATCATGCCAACAGGCTCTCGTATGTCGCATGCCAAATTGCAGTTCGGTTCTGCCAATTGCACGCGCATGTTCAGGGTGGAACAACTAGAGCTTAGAGGAGAAAAGGTTAGAAAGATGAAAGTGGAAGAAGTAAACGGAGGAAACTGGGACAAGAACGCAGAGGAAAAAGCTGTCCATGAAAAGAGGTGCAAAGAAGAAATGCCGACAGGAGGAAGGAAGCAGGACATAATGACCGGATGAGATTGAATTAATGAAGCGGGTGGTGAATAGTATAAATGGGATGAATAGAGGAACGACATGAAGAGGGGTGATAAAAGGACAGACGAAAGAAAGGAATCGGTAGAAAAAGATGAATAGAAGAAAACGAATGGAGTAAAGAAATATCGAATCAAAGTAGGTGGGGAAAGAGCATGTATTGAAGGGCTTAAGGCAAAGTGGAATAAAATGAATTCTAAGAAGAGCAAGAACGAAAAGAAGAAGAAAAGGTAAAACAAAAAATTAAAAGAATATTAATCATAAAATTAGTTACTAAAAAATAAGTTGCAGTTGCACAAGGTTACATGGAATTGCTTTAGAGAGAAAGATAATAGAGGGAATAATGGCAATATTAAAGAAAAAAATCCGCATGTATCTAAGGTGTAATAAGGATAATAAAGAAAGGTAATGAGAATCTAAGAATAAGAACACACAAAAGAAGAAACAAGGGGAGAAACTTAGAATAAAATCGAATAAAAACCTTTAGAATAGAAATAGAAAGAAAGAAGAAAAAAGGAGAAAAAAGAAAAAAATGCAAAAAAGAACGGAAATGTGGAAATAAAACCAAAGACTAAAAAAGAAATAAATAGAAAAGAAATAAGGAGAAAGATAAAGAAAACCAAATACTAAGAATTCAATTAGAAAAGAAGAAACGAAAGAAAGAAAAAGCGAGAGAACATCAAAGAATACGAAAAAAAATACGAAAAGATGGAAAACCAAAAAATAAGAATGCAAATCGAAAAAAAGAGCAAAGCCATAGAAAAACAAATAATGCAAAAAGAAAACAGAAAAAGGGAAAGAGTGACGGAGAAATTAAGACAAATAATGCAACAATAAAATAAAGAAAAAGAAAAAAGAAAAAACAATGAATAAGTATACAAAAAGGTAACAAAGAGGGGAAATAAAGTATAAAAAGAAAAATGCAAAAAGAAAGAAAAAATTTAAAAAGAAGGAAAACCAAATAGCGAGGATGCAAAAGTGTTTAAAAAATAAGAATCTCAGACGAAGTAATAAATTAACGAAAATCATTTACTAACGAATACGATGAAGTAAAAAAAATTAAAAAGACCAAAAAAAATATATATATATAATCAAAAGTAGAAAATAAAATATCAAATAAAGGAAAGAAAGAAATCAAAAGAATAAGAAAAAATAAACATTAAGAAAAAAGAAAGAAAATTAAAGTAGAAAATAAGATGAATAACAATTTACATGAAGTTATCTGTGTTTCCATACACCGTTCTTCGATTTCCATTTTTCTAGTATCTCTTTCTCTCTCTCATTCTCTCTCTCTCTCTCTTTACATGGTTATACGTATATGTATGTATATATATATATATATATTATATGGTTATATATATATGTGCGTATGTGAGCGTTTCTTTGTGTATATTAATATGCATATGTAGAAAAACAATGAAAGATATACAAAGAAAATGGCAAGAAGAAAAAGAAATGTATAATTATAGAAGAAAAACAAAACAACGCATGATGGAAAAGAAAAGAATTAAAGAAGAAAAAGGAATAAATGACAACAGGAATAGATTACTGGTGCAAACCATATAAGGACATGAGGATGGTGGCAGAAGAAGCATCAATAACAGAAAAGAATAAAAGAAACAAGACAGAAATAAGTGTAAAGACATGATAACAAAGATGAGGAACGGATGGGAAATTAAGCATGAACATCGCTAGCATCCGAACGAAAAGAAACCTAAATCAAATGAAATCGATATGAGAATCTACAAAAGAAAATCAACAAAAAAATAAAGATTGGCGTTGCGTAAGGACTGATTGAAAGGAAGCAATAGTAATAACGCTAGGCTAAAAATTAGTGATGATGAATGCAGCCAAAAAGAGAGGAATACAAAATAGGAAATAGCAAGTTTCGACGAGGACTAAGTTTATTGCGACAAGCAAGGAAGAAATGGGAATACATGGTAAAAAGAACGAAGAATGCAACATTAATGAATAGCATGAGTAAAAAAAAAATGATAAAAGAAATAAAATAAAGAATAACTGTAAATTAGAAAGAGGGAGAAAGTTCAAATGAACAGTTACACAAGCATAGAAAAAAAACAATGAATTAAAAAATACAAGAAAAAAAAGATAGAAAACGTAATGTAGAAATGTTATAAATGAAATGCGGAAAAAGTAAAATCTCTACAAAATAAACAAAATATAGAAGTCAAGTGAAAGAAGAATAGACTATAAGAATGAAAGAATTTAAGAAGAAAGAAAGTCAATCGTTAGAGACGGTGAGAAATAAACAAATATAATTAAATAAAGAAATACGACAGGAAAAAGATAAATACCATATTATTTACTTTTTTGTATAAGATTTGACACAAAATCCTGTATGGTTTTGAAACACCAGCACGCTAAGATAACCGCATATTGTCCTATGAATAATGCCCAAGTAGCTCTGTCGGCATTCTACAAATATGATTATCAACATACTACACCCTTTTCAGAGGGAATACAAAGCATATGATAATGGGCATCTTTCTACTGAACAAAATCATACCTAAACCCAACAAATCCACTGTCGACCTGAAGAATTTTATATTAGAAAGAATATATTTTAACTGAATAAAGAAACGTGATAGTGGGGTGTATTCGCTGACTTCGATTATGGAACGATGTTTCATAGAGTCAAGTTTACGTGTTGAATAATCCTAATTCCCCGATGGGTCAGTTTTGAAAGGGAATGAAGATAGGCAAACTTTGGCTAATCAAAATTCATCATTAAGAAAGAACAAGAGAAGGCCATACATAGGAGAGTGGGGTTATTAGATAGAAATGAATCACGACTTATTTCAGAATAAATGACGGTGTTGATGAGCAACCTAACCACTAATCCGTGTGGCCAAATTTTAGCCCAAGGCATACAAAAGAAAATTTGTCAGAATGAAATCCGTACGGGAATAAGAAGATCCAATAAAGTAAAAACTCGACAAAATTCAGTAGAGATTCCGTAGTTCGACAGGAAGATTACTGAGTTGAACAAGATACCCTAAAGGATGTCAGGGGTAACACAGGCGGAAACATCTGGAAAATAGCATGTAAGATAAAAACAGTAGATGGAATGATTCAAATAATACAACTTATTAATCCGTAAATATAATAGTCTAAATTAGTTTAAAATAGATATTATTACTAGAAATGTCGCATTAATATTACTTCTATTCCAGCGCGAATGAAGACCAAACCATATTATTGTACCACGTTTGATCAAACTGAAATATAATTATCTTATTACTCTGATTTATAAAGTTGCTGAATATACGTGGTTATGAGTGTCTGTGTCCAAAACTGTGATAGAGTTTCTGGCATATTTTTCTAGCTATGTTTGGCGCGAAAGATAGTGTTTTACCATATGTGAATAGATCACGGTTACACATTATTCAAGGGTTGAAATCTTAGTGTAGTTTAAGTCGGTGTTCATTTTTCACGCAATAAAGATATGAGATAACATTTTTTTAAATGTTGGATTGCATTTTCAGAGATTGTTTGAATGCCTCTTTTAAAATAGGTAGAGAATGATAACGTAAGAACAGGGTATTCTCTTAGCTTAATATTATATAGATTACTATATATGCAAAGTGTTGAGTACGATGCTTCTATGTAGGTGGAATAATCACTGAAGTCGTTAATACTAAAATAAACTAATATTTTTGTCATAATGCGCAACGGAAAATGACATCCTATTTTCATTTATGTAGCTATGGACGATTCTTCTTTGCAATGGTTTTCGGCCCTTTGAAATACATAACGGTGGAACTTTTCTTAGCCCATTTCTTATCGTCTCGGTTAAATTCCAATCTTAACGAATTTGTATAAGTAATGACCCATATGTAATTAAACAGTTCATGTCATAGCTTAATATTAGTGCTCCAGCAATGTTTCTAGTCATACGGTTGACAACCATTCTGCCTCGTTAAACCTTATCCTCAAGTAGATTTTTGCCTTCGGAATTGTTGATCTTAGAGTAACAAATATATTTCCTCGTTATGTACCGTACTAAGGCGATCTATATTAATTTTTATGGCCACTTTCCTTGATGTTCAAATGGTGAGATCCTTCTACCGCTCCAGTAGATATCTCCGTCCTGATGCAATTCTCTACCTATATAAAAGCCAGATACGGTCAACGATGGAGTACTGATGCCACATCTGGGCAGGAGCGGTCTAGAAGCAGCATATCCTGCCTTGACAGAGTTCAAAATAGAGTTCGTAGCTTAGTGGGGGATGCCCTTTTGACTTCTGTGCAACCTCTTTCCAACAGAAGAGACGTTGCGACCCTATTTCTGTTTTATCTTTATTTTCATGGCAAGTGTTCATCTGAGCTTCAATCTATGATCTCTTCTCGCCAAACTTTCACGGAAAGCAATCTGATTGTCTTCAAGTCAAATGTAAACAAGTTCTTAATGAACCGTTCCCCTAAGTAATTCAATTTACAACCCCCCCTATTTATGTCTACTACAGGATACACACATCGACTAATGTATACCTATTAACTCTTATCCTCGAGTCGCCTCCGGGCCTTGATAGGTAGTGATTCATGCGTAAAATATAAGGAGGTTTATTCTACGTTTACTTTATTCTTTTAACAAAAGTGTGTTCGTTGTGGTATCCTTCAAATTTTGAATTCATTTACTATTTTAGAACTGTACACGGTGCTTACAATTTTTAGTGTTCCTAAAGACTGATATCATATCGTGCAACTTTTGTGCTGCATCTAAACTAATCTGACAACAAGCAGTCGACCTGAAGTTCTTCAACATTCGTGCGATAAAAATATTTAAAATAATGTACATTATTGTTTTATTGCATTTCTGCCATTATGCAAAACTGAGAATTGGCATAATCAAGCAAAGCACCCTGTCGTGTTCAATATCAAATTAAATAAAGCAAAACTTAATGAAAATAAGGTATATACACAATAACTGTGAATTGTTTTTTGTTTCTTTTTTTTTTAATAGAAGGATAAACTTTGTTATTTCATTTACTAAAAGTTATATTGTATATTTGTCATGTTAAATATTAAGATTCATCTTTCTTTTCGGAATTGATTTCTAATTGAATCAATCTGAACTATATATTTGCATTCATACACACACACACACACATATATATATATATGTGTGTGGGGGGTGTATTCAGGAATAACGACCCTTAAACACGATCAGTTATCACTGTGGTAGCATAATAGACGTAGTATTGTTAAAGAAGAAAATAAACGTTGTATCAACCTCTTCATTTAAACGACAAGCAAACTGGCTATTAAAAACTGATAACTATAGGCTTACCACATAAGGAAAAAATATAGACCACATTGCATTAATTATCGCAACAGTGTGTATTATTTAGAGCGTTACGAAGTAGTCCAAAATGAGACTAGTCGTCGTAACACTCCAAATAATTCACACTACTACAAAAATCGATGATATGTGAGTAGAATAATGATTACAAAAGCAGACTGTGGTCTAAAAATGGCGTGCAAGAATTCACGCATTAATATTACTCGAATTTCACTATGTGATATAGGCAAACATCACGTGGTCTCTCTCGTGAATACTGGATTCTAAAAGGAATAGGAGAAATCAACGTCATCATCTGAATTGAAGGCTTCTTACTAAGGGGTTTTTAATGGCTGCCTCTGAGGTTAGTGCGAACGAAATAAAACTAGCTAAATAAAAATATAAACCGATACATCCAGACAATGGAGAATAATGAAATAATGCCTTTTCAATACAAAAAAGGAACTGATAAAGTGTAAGGCCATTTTTCATTGCGAGAAATCTCATAGAATTTCGCGATCGCTCAATTTCCCTGAACTTTGCACAATGGATACAGGTTGCCTCAGTTCAGCGGTTGATAAGTTATACCGCTCTTTTGCCTTAAGAGCTTGATTTTGATTGGCTCATTTTCCGCACGCCTTCGTTTTCTCGTTTTATTCTTCATATTATACTCCGTCTTTTCGTTTTTCCTTTTTCTTCTTCCTCCTCTTCTTATTCTTCTGTTTATTCCTTATTTTGTATTCCTCTTCTTCTTTATATTATTATTATTATTATTATTATTATTATTACAAATATCTATCTTTTATCCATGACGAACATTTTTTATGTGTTCTTTTAACTTGAAAATCTAAGCTTCTAATTAAGAAAAAAACACGAAAACCAAAAAGCTGAATGCCAGATTCTTTAAAAAGCAAATCACTGAATTTATTAACGATTCTAATTCATTTACTTTCAATTCATCTCGTTATCGATCGATCACATCATTTTTCTTCCAATCTATCAACGTTAATACGTGTTAACAAATTGATTGATGAGTAGTCGCTTGTTAATATATCTCACTTTATCTACCGATATTTCATGAAAGCCGGTGGCACGAGAAACAAATATCGGTCAATCAAATACAGACTTAACTGTTTGAATCTTTCGCCGCAGAAATCTTAAGAACAAAATTAAATGAACATTGATTGTGTTGGATTATTGATCTGTTACTCTGCCGAAGTTGTAATTCACTATTCAAAAATTTCAATGTAATTTAATTTACTAATTTGTTCTAATTACCAGGACTTTAAATGATAAGTGTACAGGAAGTAAGTAGATAGCTTCTCCGTTAAATGAAGAATATTATTAAACGATTGAAACTTGTGAAATAAAACGACGGAATTTTATTATTTTTTTAATTTCTTACACTACACGGTAATTAATATTATTTAGATAATTTGGACTACTGTTTTTATCTTGGATGTAATTTCTACAATATTTTGACTAATGTAAACTCTGGCCTTTTTAACTGAATGTTTTTCTGTTTGGGGATTTTTTTTTTACAAAAGTGTCACCACTTATCAAGGCCGAGAGGCCACTCAAGGATAAGGGTTAATAAGTGTACAGTGGTCAAGGGGAGCATGTCACTCATCCTTAGTTGTGGAAATTTGGTAAATTGGATTATTTAAGGGGATGGTTCATCAAGAATTTGCTCCCGTTGGACTTGAAGACAACCATATCGTAGTCAGTTGAAAGACAGAAAAACGGAACAGAGTTCCACAGGCATGCAGTTCTAAGAAAGAATCTTTGTTCATGGAATCTACGTTTTTATTTAGGCACAGATAAAATGTGGGGGAAATTATTAATAGTGGTTTCAGGTAGACGCGTGTTTTTTTTTCTGAAAGTCAGGCAAGGGCGGGCATAGATTAGAGGTCACACAATCAGTCGTCGTGAAAATAACTATAAAGCAGAGATTAGCTTGCGACGTCTCTTCTGTGGGAAAAAGGCTTCAGGTAAGAAGAGAGTGTTTATGTGGAATTTAAGAAACTGTACGGATATTTGAACGCGGCCAAAGAAACAACAGGCAATAATACGAATTATTTATCAGTGACAGTTGTCTGGCCACTAAAGTTTAAATACTCAATCCGAACAATAATGAGAATATAATTACTAAAGACTTATTCCCGATCATGATTAACAAAACGAAAGAAATTTAATCTCTCTAATTAAAAAAGGGAAGGTTTGGATAGTGTCAGACTTAAAGATGCCTGAGTACGACAAGACGCAATTGTAAAATGTCGAATGTTACACCATCCCTAACTTTGTGAAATTAATAATAGTAATATGAATAATCTACATAATTTATAGTGAGGTTTTTTAATCCTTTTTGCGGATTTGTTGTGTCAGTATTTGTTGAGACTAGATTTGAAGGCATGAACACGAGAAATACGTTGATAATGTATTCCATAAACAGTATGATCATAGAAAAAATCATTGTTTCTTAAATTCTGTTTAATATAAAGCCCAAAAAGAAAATAGTATATGGACTTGCAGTTCCGGAAGTAAGGTAATGAATGTCATACAGGGAGAAAACAGAAGGAAAGATAATGAAAAATATTATTAACAATGCGTATTCTTGTTTGAGAAGCGGATCGTAAAGAAGGAAATGCCATCATCCATCTACAAGGTCACAATTCGCCCATGTATGGAGTATCGACGAAATGAGCATTTCTCTGCCTGTTTTACAAGTATTTTAATGGTATCTGTTCTGACGAACTACATGCCCTTTTGCCCCCTCAACGTAAATATCCCCGACAATAACACGAAAAGCAAAAAAATCCCAACCCTACACAGTAGAGATCCTCAGATGCTAGAAAGCCGTCTACTCTAACAGTTTCTTCCCCAGAACTGCTAGACTTTGAAATTCCTAGTTTCTGTTTCCCTAACTATACTAACGTGCAGAAGTTCAAGTGCAATGTGAACAGGCATTTTGCTGCTCAACTCCCTATATAGTATCACTCCAATCATGTCCTCGATAGTAGCCCCTACAAAAAAGTGGCACCTTGCCTTGTTTAGAGTGAGAATACAATGAAAATGGATTGCCACGAATAACAGAAACGTGTCCAGGGTGATGAAAACAAGTTCCAGCTCCGGTTATGGTCTTTGGTGTTGTTTCAAGTGAGGGGCACTTCACATCTTCGAAGTCGACTTGAAAGTCAACAGGAAAGTGTACCCTGATCTGGTGAAAAGTGTGGTGATACCTTGATGCAATCACGTGGCTGCTGGTAGACCCTGGATGTTGCAGCAGGATTTGCTGCCGGTCCACAAGTCAAAAACAAAACAGGCTTAGCTTCAAAATGGGTGCTACGACCTTCTACCTGTACCCTTCTCTCATTGCTCAGTTTTATTCCCACAACCTCAACACGCTGGAGTACTTCGTTTTGTCATCAGTTGAGAACATCACCAACAGGAAATCCCACGCCACCAAAGCCAGCTTGATAACCGCCATCCGTCGAGTATTCGCCGGGCTCCCACCGGCGCTTGTGGAAAAGCCATGCTTATAGTTCCGGACCCATATCAAAGCGGTGATTGAGGCTGGATACATTTAATATATGTCAGCTTTACCACATAATCAAGTTTCTGTAACACATTTTAAATGAAGCTGTAGTGTTTTCCTTGGGGCGACAACTTTATCGTTCTACCCTGTATTGTTTCTTTTGATAGTATTTTCGACTATTACCTTACTTTCAATATCATAAGGCACTTCTTGTTCTCTGTTGGTGCAAATAAATCGACTAGACGTCCCTCGAAGTCTGTGTGTGTAACCTCCAGAAAAAACCTACTCACATGTCTCTTATTTTTTAAATAATCTGTCTTCCAGCATAAAGTTTACAGTCGTAAATCTATATTAAAACAAGCTATGTTCTATTTGATTAATTATTGACTGTAATTATTAACCAACAGAACGACTTTTATAAATGTAATATTAACAAGTAAGTAAACTACCTTAGGAGAAATATGTCATAGGAAAATGATGGCATGAAGAGTAAGGTAATTTCAGCAGCTGCAAAATGATTCAATCCTTCCTAAAAACGTTGGCAATAGATTGATATAAGTTTTCTATTTAAGCTCTGGAATGGGAGTTCATATTACGAGCTTATTAAACTAATAATAAAGAGTGTTTGAATCTATGTAGAAAGGAGATTAACTGTTTAGATGTCTATTTCACATTTCCCTATTGCATTACTGTGCAGATTGAAAAGAGTTCATCGTGTAGATCGTAATCAACAATATTCCGAATTCAATGAGTATCAGTTATCGATATATCATATATATGATAGCATGTGTTATTTTATGTGTCACGCTTACATCTTTTACCTTCCGAGTGACTGTTATTCTTGTAATAAATAATTTTACCCAGAATTCTTCACAAGTTTTGGTATCGATTATAGCTGAGAGAACTAATGTTATATATATATATATATATATATATATATATATATATATATATATATATATATATATATAAAAGTGAACCTGTTTGTGTGTCTTTCTGTCTGTCTGTCTGTGTACATGTTCCTTCGCAGTAACTCTGTTAATTTTCAGTCTACAGACTCGAAATTTGATATACTGAGATTTGGGAAAATCTACATGATCGGTTTTCGGCCAGAAATTTGGCTGTTAAGGGGTCAAAGTTCAACAATATGACCTTTGAGAACTCTACGAAACTCCTTCGACAATTTGGGTCTAAACACTTGAAATTTTAGATATAGGTTCCTTGGATATGGATCTAACTTGATAACTCAATTTGAGCCCAAAACAATACATTTTAAGGGCTCATAATAGAGGTCAAAGTTTTTAAAAAATTGACCGCTTTTGTTTTTTTGTTTTGTTTTTTCTCAGAATACACCTCCAAACACCCGGGAAACGCCGGGCACTCCTGCTAGCATATATATATATATATATATATATATATATATATATATATATATATATATATATATATATATATATATATACTTTTGGTTCTGGTTACAATTCAAACTGATGTGATGCACCCAACTCATACAAATCTATTTCTTTTGTTTTTTTTTGTTTTTTAATCACAGCTTTATCTATATATATACAAGCGAAAATGTATGTTCGCTTTTTGTGTATGTCCAAGAAAGGCTGTTTTTCAGAGAAGCGGTCGGTCGCCTAACAACTTTTTAAAACTTTTTGTATCACATGTAAATCGTAATATCTCAGAGTTAACAATAGAGCACGCCTGTCTATTTAATTTGCTCGACTTCGGGAAGATAAATATTCAACTGTTTTCGCTGGCCGCATGTAGGTTAGGCCTTTTCCGATAATGTTTCCCCCTACCCCCAACGTCTTGGGGGAAAAAAGCATTCCCGCACTAAATGAAATGCTACACCGCAGTCAAAAGTTGACCTCATTAAGTCATCAAAACGTGCACCTGCTAATTTAAGTTATTAAATAAATTCAAACGTGTTACTGTTAGCATGTCGCGGTGGCGCAATGGTTAACGTCGGACTTTTTTTTTTCACACTTTAATTTACAACTTTGCCTCAAGGGTTCGGTTTCGATCCTCATACTTACCTACCAAAACGTTTTTTATATTTAACCCCCCCCCGGAGTTTTGATTTACCCAAAACCACACACACCTCCAAACACCCGGGCAACGCCGGGTACCCCTCGCTAGTAATATATAAAAAGCGATAAAAAAATTGACTCTATGATAATATATACGAAATCTGCATAAATTGAAATATCATATAAAGTGTATTTTAACAAAAGAGCTACAATAATATCATGGCGTCACCAATTACGCTGAAAATCCACAGAATGACAACATCAATATATTACATATTTAAGAGTACGCTGTTGAATTTCCACCGGTCCCGCTAGTAAGAATGAATATTCTTAAAATAGAATTATATATATAATATACGTGATAATCACGTTGACACACCATTTCCTGCCAGTTCACTGACGATAAGAAACGATTAGCCTGCCCAGTGCCAGATGGGTGACTATATGAGGAAGCTTGGCACTATATACATTGTCGGTTCGTAGGTTGGTATCTAGGGGCGCATTAATTCACTGGGAGAGATGCATTCCCTGTTTTCGTTAAGACATGTATCTAGGAGCAGGTAAACTCTGATATAAAAAAAATATGCGTTCCACTGTATGACCTGTCTTGTGGCAACTATTTTCACCCAGAAGGATTAGCAGTGAAACCAATAAGTGTGGTTAGTTCTACACAAAACATTCGTCACTAAAAACAAATCATCTGTATGGATTTCCGAACAATTTGGTTTTAGTAGCGGAACATTAGACACTGATGTCGTCGTGGGCGTATATATATATATATATATATATATATATATATATATATATAATCATCAAGCTTTGATAGCTTTATATCGTACTCGGCAACATACACGCAACTAATAACTTATTTTATTTACAGAAGTCTTGGACTTCCGGTTCGTTGACTGTCACGGCTCTTGTGGGCTGCGACATAGTCTGGCTGTGGAATTTATTATATAGTCTCTCACGTTTTGAATATATATATATATATGTATATATATATGTATATATATACATATATATATGTATATATATATATATATATATATATATATATATATATATATATATATATATATATATATATATATATATTGTATGTGCGCTCTTAACGAACGATCAGATATTTATCTTTTTACTTGGGTATTTCAAAATATTTCAATGTAATTGAAGATATTATTTTACTCTATGCTGGATCAATTGGGCCAGATCTTGCAATATCACAACAGTATATTTCGGAATATATAGAATATGGCGCAGACGTTTAAAACGAATAGGAAGTATGGTGGTCGTAAATAGATCAACTATCTATAATTCATAATACTACTATATAAGAGAGATAAGAGACTTGCAATCCAAGAAATGGAAACAAGTATTAGCGTTGTAAATCTTTCTGTTTCGTTCGATTGTCATTCGCAAACGGAGTTGACGATTCACCATTAAAATTGTCTTAGGGTGTTTGATCTCTCATGAAAATATCGGAGCACATCATGAACCTTGGCCATTAGCCAACGATTCGGATAGCAATCCACAATGTCTTCGGATAGCTTCCACCAAAAGGTTTTGTTAGAGCTATTAATTCTTGGCATAGATCAACCCAATTGTTATTGAACTGTTTCTGTGATTGTCGTGCACTAAATGCTTAGTAAAGCAATACTTAATCCTTACGATTGCGAGACAACCACACCTGTCGACAGAAAAATACATATACACGATTGAGGTAGAAAAATTCAAATAATTCTTGAATAGATAATCCTGATTCCTTAAAGTAAATTCAGAGTCTCATAAGTTACACATAGTTCTCTTACATTTTATCGATCGATGAAGACAATACTCCTGGCCAGACATCTGCATTCTTGTAAAGGAAAAGGTTGTTAAAAGTTCAACATAGGCAGAAGGGTTTTGGCAGTATAATTTTTATTCAAAATTACTTTGGTATTTTTCTTAAATTATGTTTATAAGATTTTAGAATTAAGTTTATAAAAGTTTAAAAAATGATGTAATAATCGATTATAAACGTTACACACAGCGTTTTGAACACATTTGCCACATTATCTATTGATAGAGCAATGAAGATTACACGGTAGTTCATGGTAAGCTAATTTCATCTTTCTCCTGCGTTACCACTCTTCATCTTTTGAGATGATCTCATTGCCGAAGATGAAATATAAATACACAACTTCATCTGATCATGTTTAGAACTAAAATCCGTACTAAAATACATTTTCAGGCTACGAACGCAATGTAATTTACGATTTGTTCTATGATGATAAAATATTACCGAGAGGCATGTGTTCGTATTGGACAAATGTATGAAATATGACATAAACTTTTAAATAGATATGGAAATAGACACCCACCATGAGATATATTTTGAAGGAAAGTACAGTATTTAAATAAGCGTGCTTTAGGTTGGAACAAACATAGTACAATAATATGTACGTGTTTAAATTCGAGCTGGAATTTAATAGAATGGTCATATTTTTACGCAGCGGCATTATACAATAGAATAATATTACAATTGTGGAATTTCCATTGATCTCGTTCTTTTATTTATCTGATTAGAAAATATCTATCATTATAGTCTGAATATATTTGAAATAACCTTGTCTGTACAAATCATTATTCTATTAGTACAATAATTAAAATAATTTTTATGTTTTTTTAAAAGCAAACATCACACCATTACTCGTCCTAGTGTCGCTTCATACTAAGTTGGAACCTTTAATAAGAAATTTTTAAAATCATTAAAACGTTATCAAAAAGACAAATCGTAATATGGACATCAAAGTGGAGATAATCTTGTTATTTAAGGTACTTCCTAGACACTTACAAATTGGCATCCAGTCTGTAGTAGAATGGAGGAAAATATGGATGGTTTCATTGAAGGCTACAAACTTCTTTTTCCAGTCTTTAATATCTCTTTAAAACTACTATTTGCATGTGTACGTAATATTATTGACAAATTACTTGTCTCTTTGTCTGAAATCGATGTAAAAAGCGTACATAACTACATATTACTCGCTTTTTTCAAAATATCAACCTCTGATCAATGTTGCATTACGTAGCTTTTGTTTTAGTTCTAGGAAACATACTCAGATGAAGCTACCGCACTTGTGTCCTCTCAACGTAAACATTGCCGACAAAATCGACAAACAGGGAATAGATTAACCTAATCATATAATCACTTTGTTAATCAGATACAAATGCTACTGTCTTATTTACAAATGTTGTGATGTAGACTAAGATAAGCATATACGGCATACTGTTGACAGTAAGCATATGCAGCATAATCACGTTGAAATACAGGTTCCTATCAGATCACTGAAGTTAAGCAACGTTGATCCTGGTCATTGCTAATATGGGTGACCAATTTGGCAATTCCAGCTGCTCTATGTACACCTCCCTGCAAGAGTTGCAAAAACAAACTAATGTCGCCATCTCCACTGACAGGGATATACATGCGACTGGGGACCGTTTGTGAATTTCATACTCTCATGAAACTTACTCCTTCGGAGGAAGCCGGTTAAACCCGAATAGGGTTAGTGCCGAGACACACACACACACACACACACACACACAAGATAAGCATATAAATAGTAGTGTTATTTCGAAATATATATTTTCCGGTATTCTTGAAGTATCAGGGACGGATAGTTTTTTTCGAACCTATTATATAACCCATCACTTAAGATAGGTGTATAGATTTTTAGTGTCCCAATGATATTAATTAAAGAAATGAGCTTGTGCCAGCCAAAATACGAACCTGGCCAAAAATCCACGGTGGTAGTGGATGTTCGTCCTTCGGAACGATAAAAATGATCGGATACGCCTTGAGTGCTGATAAAGCGCGCTGACTTGTGGAACAAGGGTTGCGCAATTCCTATCAACTCCTTTTCGGGGTTATCACTGCTTGATTCTAGTGGTATGCCCAGGAAGACTGGAAATACAAAGATAAGCAGAGAGCACATAAAGAATCTGGTATTCCTAAATGGTCAATCATTTAAGTGTTAATAAGTACCAATGATGGTGATTACACAACACAATATACGATACAAAGAAAAAACTATTGGATAGAAATATGATGATTAATTTAGAATGATATTTGAGAGCCCGTATACTGCATCAGAAATCACATAGCGGTATTAAATGGATTTTATTGAGTTGGTTTTCTATTTCTAAAGTTATCCTAAACATAAGTATAAAAAAAAATAACGGCATTCTTTTTTTTAATATTGTTACGCATCTGGAACGCTTAAAATTTTGGGGGGATTCCTAAATCTATATTTGGTTTTCTTTTTACAATTTTATGGCTGTCGTCAGGTGAAAGACTTGCTTGAATATATCTTTGCGGTAAATAAATGTTTATTTGAGAGTAAAACATACCGTTTTTTGCCTTTTTAAAAATGTTAATATCCAAATCTCTCGCCTTGGGGAGGCTGCATATTTTGACAAGTTTCTGGGATTGATCTTTACTACTGATCTGAAATGGAACACGTACATCAAGTATGTTGCCAACGTCGCTGGAAAAATGGTAGGTTCCTTCTAACACTCCAGAACATATCTCACTGGTGATGCAATTCTCTATCTATATAAAATCCAAGTATGTCCAAGGATGGAGTACTGCTGCCACACTTGGGCAGGAGCTGTTAAAAACAGCCTATCATGCCTTGACTGAGTACAAAATAGACTTCGTGTCTTAGTGGGGGATGCCCTTTTCTCTTCCCGGTAACCTCTCTCCCACAGAAGAGACGCTGTGAGCCTGTCCTTGTTTTATCGTTATTTCCATGGTAAGTGCTCGTCTGAACTCCAATCTCTGGTCTCCCCTCGCCAATATTTCACAAAAATCACCCGTCTCGCTGAAACACTGTCAATAATTTTCCTCACTCTTTATCCGTGCCAAAACCAAAACGTAAATTCCCTGAACAAAGTTTCTTTCTTAGAAGTGTACGCCTGTCGAACTCTTTTCCGTTTGTCTCTTTCCCACCTAACTACAACTTGGATGTCTTCAAGTCCAACATAAACAAATTCCTGATGAACCGCCCCCTTAAGTAAGATACTTTTATCAAATCTCCATTACTAACGATTACTATGATATTACCCCATTTATTACTGTACACGCAATAATCCTTATCCCCGAGTGGTTTCCGGGCCTTGATAAGTTGTGATTACCATGTAAAAAATAAATGCTTATATATTTCATGCAGAATAACATGTTTAATGTGGGAAGAATTGTGTCATTCATTCAATATCTTAACGGATTACTCTCCGCGAGAGTTTTTATTTCGCGAAAATACGTTGCTTGACAAAGGCATAAAAGTTGAAAAGCTTTCTTGATTATGTCACTGAAGTAAATATTTTATTTTCTGAAGGACAAAAATCATTTCGCTTTTCTTTAGATATTATTACGAATGTTCAATTTGCTATTCAAATTTAGATACTTCTACCATTCGTAAATTGAATAGTGCTATTTATTTGATACAATTATACAATTAAGGTTGTTATTCTGGTGTGATTACATATATACTACAAATATTGACCGCTCCTCCTTGACGTCATTCTCGCGTTACCTACGCACAATTCAAACATTTCAAAATACAACCGCCAGATACAACGCGCGGCTCTATACAAACAGACTTCTTTCTCCAAATTTACAACATGGCGAGGAAGAAGAAAAGGAAAAACAAGAAACAAAATAACTCACTGAAGATGGAGTATACCTCTGAAATATATTTGTGATAAATTTCAAACGAATAAAATATTTGTTTACTTGGTTTCAAGCGCACTTGATGCGTATGTTATTTTATTCATTCTACAAATATATTTAAAATTTGCTTCGTTCAGCTAATAACCAATGCTATATAACGGGCATGTCTTTTAAAGTATATAATTGTTATTTTACAATTACTTCTCAGTAAAGTACGAACATGGAAATACTAATTAAAAACAACACCAATTGAAATATCTCCCTGGTTATTAACTGAATGAAGAAAAACTACTGCTGAAGATAACAGAAGGGATTTAGTTGTTTATATAATCCCAAATCCGACATAATAATATCAAGGTTCAACAATTAGGTACTTTAATTCGTGAAGGAATTATAACGGCAATAATCATTTCTGATTATTTTAATTTTGTAGCGGATTTAATATATCATTTCGCACACAACTGTATATCATGACAACGAAGCACGCATTTATTTAGTCATACATTAATGCAGGTTTAGACTGATAAATATTTTAATATTATTATGCATTCACTAGTTTTCATATTGGTCCTTATTAAAAGTAGTCACTGAAAATAACAAGATTGCGCCATCTGGAATTTAGGTTATATCAAGTTTCCCAATATTTCAATAGGTGTAACGTTGCTAATTTTCAATAGGTGTAACGTTAGCAAATTGCAGCGTTATCGCAACAGGCGCTTATTACAGATTTATCGCTGAAAACAACCATGGGATTTCTAAAAACATTGAATCCAAATACTTGCCTTTATATAGCAGATATTTTCAGCGCCCTTCCAGTTAGGTCTATCGATTCTATTCAAGACATTATTATAATTTTTGTTGTTATTGTTGTTGGTTGGTTGGTTTACGACATATCAACCGATTTCAGGTTATTTAATGCCGAATCTAAACATTTTGAAGAAAAAATTTTTAATAGAAAATATATTTTTTCGAGTCCGTTTCTATTTTACCCACAGTTGGAACCCTAAAAGTTACTATCACTCCGGGTCAGGGTGGACCTGGGGGCAATGGCAATTAAAGGGTGGCTCCACATCGGATATAGTTTAAGGTCATATCCAGGACCTATAAGTTTTGTCTGAAGAAAAAGAAATCTTGATACGCGTACTAGAATTATGCATATAGATGTTATAACAAGTATAAGCGTTAGTTAACACTCACTCCTAAGAGAAGCTCGTCTAGAGTTTAAAATGACATACTTCCTACAATAAATAGTAATTCAAAACAACATTAATAATTAATGTTTCTAACTAGTCATGTTTCAATAAATAAGTAAAATGTACTTCTGTAAATAAAATAAGGTATTAGTTGCGTTTATGTTGCCGGGTTCGACATAAAGCTATAAAAGCTTGATGATGAATGGCTGGTTTGAAAAAATACAAGATAAGAATACCAGTCTGTAATCCGAAAATTACAAATTATATCACTTTTGTCGTGTATACAATATTATGTTAGGTTTCATAATTCATTTTATATATTTACCTGTTAAAAATGTATAAATCAAAATAATCCATCATTGGACTATTATTTTAAACCTATTAGAAAATGATTTCATCATAGTGACGGCTGCATGAATGTTAATCAGATATTAAGTGCTTGAGTAAAATAGTAAAAACAACTTAAATAAATGTATATTATAAGATTAAACTTTCATGAGGGGGAGCTGGTTCATTATTTAAACCGTGTTTCCTTATTTTCGTTTTTGAAAACATCCATTAAGCGGCCACTTATGCTCGCTTGAATTGTTTAAACAAGAATAATACAGACCGTACACCAGCGACGTCTTTGTGGAAAAGTGTACAAAAGCGTTCACTTCTTAAGCTACGGGTTGGACGTTCGCTCCCAGTCAGCGGATCTCTCTCTTTCTTTTGGAATGTGCTTAATAATTACGTTTGTATAGTTTTGTTTGATTTAGTTAACATAATTTTACTTGTTTTTTTTCCTTTATATGTTTATATTCCCTTTTCTTTCATTTTTACGTGCACGTATTTTATTTTTATTAAATACTAGCAGGGGTGCCCGGCGTTGCTCGGGTGTTTGGAGGTGTATGCTGTGCAAATAAAGCAAAAAAACAAAAAAAATGGTTAATTTTTTTAAATTTTGACCCCTATTATGACCTCTTAAAATTTATTGTTTCGGGCTCAAATCACTTTATTAAGTTAGATCCAGGTTCAAAGAACCTATATCAAAAATTTCAAGTGTCTGAACCCAAAATTGTCGGAGGAGTTTGGTAGAGTTCTTGAAAGTCAAATTGTTGAAATTTGACCCCTTAACAGCCAAATTTCTGGCTGACACCCATCACATCGATTTTCCCAAATCTCAGTACCCGGTATTTCAAATTTCGAGTCTATAGACTAAAAATTGACAGAGTTATTGCGTAGGGAAATGTACACAGACAGACACACAGACACACAGACAGACAGACAGACAGACAGACAGACACGTTCACTTTTATAGATATAAATATATAGATAGATATTTTTTTGTTTTCTACGAAATCTTTTTGCGAAGAAAATTCATACATCAAAATAAATATAATCATACATAAACTCGGGCGGCAAAAAGAAAGTCCGCACTTGCAATTTCTTTCAAAAACTGCAAATTTAAGCTAAATTTGATGTAACTGTTTAAACAAACTATACCTAATTTTATTGGAATTGTATTCTTCTATAATTTTACTTGTTCATATTTGACTTTTAATTGAAATATTCTAGTGTTCACGTCAATTTAAAAAAAATAACTTCAAATTGAGGAGACAAAAGGAAAGTCCGCACAATGAAAAGTTGTTATTTAAATGTAATTTTAGGACACAAATGCAACACAAATACTACAGGAACGCAATAAACTAGTAAATATTTAGTAGCATAACCCTTCTGCAATTTGACAACCTGCAATATTTTGGGAATTCATTTAATTAGACTGCAGCAATACTCCGGTGAAAGGGCATCCCACTTTTCTTTAATTGTTGTCCAAAGTTCTTCCAAATTTGAAATTATACCATTGCGTTGCTGTTGTTTGATGTAATGTCATACGTTTTTGATAGGATTGCGGTCTGGAGATTGTGCAGGCCAATCCAACCATGGAACATCATGCTCTTCCAGGAATCTTTTGACATTGCCAGCTGTGTGAATGAGAGCATTATCCTGCATGAAGATGGGATTATGATTTAAATTCCAACCAAAGTAGAGTAGCAAACGCTCAGTCAACATATTGATGTACTTGGTCGAATTA